>NW_017728920.1:13382886-13419417 GCF_001723895.1 Crocodylus porosus | reverse complement strand
ACTTCCTGCCCTTTGGGCAGGGGGCTGGACTCGATGATCTCCCGAGGTCCCTTCCAGCCCTAATGTCTATGAAATCTATGAAATCTAATGTTACAGGATTGCCTTGGGACTATCAGTGTTCCACAATCTTCCAGTCTCTGACATAACATCTTTACAACTGATATCTATAATGCCTTGACCTATAGATTTTTGCTCCTCCACTTGTTATATAGATGAGGGAAATCTGATAGTCAATATGTAGACTCTTAAAATACCAGGAAAGGGCTTAGTATTGACATATACTTAGGGTGACCATGTTATTTTTAAGGAAATCCAGAACAGGGGTAAGGAAATCTGAGACTGGGGGTAGAGGAGGGGGGTAAGGGAGAGGGGCATGGATGTGGGCACACACACAGACACAGACACAGACATGCATACAGACACACATGCACATACATCTGCTTCTTCTTACAGCTCAGCAAGCAGCATGCTTGGGGGATGTTGCTGTCCTTCCAGCCTCTCAACCCATGTTCAATTCCCACACACAGTATCTGCTTTCCTTTGCCCCACCGTGGCTGTATCTCCCCAGTCCCCTGAACCCTCCACCTGTTCCCCAAAAAGGAAAACTCCAGCTAAAGCAGCTGCATGTGCCCCCTACAGCCAGCAGCTCACTCTGCCTGATTACTTCTGCCTGAGTTTGCAAGGAGGTCCTAGCTAGCTGGTACACAGCAGGCACCAAGCCAGGGAGATGAGGGTGGACACACACACACACACACTCCTCATCCATTTCTCCTCACCCACGCCCACATAGATGCATGCACATGCACACACCCAAAGATGGTCCCATCCAGCTCATTCATACACAAAGGTGCTAAACTCATCCAGCACAGACCCTGCAGCTCCCTGGAGCCCTAATGAGAGCAGGGCAAGGTGGGTCAGTGCAGAGGCCCATGATCAGGCTGTATTCCATGCATGCAGAGGCTAGACCCAGCTGGGAGGTGAACTCTGTCCAGAGTTCCCTGGGCTTTGCCAACCCATTCTATGCAGCCACATGGTGACTCCCCTGCTGCCAACAGCCACCTGGGGCTGCCACATGAATTCCAGGCCTTGGTAGTAGCCTCAGTGGCAGGGCATGAGGCTGCCGGTGACAGGCAGCCAACCCAACATACCTTCATGCAGGTGCCTGAGCCCTGGCCCCCCCCCACTGGCCTGCACCACACCGCCCCATGCAGGAGGAGTGGTGCTCAGCCTAGCTGATTCCCCCAGCCTCAAGCCCCTACTTAGGAGAATTATGGGTGGAGGGGGCACCAATCCAGGACTTTTCCTTCATTTTTCATCAACTGGCTAGGATGCTGGGATGGCCTATGAAATCTGGAACTGTCTGAGCCAAACCATAACATATGATCACCCTATATATACTGTACAGTATGCTGCAAGTGATATCAGATATCATTTCTTAGACAAAAACATTTTAACATCAGATGTAAAGGCCATAATACATTTGGCTAGTAATAGCTGGCATTTTATTGTCACGTTCATGACTTTCAACTCTTGAAAATCCTTCCATTTCCTATTTTACAAAGAACTTCATTCAGCAATTCTTCTCTTGCCTTGTTGGGGACCTCAACTACCAAATAAGGAGGGATAGCAGGAAATCTTTTGCATCTCTAGCTGCCTCAGTTTTGGCAGTAGTATGTAAAAGAAAAGGATTTGATGTACATCCATTGTGCTTTCAGCCTTATTGTTTTGGATTTTGTTCTTTTAATCTTCAGCATGCTCCTCAAATCCCCACAGGCAGTACTCCTATGCCACTGCCTTCACAAACTCCAGCTGACAGAGAAAGAGCCTGGCATGAGGCTGTAAGTTCTTTTATTTCACAGAATGTTAATATTTGCCTCAGGTCTGTAACAGACACTCTAACAGAAATACCTTCTTATTTACAGTGCTTTCTGTTCCCCCAGGAAATGCACACTAAGAGTAAGACTCATGTTGGAGCCTCAACTTTTCTTTCCCAAGCACATTTGAACAAAGAAATCTGAAACAGGCTACCAGATATCAGTAAGAAAATATTGTTACAATTACAAATATGCTAACAAATGTAACCTGTAGATTTACATGCAACATTCTGTACATTGTGACCTCTGTTGGGGACAGGGCTCTGAATGTATTTTGTAGTATGCTTTAAGGGACTGCATAAACCTTAGGATCTCAGAACAGAAGAGAGACAAGGTTCTTTGGGTAAACCTGATGTTTTTCATTAGACCAACTTAAATAGTTGGAAAACAATTTTTAAGCAAGCTTTTGGGTTCAAAAACCTTTTGTCAGGTTGTGGAAGTTTCAGCAGTTGGTGTGTGTTTTTCCTGGATGGAGTGAAAAGTAAAGAAGCCAGAGGCTGGGCTGGTACGCATACAAGACAAGCAGTCATTGAAGATGTAGAGTGAGTCAATGGGTGGGAGACAGGCTGGGTGGGGGGGAGAGAAGGGGGATGAATAGTGGAGAAGTACCTGGGGAGTCAGATGTCAGGCAGGTTATAATGTGTCATATAGTCAATGTCTATATTTAGTACATGATTTTTAGAATCCAGGAGGTTGATGAAGTGGAGTTCATAAGCTCACTTCTCGGAAGTGTTTTGTAAGTTTCCTTTGAGGATCAGGACTGAGGAATTGGAGAGAGAGTAGTTTTCTTGTGAGAAATGTGCCTCCACAAGTAATTGGGTATTCCTGTCTTTGATAGATTTCTGGTGTCCATTCATTCTGGTGCGCAGTTGTTGTTTGGTCTCTGCTATGTATTTTCCAACAGGGTATTTGGTGCACTGGATGAGCTATATTACATTTCTGGAGGTGCAGCTGTAAGATCCAGGAATGCTGATGGCTCTGTTGTGGTGTGTAGTAATTGTGGGGGTGGTGGAGATGTGTTGACAGGCTTTGCATTTCTTATCATGGCATGGTCTGGATCCATTTGGTGTGTTCTGGGCCTGAGGAAGTTTGCTTCTGGTGATGAGGTTAGCGAGGTTCAGTGCTTGTTTGAAAGCTAGGATGGGTTGCTCTGGGAAGATCTCTTTAAGAATACGGTCTCTTTCTAGTATGGGTTGCACTTGTTTGAGGATTTTCCATACGGGTTTGAGGGAGGGGTGATACGTCACAAGTGGTGTGCAATTTGTGGGGGGTTTTCTTCTGCAGCAGTTCTTCACATGGTATCCAGGTGGCACTTTCAAACATGTGATCTAGCTCTCTGGAGGAGCGTCCTTGTTGGGTGAAAACTTTTTAAGACTGGCGAGGTGGCAATCCCAGGTATTCTCTTCAGTGCAAATTCAGTGGTATCTGAGGGCTTGGCTGTATATCACAGCTTTTTTGGTGCGTTTAGGGTGATTGCTGGTTCTGTGCAGGTATGTATGTTGGTCTGTGGGTTTCTTGCATAACATGGTCTGTATTTTATCATACTGGAAACTGATCATCATGTCTAAAAAGGAGATGTTGGTGCTGGAGTATTCTAGAGCAAGTCAGATGGAGGGATGGTGATTGCTGAATTTCTGACAGAACTCAATTGCAGGTTTTCAGTCCCAAATGATGAAGGTGTCATCGATATATCTTAAGTATAGCAAGGGTTTGATGGTGCAGTTCTTGAGGAAGTCTTCTTCCAGGTGGCTCATAAAAAGTTTGGCATATTATGGGGCCATTTTGGTGCTCCTAGCTGTTCCCATCATTTGGAGGAAATGTTGGTTATTAAAAGTGAAATTGTCGTGTGTGAAGATGAAGTGTATAAGGTCAGTAATATCTTTGGGTCTGTATTCTGAGTTGTCATCTTGTTCCTGTAGATATGTAAGGCAGGCTTGGATGCCATCCTGGTGCAGAATGTTGGTATATAGGCTGTTAATATCCATGGAGGGTGTTGCTGGGAAGGTGGTCTATACCTAGCCTGTCTCTCATTCATTGACTCCTCAATCTACTTCTTCACTGACTGCCTATCCTGTGTGTATACTAGCCTCTGGCTTCTTTACTTTTCACTCCATCCAGGAAGAGCACACACCAACTATTGAAACTTCCTTAGCCTGACGAAGGGTTTTTGAACCCAAAAGCTTGCTTAAAAAATGTTTTCCAACTATTTAAGTTGTTCTAATAAAAGATATCAGATTCACCCAAAGAACTTTGTCTGCCTATGTCTTTAGACCAACATGGCTACAGCCTATACCCCTAGAACAGAAGACACATTTCATGCAGAAAATGACGACAGACAATCTAGTTAAAAGAGACAGGCTAAAAGAGCAATTCAGGTTGTTATTCATATTTTGTAAAGAAGATTGTTAATACTTTAGAGAGGTTGCCATTAAAAACTTTTCAGTATTACTTTTGACCTAACTGGCTTGAAAGTAGTGTATTTCCAAGAATACTGAAAATACCATAGTAATGTCAATTATTTGCAAATGGCAATTGTAAAGATTTTAATAGGTGCCACTGCAGGTGAGCTGTACTAATGAAAATGTAAAGTAACTGCTTTTGGATTTTAGATTAAAATGGACTACATTCCCAGATGACTTTCAGGATTACAGAACACCAGTTAAAACTATAAGGTACATCTCCCTTTTCTTACTGTATCTGTAAGTTTTTGTAAAAGGTGACAGTACAATAATTACTTGGAAAATGATAAGCAAATAAAAAGCAAGACCCAATTGTGGAAAATCACCACTGTGATATTTATGTGGAAGCTTAAAGAATAAACATTTTTGATTATCAACTCAAACTCTTCTCATTCCATTAAATCATATCTGTAAATCAATAAATACATTCAATGTCTGCAACATAAATGCAATATTTATCCATCTTGATTATTCAAAACAGGGTTGTTGCTAAATATGACTGTATCTGCTATAATCTGCTTCTACCATTCTGCATAGAGATTAAATATCACAAAGCTCCTTAGCATGTTTTCTATGTGATCTAGAAATTGTGCTAATTTATACGATACAGATTGCTACTGCAATGAAGTTTGTCCAAACTGAAAATAATCCTACTTTACTATTTGAGCAGATTATTATACAATGAGGGCACCTGATAAAAATACAATGGCTTTTAAAAATACCTAATTATTGCTTTAAAATGTCAGTGTAGTTTAAAATGTAAAATGAATAGCAGTCACATAAGTGAAAAGACTAAGAAAAAATAAAAACAGTATTTTATTAATTCTTAAAGGAAGTTACAGTTATAGAGATCCTAACTTCTGAACAGTAGTAAATTCCATTTCTGAACCAGACCCTTCAGGAATCTTTGAAAGCACTCATATGTGTATGGACAAAAATATTACTGAATGTCTATCTTTAACAGTCCCAACCAAAATAATGGAGTTATTTTCTAAATTATTACATTTGGACATGAATGCCATTTGTTGAGTGCAGGATGCCAACCAACTCTAATAACCCCAGTTAACATTTAGAATGTAGGCAGATACTTGTTTTGCCAATATGATATTAGGAACAAGTTGAAGCTTTCTACACTTGTGAAAGTGCAGTTGACATTAAGCTGGACTTCAGAAGTATAGCATAGTTGGAGGCCAAGAGAAATCCAGTTGTAGAAAGCAAGTTTTTTTCTATTGAAAAGTACCATTTTTTCCACGTTAAAGAAAACAAGAAACACTGATGGATGTACTTATTTTTGAATAATCTGCAGTTCATAAAAAGTGAAAACAAAAAAAGAATTACTATTAGTTTAATAATGTTTTTCCCCCCAGTCCTTCAAGAAATACCATGTTTTACCTTGAAGTGTCATCATTCCATAGTTAGTAGGGTTGGAAGGGACCTGAGCAGATAATCAAGTCTGACTCCCTGCCATGGCAGGAAAGAGTACTGAGGTCAAACGACCCCAGCAATGTGATTGTCAAGCTTTGTCTTAAAGACCCCCAGGGTAGGAGCCAGCACCACTTCACTTGGAAGTTGGTTCCAGATCCTAGCCACCCTGACCGTGAAGTAGCGCCTCCTGATGTCTAATCTGAATTTACCCTCTGCCAGCTTGTGACCATTATTTCTAGTCATTCTTGGTAGCACTCGGGGGAACAGGGACTTCCCCAGTGCCTGCTGATCCCCACTGACTAGTTTGTGACAGGCCACTAGATCCCCCCTCAGCCTTCTCTTGTGGAGGCTGAACAGGTTCAGGTCCCATAGCCTCATCTCGTAGGGCCTGTCCTGCTGCCCCCAATCATGCAAGTGGCCCTCCTCTGGCCCCTCTCCATGTTGTCCACACCCCTCTTTAAGTGCAGCACCCAGAACTGGATGCAGTACTCCAGCTGCAGCCTTACCAGTGCCGCATAGAGGGGGAGGCTCACCTCCCTGGACCTGCTTGAGATGCATATGTGGATGCATAACAAGGTGTGGTTGCCCTTCCTGACTGCATCCCCACACCTGCCCATATTCATCTTGGCTTCAATGATGACTTCAAGATCCTTTTCTGCCTCTGCACTGATGAGAAGGGAGTTCCCCAGCCTGTAGGTATGGTGCTGGTTCTTCTTCCCCAGGTGCATCACCTTGTGCTTGTCAGTATTGAATCCCATCCTACTCTCATCCACCCACCCTTGTAACCTGTCTAGGTCTGATTGTAGCCTGTTGCTTCCTTCTAGTGTGCCCACATCCCCCCACATCTTAGTGTCATCAGCAAATTTGAACAGGGTGCTTTTTACCCCTCGTCCAAGTGACTGATGAAGATGTTGAACAGTGTGGGCCCGATGACCAAGACCTGGGGGACTGCACTGCCCACATCCCTCCAGGTCAAAAATGACCCATCCACTACCACTCTCTGGGTGCGGCCCTCCAGCCAGTTGGCGACCCACTTGATTGTGTAGGTGTCAACACCACAGTCTCCCAGTTTCTTAATGAGAACGGGGTGAGAGACAGTGTTGAAGGCCTTCCAAAAGTTCAGAAAGACTGTCCAGTGCTACCCCTGCATCTAAGTATTTTGTGACCTGATTATAGAAGGCCACCAGGTTGGTCTGACAGGACCTGTCCCTAAGCATAATCTCCCCTGCTGGCCTCTCGTGCACATGTGCCAGAATAATTCTCTCAAAAAACTTACCCAGGATCCAGGTGAGACTAACTGGCTAATAGTTCCCTGGGTCCTTCTTCCTCCCCTTTTTGAATATGGGAACCACACTCGCCCTCTTCCAGTCCTCTAGCACCACACCATAGCACCACGAGTGCTCATAAAGCCGTGCCAGGGGTCCCACAATGACCTCAGCTAATTCCCTTAGCAATCTGGGGTGCAGCTAATCCGGACCAGCTGATTTAAATACATTCAGTCCCTCCAGAAGTTCCCTGACTAGATCCTCCCTGACCCTTGGCCTAGGTGTGCCTCCCCTGGGGCCTGAAGGGGGCCCAGTCGGGGGGCTGATCTGGTCCCTGCTCAGGAAAATGGAGGCACAGAAATCATTAAATAGGTTAGCTTTGTCATCTGGTGTGACAACCAAATTTCCTAGCATGTCTTGCAGGGGCCCCATGTTACCTGGTACCTTTTTTTTGCCCCCTATGTATTTAAAAAAGGACTTCTTGTTGTCATTGATCTGGGAAGCTAGTCCCAGTTCCATCTCCACCTTGGTCTTCCTGATTGCCTCCCTGCATCCCCGAGCAACCACAGTATAATCCTCCCTGGTGATGGCCCCTCCCTTCCATTGGCTGTACACCTTCCTTTTAGCTAGAAGGACATTCCCAGATGCTTTTGGTGAGCCAGGGGGGCTTTTGTGACCTCCTGCTCACTTTGATCCATGTTGGGATTACCTCCCTTTGAGCTTGGAGGACTGTCTCCTTAAGAAGTGACCACTCTTCTTGGAAACCTGGCTCCCCTCCCCTCTGGGACCTCAGTGCTTCCCCAACTATTCTCCTTAGCTCATTGAAGTCCGCCCTTCTGAAATCTAGGGCTGCTGCCTTGCTGCAGGCCTTTGTCACCTTGCGCTGGATGGTGAATTCCAGCAGGTGATGATCACTGTCACCCAGGTGGTTGAGCACCCACAGCCCCCTCACCAGGTCATCACCGATGGCCAGTACCAGGTGCTCCCTGCTTCCAAATGCCCTGTCCCTTTTTGCCGCCATCACTGCCACCTCTCTGCCTCCTAGCAGGACAGCACAGAGAAGCCACAGGGCAGACCAAGCATGGACTTTGGGCAGCTGCAGCTAGAAGAGCCCAGCAGCAGTGAAGGAGATTGGCTGCTTTTCTCCTGTGCTGAGCAGCAGCTTCTGCTGGCCACTGCTGCAGTGCTCAGCATGGGCGAGTGAGTCTGGAGCAGTCATGGGGCTGGCTGGGGGCAGGGCTGTGCATGCAGGTTCTGGCTGGTCTAGAATGCAATTAATACTTATTAAAAAAATTAACAGATTAATTTACATTTTTGCATTGATTCCATCCGTTAACTGCTACTGTTTCTTCTGAAAGCGTGTTTAATTGCTGCATGAGCAGGTTAACAGCATTGCATATAGCCATGCAGACATGACTGAGGCCCCAGGCCCTGGCTCCAGTTTGCCAACCCTTTCAGTGCAGAGAAGTCCACAGTAGGAAGGATAGCATGGAAGGTGCCCTCCTAGCTATGCAGCAGGGGCTGACATGGTGATTCACTTGCCTTGGCATCAGTCAGGGGAAGGCTTTAACACTAGTTCCACTTCAGGAAGGGAGGGATACAGGGAATCTCCTTCATCCCAACCAAGAATTAATAATTAAAGCACCAAGTCTGCACACCGAGCATACACAGACCTCCTGGCTGTGCTATCACCCTGCAGGGTCAATATTTCCTTTGTTTCCAGACTGGTACTGAAGACCTTCCTGTTGCCTAGGTCATGGCATCTGCTACTTGCAGAAGTTAAAAGTTGACTTCTTAAGCACTTCGACAAAAGCTCAACCACCCATGGGTTTCTGCTGGGTAATCTTGGTTTCTGTAGCACAGCAGCTATCTTGTTTGCCTCACAAATGTCCCTGATTTGAACTGCTCAGTCCCCTTCATCCAGCCTGTTCATATTCAGTGAATCTCTCTATCTCTCTCATTTTGAACAGAATACCACACCTGAGAGGCTTTCATCAACTAAATTTTTGTCAAATCTTAAGTATTCTTTAAAAAATGCTGGTGTTAATGAAAGGCTTGACAAAGAAATCCTCAATGGACCTACTTTTGTATTCACACTGCTTGCATTATATTTTAATAATGTGCAATAAGTGAAGTGTAATAACAAAATGAATGAAGACCTCATCACTTTATTTCTTAAAACATGCTGCATACACTCACTAATTCAAACACTGAACCATACTTCTCTTCATGCTGATACTGCAAAGTTTATTTTTGCCAAGAGGATATTTTGAATGAATAATTCTGAACTTGGAATAATTTCCAAATGACCGATTTATGTTCTAAAAAAGTATACACATCCGAAGTACCAATAATAAAGATGCATGCCTGGGCCAAATGCATGCCTGGGATCTTTTCACTTTTGTAGTCTAAACAATATATTTTGATCAGTTTAGAAGATTTTTAATTGCCTTTGCTCCCACTAATTTTAGAAATCTGTAGATGTGAAATATTAGCCATTTGGTATGACAGAAAAAGTCATTCATATAACAGCAGGAGATCATTATCATGTAACAGTGTTCTATCCAGTTAACATTATGGTTTCTCTTAACAGTGGTAAGCTGATTATTTTCAAGTTGATTTTGCTTCTAGTTTCAAAGCAGAAATGACTAGTTTTTTTCCAAAGTCACAGTTTAATAAAATATATCCTACAGTTACACATGTCACCACATTAATTTTCTAAAAGATTTCAAGGTTAAAATTCAGCATTAATCATATAAGTATAAATATTGGCGATGTTAGTAACAACTAAGGAAATCAATAAAGAGTGTACAGTATGACACTACGTGCGGTAACAATATTATAATGCACCCAATGCAGCATGGTCATAGTGTCATAGGAAAGTAGGGTTGGAAGGGACCTCACAAGGTCATCGAGTCCAGATTCCTATTCAAGGCAGAATCACCCCTGACTAAACCACGGCAGCTACATGTCTATCCATCTCATTCTTGGAAACTTCCAAGAATGGTGGTTTCACAAGTGCTATAGTTAGCTTGTCCCAATGCTTGACCACACATATAGTCAGAAAGTTCCTCCTGATCTCCAACTAAACTTCCCCTGATGAAGCTTTAGGCCGTTTCTTCTAGTCCTGTCCTCTGTGGCCACAGAGAAAAGCTCAACACCACCCTCACTATAATTACCCATCAGGTACTTGATGACTGTCATCAAATCCCTTCTCAGTTTTCTCTTCTCCAGAATAAATAATCCTAGTTATTTCAGCCTCCCACAGTACTCTAAGTGAAGCCTCACCAGTGCTTCATACAGCAAAAGAATCACCTCCCTTCACTTGCAAGTAACACTCCTGTTAATACAAGTCAGTATGCTGCTAGTTTTGCCACCAAAAAAAGCTGTTGGCTAATATTGATCTTATGGTCTACTGTAATCAGATATTCTTCTCTGCAGTACAGCAACCTAGTTATTCATTCCCCAGTATGTATTTGTGCATGCAGTTATTCTGTCCCAAGTACAGGACTTTTTTTTTTTTTTTTGGAAAATCTTATCCTATTAATAGCAGATCATTTCTCTAGTCCATCAAAAAATTGGCTGATGGGACGCACCCAGAGAGTAGTGGTGGATGGGTTGTACTCAAAGTAGTGAGATGTGAGCAGTGGGGTACCCCAGGGCTTGGTCCTTGGGCCCGCACTGTTTAACATCATCATCAGTGACTTGGATGAGGGGGTGGAAGCACGCTGTCCAAGTTTGCTGATGTAGCTAAGATGTGGAGTGAGGTGGACACACTTGAAGGAAGAGAGAGGCAGCAAATAGATTTAGACAGACTACAAAATGGGCAGATGAGAATAGGATGGGGTTCAACGTAGATAAATGCAGGGTGCTGCACCTTGAGAGAAGGAATCCACAGCATGTATACAGGCTGGAGAGTTCCCTCCTTGAAAGCACAGAGGCAGAAAGGGACCTTGGAGTCATTATTGACTCCAAGATGAACATGAGCTGCCAATGCCAGACCGCAGCCAGCAAGGCCAGCCATACCTTGTCATGCATCCAAAGGTGATCTCAAGCCAGTCCAGAGAGGTGATACTCCTTCCTAGGAAGGAGTGAGACAGAAATTACAGTGTGGAGGGCCAGCAGGGCTGCAGCTGCATCCCAGAAAGGAAGGAAAATACCCACCCAATTTCTGGAACAGCATCTCGCTCAGGATTGGTGCAGGGAGGCCGCTTAAAGGTATTTCTGGCCCCAGAGAGGGGCAGAGAAGGTTCAGTTCTCTGCAGGCCACAGGGACAGAGGAGTGGCTGAGCCTCTCAGCAGGCAGAAACTGCAGAATGTGCCTGAGGAACACTATGGGAGTGACCCTCAGGCAGGTGGAGGCTGTGAACAACTGGCTAGTGGGAATCTCCAGAGCAGAGCTACAGCTGAGGATTCAGAGTGAGGGAGTCCACAAGGCCAGAGAAAATCTCCAGGCTGGAGTTTTTCCAACAGAGGATCTGGAGGAGGGCCTGAAGGGAACATCTATGGTCACAGGTAGAGCCTTTCTGCACAAGGGGAGACCCTGAAAAGACTGTGAACATTCATAGGCAGGCTAGCACACAGCAAAGGATGGACTAAGGAATTGTTTTGGGGACATTGCCAGAGCCTGGCAAGAAGGTTGAATAGCAGCTGGGTTTTTTTTCTGTGATTTATTTTGCTGTCTATTTTGATTTTGTTTTGAGCACAGGCCAAGACCTGCCCCTAGAAGGGTAACCTCCTCTGTACCGCAAAAAAGGGTACAGAGAAGTTTACAACAGGCAGCACTGCAATCTGGCTGCAGAAGAACATCATAAAACACCATCTGGAGAGGCTAGGCTGGACTAAAGGAGAGATTTGGAGTCCCATAGAAGACACAGGGATCAAGACCAGGCAGGATCACTGTAGGCATTGCCTCCTGGGAATATATATACATATATTGTTAAACAATATCATACAGACACCTGGAAAACCCCACTTGATACTTTCTGCCAACGAGACATTGAGTAATTGACAGCTATTTATTGAGCATGATGATCTAACAAGTTATGAATCTATCTAGCTTAAAACACTTTCACCTACTCCCTATTTCCTTAGCTGGTTAATGAGAATGGCATGGAAAATAGTTTGAACAGCCTTGCTAAAATCAAGGTATATTACATCCATAGCCCCCTGCCTCTCCCCCCCACTGCCCCTGACTCCAGTCCACAGAGACTATTACCTTATCCAGAAGAAAATCAGCTGGTAAAGTATAACTTACTCCTAGCAAATCTGTGTTACCTGTTCCTGATCACCTTGCTCACCTTTAGGTGTTCCATAATAGGTTCCTTTAGAACCTACTCCATAACTGACTGACTAGTCTGTAATTCCCCAGGTCTTCCTCCTTCACTTTCCTACAGGTGTACAGTAGGCCTGTGTGAAGTGGGTAGTAATCACTTTGGATTCTGATTCAGCTGATTTGAGGAACAGTAATTCAATTTGATTATTCAAATCACTGTCCCAAATCGATTGGCCCGAATCTGAGTTAGAGATTTGGCTGCCGTCAAATTGGCCAAATCTCTGAATCAAACAGGCGCCATACCCTGGCCATTCTCACAGCCCTGCCTGGCCCCAGCCTCCTGGCTCTTAAAAAAAAAAAAAAAAAACTTACACACACTGTTCTGCGAGGGGGGGTAGTGGCAACCCCCGCTGCCCCCCACTGTGTGGGGGGGGGCTCTGTCACAAGCCTTTAGAAGTCCCAATGGCTACCAGAGCAGCCAGTGAGTGCGGGGCTTTTTTTTCCTTTTTTTTTAAGAGCTGGGAAAACTGGGGCCAGGAAGGGCAGCCATTGTTTTTCTTTTAAGAGCTGGGATGCTAGGGCTGAGTGGGCCAGCCATTTATAGGGCTGGGACAGCAGGCAAGTGTCACTCAGGGGGACTGAGGCCTGGTGGGGGTCTCCCCATGTTTACCTCCCCCACCTCCAGCCCCCCTCCCTAACCCCCGACTTACTGGCACAGAGTCTGGGTCCACCTCCCTATGGTAGTGAGCGGGGACTTCCTGAATCTCTGAATCTCTCAGAAGCACTCCAAATCTTTTACAAATTGATTTGGAGAGCTTTGAATCTATTCAGACCTTTTTATTGGTCTCCCAATTCAATTTGGATTCAGATATTTGGCCACCAAATCGGGCCAAATCTCCCAAATTGAATCAGCACCAGAAGCTTTTCACTACCCTAGTGGACATCATATTTATCCTTTGCCATCATCCATGACCTCACACAACCTTCATGCATTCTCAGAGAGAATACCCAATGGATCAGAAATGACCTCAGCCAATTCTTTTAGTACCCTAGGCTGCTTCCCATCTGAAGAAACAGTGTGTTAAATAAATTCTAGAAATTTCTGAATTTAATAAAATAATACTTTAAATCTAACAGTGGAGTAAAAAAAATGAAGAAAAGTAATTAAGTCACTGGAAAGAAACATTCACAGACGTTCCTATGTTATAGCCAAAACAAAATATTCTTACCATTACTAAGGCTACTAGCCAATACATTTTCATATCATGAGGGTAAATGTACATGGTTTCACTTAAAACTCTTAAGATTGTCCTTAAAGTCAAGTCATTCTAAATTATAACCTCATTCTTCAAAATTTTAGATTGTGATACTTGTGCATATAATAAACAACCTACCCTCACTTGGCCCACAAAAGCATTGGCTTCTTCTTCTTGAACAGACAAATTTCTAGGTAGAAACATATCAAAGACAGGTCCATTGTCATTTACATCAGTCACCACCACATTAACAGTAGCAGTTGAGGTCTGCAGGGAAAGAGAAAATTCTAAGTCAAGTATCTTCAACTTACAGGGATCATGATAGGAGACAATAATAATTCATTGGTGTCACGCAGAAGATGGAAATTCCATTTTTGCTAAGAATGTTAAAATGTTTTACTTCTGTCTTTATTTTGTTGAAAACAACCCCAGAAATTTCTCAACTATGAAATTAAATTACAGAAATATTATTGGGTGGGACGATAAAAACTTTTTACTTAAACTGCACCACATTACATTTTAATACTAAAAAAGAAATAAAAATCAAATGCTATTTCAAAACAATAAACAATAAATATTTCATTGACTAGACATAAAAATAAGTAGGACATTCAGGAGTTTATCTCCATTTTTTTCTCTTAACCACACTATCATCGGTATTGATAAAAATTTGGGAGATCTTTCAACTTCTGAGGAACTACATTCTATGAGAAAAATGGTTGTGTTGATTTTTTTTTCAACCTAGTGCAAAGCCTTTGGGAGTGTAAATACTTGAGACTAGATATAGACAGAGGTGTAACTGGGCACCTGGGTGCCCAGTTCTACAGTGGCTCATGGCTGTAGTATCATCAGTGCAGCTATGTGGCTATGGAGGCAAATACTATTTTTATACTCTTGCACTAAGCTGGCATCTGGGGCTGCTGCCACAGGCATTCTACCTTAGTCATGCTAGTGGCTTTAAAGTAAGAGCCACAGGTAGTGTTGTTGCTATTAGAGTACCCATTCTTTTCTAATACAGTTTCTGTCCTGATCTGTAAGAACACAAAGTTTGTCAAATTTTAGGACAGGTTTCAGGAAGTTTCTCATTTCTGAACACATGCATTACTGTAAGAACATGAGTCAGGGCATGGTGGCATCTTTTGGTGTCTAGAGAACATGACAATTTGGCTTGTGTACCTTTTGCACTTTTATTTGTTCAAGATAGGTCTTGAGAACAATGTACTCAAATAATTGATTTAACATTAAGACAGAATATCTAATTTGATATTTTCAGAGACATTTCTGACAGGTGAGCATATCTTGTAATTTTCAAAGATCTATTAACTCTATCTTATTCAATTTTCAAACCACAAATACCATTTATTTTAATTTTTTTTTTACCTTTTTATTAAAGATGCATAAAAAGAAGAAAAACAAGTTCATACAGAGGTAGAATCTGTGGGTGCTTATAGACATGCTCTGGTAGGTGAGGAGGAGGCACTTTAATTAACTTAGCTCTGAGAGCTGCGTTAGTTAAAAGCACTGGAAGTGTCACATGTATCAGTGTCTCTGCACTGAAAAATGGCGGCAGTGTGCTTTGAACTAAAACTCATTGAACCAGCTTTAGTGTAAAGAGCTCCACCACCATTTTTCAGTGCAGGGACACTGATACACATGATGCTGGAGTCTGCTGGAGTGCTGTAATTACAGTGCATCAGAGCAGCCTCCCTGAATGTGTTTAGCAGGAGCCTCAGAGACTAACTGGTTTAGAGGAGCATAAGTTTTCTTAGGTTACAACCTACTTTGTTAAATGCTTTGAATGGACATATAGAAAGAAGGGGGTCTAAAAGCAAGGAATTTTATTGACGGACATTGAGTGACATATGGGATAATTGCCCTGTTTATCTGTACTTACCTGTTGAACCTGTCTTCATCAATAATGACCCCTCAAGCACCCTTTGTTTTTAAATTACCTTCTGTTTAGACCTTTATGCAAGCCAATTCATAACTTGTGATAAAGTAGACTGACAACTACAAAGGCTTTTGCCTCTGAACCAGTCAGTCCCTAAACATTCTGCCTTGTCCTGCCTTCTGCCTGACTTCAGTCTAATACAGCCTCTCCATAAACACAAGTAATTCTTTTGACTTCAGTCAAATTACTCTCACATTTAAGGCTATGCACATGTTTAAATACCTTGCTGAATATGACCCTTATACTCCTTAAAACTCTGGCAAGAACAAGTTAACCTTGTGTTTGTTATAGACTACAGAAATAAGAGGCCTTATGCTGAGTGCTGTGTTCAGTTTTGGGCCCCATATTTCAAGAAGGATGTGGACAATTTGGAAAGAATGCAGCACAAAACAAAAAAAAAGATTTGGAGCCTGGAAACAAAGACTTCTGAGGAAAGGCTGAAAGAATTAGGGTTATTTAGTCTAGAGAAAAGAAGACTGAGGAGGGATTTGATGACTGTCTTCAAAGTGCAGTTAAAGATTGGATAAAGATGGCTTTTTCTCTGTGTCTATAAAGCAGAGGAATAGGAGCAATGGCCTCAAGCTTCAGCTGGGGAAATTTAGGTTGGAGATTAGGAGGAATTTTCTGACTATGAAGGTGGTCAAGCATTGCAATGGGCTACCCACAGAAATCATGGAACTTCCATTCATGGAAGTTTTCAAGAGTGGGTGGGACAGATGCCTGCATGAGATGGTTCAGTCAGGGATGAATCTACCTTGAGCAGAGGGCTGGACCTTGTACAGTTCCTTCCAACCCTACTATCCTACAATGAAACTGTTAGAATAATGGAGTTGATATAGTTGAACTCCAAACACTATTGGTGGGATTTTATGGTCTGCGATATGCAGGATATCAAACATAATGATTACATTTATTTTTAAAACCTATTGACTCCTATAAAAGACATACCCTTTTCTAAACAATAATATTTCATAAAATTAATAAATGTAATGTTATGTTTTAAGTGTGGTAGATATAAAAGTAGAATACTAAAAATATGCACTAAAGATCAGTTGTAAGTAGTTGAAATGCATCAGTGTAAAGTACTCTACAATGAGCTCCATTCTTGCAGCTATACGGCTATTGGAACTCAAGCCAGCTAATTTAAAACTAGTTCCAGTATCTCTATACTACAAATGGTTGTCAATACAGTGATGGCAATACAGAGCTACCCCAAAACAAGTTATACTATGCATCTCAGATTGTCTTAATATTAAAAGGTAATAGGTATTTGTACGATAATAGTATTTAGAGGCCTCAAACTCATGAGAGGCCCCTTACGCTAGGTTCTAAAAACACAAAGACAATCCTGGCCTGAAGTAATTCCAGTTATATAAGCAAGGCAAAAGAGGAGTAGGTAGGCAAACATTCCAGAAGAAAGTACAGCAAGTGGAAACAACTAGAGGAAGAACACAGAGGAGGTTTATGTTATGAACCCAGTATTCTCAGAGGTCCAATCAAAGGCAAGACACTTCTACCTTCAGAAAAACAGAATATGGTTGTGAATAGTTTTCATAAATTTTTTGAAGCACAACACTTAAAAAAAACCCTTAATTTTGACTAGCCAGAAAACTTCATAGACCTAAACATTTGTTTCCCTTTCTATTCTTCTTACAAAGAGCCAGAAAATCTCTGAAGAAAAGAAAATGTAACACAAAGTTGACAAAAGATCTGTTGGCTGTCCATGTAATTATTCCTCACCCAGCTTTTCCAGGATTACTCTTTAGAAAAACCCTAATGGATGGGCAATGACCTATGACAGTCTCGGTATGGGCAATCCAGTTCCCAGATTCAACCTACTTAAGTGGCTGATTTGTGTTTCCACTTCTCTTTGGGTGAGATCCCATGACTCCACATATGACTGGGGCCAGGCATGAGCATTCATTTCTAGTAGTGAAACATTTCTGTCATTAGTAATGATAGCAGGAAAAGGAGCAGTACAGGAATTCAGCCTGCAACTGCCCCCTTTCCTCTGTCCCTTGCACTTTCCCAAGATCAGAGTGATCCTAGTCTAGGGAAAGTGTAGACCACTTCAGTTCTTTTGTTCCCAAAGGCACTGGAGCAGCATGGCAAAGGGATTCTGGGGTGAGAAGTGCACAGGGAGTTCACAGTACCACTGCTTCTGCAAATCTCCTGAGTGGAGGAAGCCACACCATGAGCCCCTTACCTGTTTCTTACATTGGAGCCCCTGCTGCCTGGGAGATGAAAAGATGGGGCAGTGGAGCACAGTCTTCTGCTCACATTGTAAACCAGGGTCTCTGGCTTATGAGGAGATGGTAAGTAGCAGCTGATGGCTGCTCCTTTCCTCCCCTCCCCTCCACCCCCACTTCAGGAGGGGCAGGAGCAACTACCTTGTGTACCTTCTCCAGATCAGGGTGATCCTAATCTACGGTAGGTACATGGGACTTACCCTGAATCTCTACTACCTATCACTGGGAGGAGTTAAGCCAGAAAGAAAGTATACAGAAGTTCATTTTCCCAGGAGAAACTCTTTCAGGACTGTTGTATATGGATCTTGTAGGGCTAAAAGCAAGGCTTTGTAAATCTAAAAGTGAGGCCATTTCTTTGTCCTTTCGCCTCTATTTCATAAAAGCAGACACGGCACTTACAAGACCGCTGGGAGGGAAGAGGGGTACTGGTACTATGTGAGGGTTACTGATAAGATATGAAGCCAGCTGAAGCCAGTCAACCCGGGAGTCTCCTCAACAGGGAAACCTTGAAAGTCAGGCTTGGATTGTGTTTGTAAGATAAAGAAACATCTTGAGACAAAATATATGAGGCATATAATTCACGAGAGTTAAACTTCAGTGTTCACGCTCACAATGCCGCTTGATTGGATAGAATAGTGATTTAGTTAATAGATGATTGGGTATTTTTACGAGCACGAGCTAATCATGAACTAACGCTGTCGCCTTGCTAAGTATAAAAAAGTATGATAACTAGTAAGCGGGGTCCCTCTCTCAAAGAGGCACCTCGCTTGAGCGAATAAAGATTCTGTATTTGATTTTAGATACTTGCTCTGCGTGATTATTGCCCCAGCCTAGAGTGAACTGCACGTGGCTTTAAGAGAGTAATTCGTAACAGGACTGACTTTTAATTGGCTGTAGTTGGGTTATTTTTCTTCTGGAACTGCTACTGTTGCTTCAGGAGAAACAGCGGGAAAGTCTGTATATTCATGGTTACTACTGGAAGAGCAGAAGTTCTTCCAGTAAAAGAGAACATCAGGTAGTGGCCTGTGTTACACTCCCTGCCTTGTCTAGTATAATGCTTAGAACAATATCTATGGGAGCTGATGAGCCTGAGTTGCATAACTTGATATGCGAGTCTTGACCCAGAGAGATGGAGTTAGGCCATTATCAGTCTGAGGCCAGGCAGAAGGCAGGCATGGTAGCACCTTAAAGACAAACTCATTTAGAAAGGTATAAACTTCCACGGGCAACAGCATACTTCATGATAGCATCAGACAAAGTAGGCTGTCATTGACAAAAACTTAAGCCTTTCTAAACAATTTAGTCTTCCCTGCCTTCTGTGAGTCTTGACCTGAAAGCCCAGTCCTTTAGCAGACTGAGGACAGTATAGGAATATAATGACACAGAAGCTTATTCAAAACCAATTTGGATTTATTTTGTCAAAAGGTACACAGCACCTAGAAAAAGAGATAAAGAGCCTTTTATGACTGAGGTACACAGTCCTATGCTTGACATTGTCTTCAAGCCCTCTACTGTTATGGATCATTTTAATACTGGCTGCAGACTCTTATGGCTGCAGACTGAGTCGGCTTCTGTCTCAGCCTGGCCCAGTTGACTTACTTCCTCCCTAACTGTAAGAGAAAACTTTAAACTGATCAATGTCTTTTGATGTCTAGATGCTTAGCATTGGCAAACATCTCTGTCACCAACAATTCTCTGAGCAGCCTTTTTCACAGCTGAAAGTTTGACCACTGTTTGGGAAACAACTTATCTAGGCTGATGTGTTACATATATTGTTGGATTTCTTAAGCAATTCCTTTTGATCTGAATTTGTGCCAAAGGAACATCATAAATAAACCCAAAGAGATTGCTACAACATTTATACAAAACATATAGATATTTCCTTGTTCCCTATACAGGCACAAGACAAAAAGCTTTAAGGAATTTGTTTTGCAATAGCTTGATCTCTGATAATTAATCTTGAGACAGCCACTAAAACCATTAAAAATAATACTAGCACAATTAAAAAGAATAATACATGAAAAAGACTGAAAGCATTTTTCTATTGGCTTTTGATCAGTTGCTCACTATTTCTGAGCTTCCCATTCCCATATTTATTTCAGGAAAAAAAACAAATTTTTCTATAAAATTTACAAAATGCTGATTCTATACATCATTGTCCAGAACAGAAACCCTCCTAAATATTCACTACAGTGGATGTGAAAAGCACACAGCATTCAAATTAATTTTCATAAACTAACTTGATTCTGCAGAATGGAGAGTAATAAAATATCTTGGGTTCAGTAAACTGAACAAACATGACAGGGAAATCATAGACCTAAGAGCATAAATGCCCATTTCCTTCATGCATGTTTCCTCATGACACCAACAGCAGTGAATCAAACTAGTGCATCACTTAGGGCCTTGTTACACCTTATGCTGTGAGCCGCACAAATGCTGTTTGGTGTTAGTGCTAGCTTGGAGTTTGAAGCAGTCACACCCTGAGTCTAGAAACCTTCTCTGACTGTTCCCTGCCTGCACACTTCTGGCTTGTCAATACAGGCCTGATAACCAGGGACAGGATTAGGTGCTGTAGTTGAGCTGCTACTAGAGGGATGGTGAGCCAGGACAACTTCTATCCCTGCTCTACAGGTGGAGGTGTGAGATATCCTAGGATACTGGAGGATTTCAACTTGGGAGCCCATCTGTGGGGAGGGGCCATGCATTAATGGAACAAGAGCCAGGTAGTGTGGACCAGAGATAATACTAGCCTGGAGTGGCATAACTATGAGCTCATAAAGAGTGCTTAAAACTACTTTAACATGCTAACATGCAGAGAATCCAGGGACTAAGAATTCCAGAAGCTGCCCAAAATTGCTACTACATAAGATGCTTAAATTAGCAGCCAAAGTGTTTCTGTTTGATAGCTTTTGAAACAAATTTCTGAAAATAAAGTTACTGTTAGGATTATTTTAAAGATCCATCTGTCTACACATAAAAATGTATCAACGAATGTGTGTGCTTAGACATGCATTTTGTATATACATCTACATATGATGGAAAATGCAATTGTCACAGGTGTTTTTTAAGTGACACCAAAGATTTCAACAAATCTTTGCACTGAAAATGTATAAATAGAAATGTAGGTCTTCAACGATACCATTAATATCCAAACCAATGTATAAATAGAAATGTAGGTCTTCAACGATACCATTAATATCCAAACCAATAGCATGAACTTCTCTTCTGATTACTTAATCCCATCTCAAGATTCAAATCTAAACCCTGAACTATGACTTCTCAGGATCTAAACCCTACAAAACACTACATTTCTAGTCCCAGTCCTTTTGGCAGCCCGTGCTTAGTTTGACTATAACCTTACCACAGATATGGAACTGACCCCCCTGAATTGCAGGAGAGGTTTGAGACTACAAGTGGGAAAAAAAGAGAAGATAGTTTCCTTCAGCTTTCAGGTGATGAAAGCAGCTCTGGAATTGTAGTTTGGTTTAACATAATTTTAATTTTAACATGAAGAAAACCTGAAAGAAGCATAAACTCTAGGGCTCCTATACATGTGCAGGGAGGCTGCTCCAATGCGCTGTAATTACATCATCAGAGCAGACTCTAGCATTGTGTGCATCGGCTTCCCTACACTGAAAAATGGCAGTGGGGTGCTTTAAACTAAAGCTGGTTCAGTGAGCTTTAGTTCAAAGTGCTCCACCACCATTTTTCAGCAGAGAGACTCTGATACATGTGGCACTCTGGGTGCTTTCAATTAGTGCAGCTCTCACTTGCCTTTCATGTTCATAAATGCCCTACATGTTCAAAAATAACAATTTTGTTGAAGTTACTCTACTTTACAGAACTAAAGCATACATTTAGGGACACTAGGACTTAATTGTGGGGCATATTACTGAAGATCTGCCCACTGTAAGGCTTTTATACTCCCTTAAACATCTGCTACTGAGCACTGATAAAAAATAGGATACTAGACTAAATTGATCTTGTTTCTGATCCATAGTTGTTCCTGTGTTCCATGTTGAGGAAATGTCTCATAAAAACTATGTTTCTTGGCTATCTTTGATAAGAGAATAGAATAACTATGTTTGATAAGAAAATGGAATATCACGGAACTATAATTAGATCCAGGCTGACCTTGACAGGCTCAGGAAATGGGCAGACGAGAACCTGATGGTGTTTAACACTGAAAAATGCAAGGTTCTCCACCTGCAAAACCTGCTGCATGCTTATAGGCTCGGCAGCGCTATGCTGGCTAGCACTATGGATGAAACGGATTTGGGGGTCACGATTGGCCACAAGATGAACATGAGCCTTCAGTGTGCTGCTGCGGCTAGTAAAGCAAGCAAAACGCTAGCTTGCATCCATAGATGCTTCTCAAGCAAATCCCGGGACGTCATTCTACCCTTGTACTCAGCCTTGGTAAGGCTGCAGCTGGAGTACTGCGTCCAGTTTTGGGCTCCACAATTTAAAAAGGATGTGGAGAAACTTGAGAGTCCAGAGAAGAGCCACATGCATGATCAGAGGTCAGGAAACCAGACCTTATGACAAGGTTGAGAGCTGAGAGCTATGGGGCTCTTTAGCCTGGAAAAGCACAGGCTCAGGGGTGATCTGATGGCCACCTATAAGTTTATCAGGGGTGTTCACTAGGATCTGGGGGAAAAATTATTCACCAGAGCCCCCCAAGGGATGACTAGGTCGAATGGTTCTAAACTCCAGCAAGATTGTTTCAGGCTGGTCATAAGGAAGAACTTCTTTACTGTCTGAGCCCCCAAGGTCTGCAATCGCCTGCCATCGGCAGTGGTTCAAGCATCCACATTGAACGCCTTCAGAGAAATTTGGATGCTTATCTTGCTGGAATCTTATGATCCCAGCTGACTTCCTACCCCTTGGGCAAGGGGCTGGACTCGATGATCTTCCGAGGTCCCTTCCAGCCCTAATGTCTATGAAATCTATACTATAGTGAAAATCAACCCAAAATTCACACAAAAGCACACAAAAAAACCTTTGTTACCCTTAATGTATCCAAGAATAACTCTTTTTTTCCCCAACTGCTGGTGTCACCAACTTTTACATCCCATAATTAACCTAAAAATCAACCTCACCTGGCTGCCAAGATAAGTAAGCAAAATAGCTCTATATATCCCAAACAGTGTTATCTAAGGTCTTCCTCACATATGCATTTTTAAGAAGCAAACATCACTTTAAACAGACAGTCACTTTTTCCCATTTCTTTTATTCCTTACTTAAAATGTTGATGTCACCAAAATGTGCATTTTTCCCAGTACATTTCTAAGCCAGTTTAACCTCATTTCTACAGTAGTCACAACACAATGAGTAGAATTGTATTAAGACACTGAACTGTACAACCCAACATACAAAATTCATTTCCAGCAGGCTTTCTTTCTGTTATCTCTGCAAAAACTTTGATTAGTAACTAATGAACTCCAACGCCTACTTTCCTCCTCTTGTCTTCAACACCTCTACCCAGTTTGATCTACCAGCATTATCATTAGTATACTTCTGCAACTGCCACACTCAATTGCTTCAAGGCAATAATTTCAGGACTGACCCAAGTTCCATCAGTGCAGTGCAGTGGCCAGCAAGGCAAATAACATGTTGGCATGTATCAACTGATGCATCTTGTGTAAAACTAAGAAAGTGATACTCCCGCTGTACTCAGCACTGGTGAGACTGCAGTTGGAGTACTGCATCCAGTTCTGGGCGCTGCACTTTAATAAGGATGTGGAAAAACTTGAGATTGTCTAGAAAAGAGCCATCCATATGATCAGTGACTTGCAAGGCTATAGGACTATAGGAAGTAAATGTTTGAAAAATGTGGTTTCTACAATCATACTACTCATTTAATTGTTAAGGGCATGTGATGATGTCATGATGTATACGTGACAAAAATTTTAAAATTCCCTTTGTGTGCCTTAATGGCATCACACATTACACATACACAGGTTTTAGGGATTTTAAATGAGTTTGCATCATTGCAAACTAAACTATATCCTGATGTAGTTTGATTTGCAGCGTTGCAACTTGGAACACTACAATAGACCCGTGGCCATGGGAGAGGCAGGCAGGCTCCGCAGAAAAAAGAAAGATTGGGCCTCTCACTGCTTCTGCCTTGAGCAGGCTCCTGGGGTCAGCAAGATGCCTGGGACCACTCAAGAATGGGCTAGTTTGCCCCTGGAGCAGTGCAGGGCAGTGGCAGGATGGTGGTGGGGTGTGCACCTGAAGAAGGTGGCAGGGATGGTGCACAAAGTGCAGGGCCACCTGGGAGAGCTGCTAGCTTCCCTGAGCCCACCCAGGCTTCCAGTACCCCTTGCTGTCCCTGCCACCTTCTCTGGCCACCAGCACATCCAGCTGCTCTCCTGACACCCCAGGGGCAAGCCGGCATGTTCCTGGGCAGCCCCAGGCAACCTGCCAGCCACAGGAGCCTGATGAAGGCAAAAGTGGCAGGGGACCCAATCCTTTTTTTAAAAATGTTTTGGCAGAGCCTGACCATCTCTTCTGTGGTTGGGAGTGTGAGCTGATAGATTAATGACAAAGATTAATGGACACTTGGCTGTGGGAGAGGCAGGCAATCTCCACCAAAAAAGGATTGGGCCCCTGGCTGCTTCTGCTTTCAGCAGGTGCCTGAAGCCACCGGAATAACAACATATATACAGTGGTGGAAAAATAAAACCCACATTTCAATTAAGAACTCACCATTTCAATTTAGGGGACATAGAATGCAACCCTAAGGACTAAATTCCCATCATATATACAACTACCCCAAGGGGGATTTAGAAGGAAGAAAAAGGGATGTGGTAATAAGAAAAAGGGATACAACTTGGGTCTCATCTTAACTAATAATCTTTGTTTAGGTCAAATTGAAGAACTACAGTGAAAGAGAGTCAGTCAGGGCCCCTTAGAGGCTTAATTTTGATGACCTATAAGCAAGTTGGACATTTTCAATTTCAATTTCACTTTGTCCTCTCCATGAAACTGTAATGAAAGTATCTTAATATAATATCAATAATACAAAGAAAGAGGTTTTTTAACATTGAGCTATATTCTAGGTTCATGCTAGGTTCACAGTTTAGGCCCCCTAAAGTATGGAACCGCAGATGGTTGTCCGGTTTACCCTTCCCTATGGTCACTATTGGAGTGCTTTATGACCTTCAGAACATAATGTCACCTATGAGTAAAGTTGGAAGCATACTGATAAGCAGACAAAAGCACCCTTGAAATGGATAATGGAAAAATTACTGGAAATAAGTTTATTTACTTAGTTCAAGAGAAGGTGAATTAGAAACAGCTTGCTGGGATTGTCAGTTCACAGCCACAATTAGGCAGAACTTAGTGAGTACATATTGTATTTTCTCTGAATAAATCACTCCACTGTAGTGGAATATGCCATACTGCAAACCAATTCAATTTTCTTGCCTAGCAGGGTATACTACAGTTATTCCAGACTGAGGTTGACAGAGGTCTTGATAACTATGACTGCATACAAGAGGAAAACTTTAAATCCTGGTTGATCAGAAACATAAAAAGCTGATTTTATATCTAGAATCAGCTGGGACCTCATAGAATAGATATACCACATCGGGCAATGCTAGGGAAATGCTGCTGTGAAGCATACAGTCATTGAAGCTATGCCTGCCAAAAAAAAATGTCACATAGTCACCATTAGAGTGATGCTTGGCATATACAGTACTCTTCTTTTGTGTGCACCTGAGAAAAGCACTGGACATATACCAAAAAGTGTCTTTATAATATTTTTTAGAATGCAGAACATGCAAGTGGGCACAGGCTTTAAATGGATTTAAAACATATACCAGGAAACAGCAGAACTATTCTTCACTCAACTGCAAGTGTCACATAATTCCTTTATCCTTGTATATTTATCTAGAAATAGTGAAGGTATACCATCCATAAATGTACTAAAGACTCTGAAATTTAGGTTTGAAAGGGACCTCTGGAGGTTATCTGGCCCAATCTCTTGCTTGAGGCAGGATCATCCCTATCAAAACCAACAAAAGCAAATCCTTGTCTAACCTATTTCTAAAACTACACTGGCAACCCTGTCAAACAATTACCAAGTATGTCACCCTAATCTACCAATGGTTAAGCTGGGGGCCATGGGGGCCAATGTACTGGTGCTGCAAGGGTTGTTAAAACAGGCTGGAGAGATCCAATGATGAGGGCAATGCCCTCTGACTGTAAAGGAAGTCAAAACCTGCCACACTCCATACAAATCTAACCAGGGGGAAAATTCCTTTCTTTCCCCAAATATGGCAATCAGCCTGACTCTGAGCATAGAGGCCAGCTGGGAACTTCCTGGTTTTAGTTGTAGCAGGAGTGCTGGAACACCCCAGTCAAAATCCCCAGTCTTGTCTACAGGTCAAGGCAAAAAAACCCACAAAAAACAGAAGAGGAAAACAATTCCTTCCCAGCCCCATGGGGCAACCAGAAAAACCCTGAAGCACTGAAAATACGTGTAGTTTATAGTGTACACAGAACGACTCCAACATCATCCCTGACCAGTGCTTGTCCAACCTCTTCCTGAACTTCTCCAGTGATGGAGATCCTGCAAATTCCCTAGGCAGTCTATTCCATTGCCTCACTCTTCCAACAGTGAAGACATTTATCACAATATCCAACCAATGCTTACTGTACTTCAACTTCAGGCCATTGGTCTGTCCTGATCTCTGCAGTTGGAGAGATTAAATGTTCTCATGTTCTCCCTCACCTTTATGGCAGCCCTTCAAATATTCTGTAAGCTGAAGATGCCTGTTTCCTTCAATCTCTCCTCTTCTGGCTCAGCTTTTAAGCCCTCTATCATTTTTGTTGTCCACCTCTGATTCCCCTGCAACTTCTCCATATATTTTTTATAATGCTGTCCATGGTACTCTAAATAAGGCCTAACCTGTGCCAAGTAAAAAGGCACTATCATCTCTTGTGCCTGGCACCTAATTCTCTTATTGATGCAGTCCAAAAAACACATTACCTGCAGTCCAAATACCGATTTTGTGTGGCTACAATACACTGCACACTCACCAAAACACCTAGTGTCAATAAGGCATATTCTGTAAGCTAAAGATGCCCATTTCCTTCCATCAAAGGCAGTTATGATAATGTTGCTTGCATTGAGTAGGAATAGTTTGAATTGATTGGTTCTTTTAAATATTGCCCAGGTTTGAATTTGATTGGTATTGTAAAAAAGGTGATGATTCGACCATTGGATGAGTGACACCTGGCATGATTAGAAGGCTATAAATCCTGTCTGGAGCAGCCAGCAGGGGCTTAGGCTCAGCCTCACTCTCACTCTGACTGGACGGTTTTGACTCCAGGCTCTTGGGGTTTGGGAGTTTGCCAAGTGCAGGTTCCTTGCTGTGACCTGGTTGTTGGGAAGCTACAGTCGGGTAAAGTATAACCCATACCCTATTTGAAGTGTTGAGTACCTAAGCAAGGAAAAGCTATAAATCCCCAGGGACTGTCAGAGAGTTTCTCCTGCTGACTAGGCCCAGGGTGTACTTGCCTGTCATCTGTGGTTTCTGGGTTGTCTATAAAGTTGCATAGCAGTTAATTGTGTAGTGACCAAAGCTCATTGTAATGTGTAGTTGATTGGTTGTGGGATCAGGGACATTGGGTTTGGGATGTGCGTCAGGTTATTGTCCCATTGGGGGCATTTTATTGTCCCATCGGGGGCATTTTATTGTGTTGCAGCTTACATGTTATGGGGATATTGTGTCAGGTAGGTGTTGCGTGGGTTCTGTTGTATAATACAGCTTAAATTGCTCAACCTACCTGTGTAGTAGTGTGTAGCCACCCTTTCTAACTATGAGTGGGGTCAGGCAGTAGATCTATGCTCAGGGAAATTAACTTACTCTAATGCCCCAAACCTGACTACCCGTGGGTCACAGAGGATTAATGATCCTTTGGATTAATTAGTTAATTGGCATCCCCATGGTGGTCATACTGTCTCCGCATATGATCTGTTCTCCAGACCTTTAAATGTGTCCCTTAGAAGCATCCAGCCTCCCTGGGTGCCTTTATTCTTCAGTTTACTTTCCCACTGCATTATGCCAACTCTGTCCTTAAGTCACTTGAAAACTACTTTTTTGAAATCCAGTATCTTAGTTCTGCTAACCTCATGCTTTCCCAGTGTAAGGATAATAAATTCTATCATACTGTAATTTCTATTTCCAAGTTTCTCAATATACCTTGTTACATTACAATTACTCTCCTGTGCATTAATGTCGCATAAAAGATGTGCACCAGCACTACTGCATAGTAGTGCCTATTACAGTGTGTTAAGCTAGCACCTATTTTTACAGGTACTAAACTTAATGAACAGTAATTATGGCACATTAATGCATGTGGAGACATGCCCTCTTTGCGTTTGACTTGTGGCTGTTTTTGGAGTTACTGCTTGACACAAGGGTTGTACTGCAGCTCTCTGTGGAGTATTTTGCCTTACGCGGAATGGGTTTAGCTAATTAAAGAAAAGCATTGGCTGGCCCAAGCTAGGCAGGGAACAGAGAAGAATCTGCTGCAAAAGGGAACCATGGAGCTAGATGTGCATGTGCATGTGCACATGTGCTTGTATGTGTGTATTTTCCCTTTGCTTTGTTTTCTACAGGCTCGGTATCATTCAGGGAGTGTTGGAAATGTAAATGGAATCTGGATCAGAAGTTGTTACTTCTGTGGGACATGCCATGTTTGTGTTTCTCCCAGGGTCATGATCACTTCATGTCCACTGAGTGTAAGCTGGTGTCCCTCTTAGAAGAAAAATTTGAAGGGCTGGAAGCATAAGTATGCATGCTGTACACTATTAGGCAAAAAATGAAAAGTTCTTGGATAGGAGTCATGAGATGCTGACACTGGAGAGGCCACAGGGAAAGAAGAAAAGTGGTAATATGTGGCTACTAGAAGAAGGGTCCCTGAAGTCATGAGGAACAGACTGGAGTTAGAAAACACTTTTAAGCACTCTGCACTGGAACAGTTAGGGGAAAAAAGGTAGAAATGAAGATATCTGCAGGTAAGAACTAGAGGACCAAGCAAGTACACAGCTGGAAGTGTGAGACCCCAGAGATGGCCTTCTACTGGGACTACTGTACCAAGAAGGAAGTAAAGAGTGGTGGTGGGGGATAGAAGCACCAATTTTATCATCCAGATTTGGAGTCCCAGGAGGTGTGTTCTCTTCTGGGAGCCTGTACTTTCTGTATCACAGAAAGATTGCCAGAGTGGATCTATCCCCCAAGCCACTGCTACTTCCTGAGTGTCCATGTAGGCAGCAATGATACTACCAGGAATGATACTAAGCAAATCAGAGATGACAGCAAAGCTCTTAGCAGGAAAATTAAGGAGCTTGAAGCAAAATCAGTGTTCTCATCATTCCTTCCTGTGGAAGATAAAGGCCATAACAGGGACCAACAATATCATGGAAGTAAACTTATGGCTGAAATGATGGTGTTGATGTAAAGGCTTTGGACTCTTCGACAATGGCTGGATGTTCTTGGGGGAGGACTGCTATCGGGTGATGGAATCCATCTGATGAAAAAGTAAAGAACATATCTGGGCATTATCAGGACAGCTTAGCCAGGACAGCCTTAAAGGAAAGGAGGTTCCACTAGAGATTAGTGAACAAAACCGTATATTAACAGAACAAACAATCCAGAGGAGAAAGCACAAGAAGTAGAACCTCAACTGTGGAAAAGGGTCAGAGAGCCACAGGACAGCAATTAGTGGTGCAAAGGGGAAATCAATAGGTCAAAATGCAAAATATGTAAGATGTAGGCACAGAAATGTGAGAAGTATGGGGAACAAACAGGATAAGCTGGAAGTCACAGCCTGTGAAAATAATTATGATCTGGTTGGTATCACAGAGGCTTAGTGAAACAGCTCTTATAACTGAAATGTCAACACAGAGCTATACTGTTTCAGAAGGACAGGATTGGGAGAAAAGCTGGTTACATTGGCTTGCCTTTCAAAATTACACATACTTGTTCCCAGGGTTTCCTAATGGATTGAGCTCCTCGGGTATAGGCAGAGGAGCAATTAGTTTCTGGATTTTCAATCAAGCAGAGTTATGATGTCTCACCTTGTCGATGCTGGAGTAATGTCTATGCATGAACGGAGGTGCAACTCTTTAAGTACCGCAGGAGCTTTGAAATCAAACAGGATACCTGCAAGGTCAGGTAGGGCTTTTCAGGATTGGATTTTATATTTAAGCAATAAAATTCTACCCATCTCACTTTAGGTGAGAAAGGCCTCCAGATAGCTAAATAAATTTCAAGCTAAAAACACAGAGAGAGAGAATTTCTTTTCTTTTGTGTTCCTTAAATTCAAAAGAGACTAATGTTTCTGCTGCATAATACAGCTTTAAAATTGTATATACAGATTAATAAACATGTAGACTCTGGTGCAGTGTTACATTCTTAAACAGCGCAAAAATAGCACTCGTCATACTGCAAAACTTGTGCATGCTTTGTTTTTCTAAATCGTTGTGCTGGCACTTAATAGAATTGTATTCTGTCATGAAGCCTCTTCTGAAACTTCAAAATTTGTCAAAATGATTTGTGCTTGACAGAATTTTCCATTTACCTGTCATTTTTGTGTCTGTCTTTGGGTAAGTCGCATAATTATGGAAGCAATAGTGGCCTCTAAGTACTCAACTGATGCATATTTAAGTGTTTGTTTGTATTGCACTGTTACAGTGACAGGTGGTGGGTTATATTATGTCAAGGTCAGCATGAAAACCACAAGATGACTAATGTTCAAGGATTGTAAATTGGAATGACTGTAACCTGGAAAGCATGGTCAAGCATTTCAAAATATCGAGTTCATTTTCAATGATGTATAATATCCAACTGACAAAAAGTCACCTGTAATACAGAAAAAAGTGGTATTTTTACTGACATAACAGGATGTGTTTTGTTAATTTTGGTTCAATAAAAATGCTTAGAGAGGCAAAAGTGACCCCATTATCAAGGAAAATTAAACAGTTAAATAAGATTTGGGGTTTAAAATACAGAAGTTGTGACCTGCTTGATACTATAGGAAGTACCTTTAATTTTTTTTTAAACCTTCTATTAAAAAGATTAAAGCATTAAAATATAAAATATTGGGTACATCTACACATGCTATTAGTGTGCTTGAATAAACTCCGGAGCTTATTGCTCTAGAGTTGATTGCTTCTGGCACTGCATCTGTTCATGTGCCAGGAAACACAGCACATTGAGCCAGACTGGAGCAGCCTCAGCTGGCAGGGAACCCAAGGGGTCAGCTAGCCAGCCCCGCGCTGCTCTCCCCAGCTCAATGTATTACAGAGGGGGTGGCTCAAGGATGAGGGTGCTTCATTGTGGAGATAGCAGCAGGGGCAATGTTTACACATGTGCTGCTTCAAAGTTTTTTTACAAGTACTATCTTGTTGCGGAGTAAATTAGTTTAATTCAGGCAAATAGGGGTGCAAATGTAGATGTGTGACATTTACGGTACAGCTAAATAGTCAACTGCACAGTAAATATCTCCTGTAGACATGCCCATTGAGTAATTTCTTAGGGCAGGGGTTCTCAATCCCCAGGCCATGACCTGGTGCCAGGCCATAGTGGGTTGGCTGCCAGTGCAGGGTGGGGGTATCTTTACCTGTCTTCTGGCTAGAAATTCTGGTCACGGTCAACTGTGACTGCTGAGCCACAGCCACTTCTGGGCTGTGCCTTGTTAGGCTGTGGCATAAAAACTTTGGGAACCCATCTTAGGGTAAACACTTTTCCAAAGGAAACCCCCTTTTTCTAAAATCTGATGAATGGCATTAAACATGGGACTACCTGCATTTTATGGACAAGAGGAAAAAATATTAATGGTGCTTCTGATGGTATTAAAGTCTAGTCCTGTTTCCTTGAAAATAAAAACTAGACATATAAGACACACATAAGACTAGACACAACCCTAAGTTTTCTTTTTTGTTTATATATATAGAAATACATTCCCTTCCCTCCCCTATTTCTTAAGTTTTCTCTCCCTCTCTATTCCCTATAGATAATCATGAGTAAGCTACAACATTGGATAAGCTTTAGAATTTTATTTTGGTAATGAGTGTTTTGTTTTTCTTTTCTTTTCTTTTTCTCTCTCCTTCTTTGCAAAAAAGTGCCCTGCTATTTTGATATGCCTATCCAGTTTTATACCATATAATTATTATGTTTATATTGATTTTTACTGTTTTATATTGTGTATTTACTGTTTTACTGACTTTACTTTTGAAATTTGATACTATATAATTGAGGCCTCCATGTGTAAGTTAGCATAAGTCATGTTAAGTCATGTCAAGTCCCTATGTTGTGTCCCCTGCCTGAGCATATCTTATTGTAACTCTGTTGTAAACGTGTGACTCATGACTCCCCCCTCCCATGTAAACTAGTTCCTTGAGTAAGTGATTGACAGACAATGGCAGTAGGTCTAAACATAGCTCCCCCTGAATGACCAAACCATTAACTTGATGACCCAACTATCACCCTGCATTGACCCTCCCTAGCTTGAGATTTGGAAAACAAAGACTGCTGCAGAAACCAGCCAACCCACCATTGCAACACAGACACCTGAAACTGCACGTTCACACTTGGAGTGCACATGCTCAGTACACCAGGGCTAACCCTTGCCTGGGCATGCCCCTGCCACTAGGGTCATAGAAGGTCTGCCCCTATAAAGAGGGGTCGTGAAGACAGACCCAGTGGGAATGCCATTTCCATCTGGATCAGATCAGCTCCATGTCATATCACCTATCCACCCCAGAGGCACTACCGGCAACCCCCTCTGGACAACACCTTGCTGAAGGAGATCATTTCTGGCCATTGAGGATCAACTCTTAGCCTGGGATAGGTACCCATAACTTTCCTCCTCCAACTTGGACCCTGCCTCTTTCCTCCTGGACTTCAGCCCCTCTACCAAGCCTCTTTGATCCCTGCTGCCATTGTGTGTGTGTGCATGGGTGCAAAGGAACCAATAAGCTCTATAGCCCATATATTGTGTAACCATCTTTCCTGTCCAATAAAACCACTGCTTTTTGGAACCCTGAGTTGGGTTGTGTTTTACTGCAGCCTGTCCTTGTCCCCATCTTAATTCCAGTCCTTCTTGACTCCAACCCCCATTTTCCTGATCTCCTCTCAACTCCATCTCACTTCTGCTTACACTCATGGCACTTTTACTCTCTCTGGAAATCTCTGACCCTTGACTCCCCCTTCCCATAGTCACCAAGCAACCTAGGTATCTGAAGTACCCCAAGCACACACATACACACCATATCACCCAAGTTAGGAACTCACCCGTGTGTATGCGTAGGTGAGTGGTATGTGTGTGAACTGGCAAATATATACATTTATCATTGTGTCCATGATATATGAATTAGTGATCCACATACGCGCATTGGTTATGTAGGTATTGACAACTAATTTTGTCTAAATTTTGGTGTGTACAGTGTGTATGTGCTTGAATTGGTGATAGGTGTGCATGTGCTTAGACTGGTAATCTTGGATGTGTATGTGCCTGAGTTGGTAGTGTGTGTGCGCGCTCCCAATTGATTTTTATGTGTGCATATGTGTAATTTCTTTTTTCATAGTCAGAAGGGAACCAATGGATTATCGTGTCCAACCCCCTGCCCCTGGTAGGAAAGAGTACTGAGGTCAGATGACCCCAGCCAGGTGACTGTCAAGCCTCCTCTTGAAGACCTCTAAGTTAAGTGATAGTACCACCTCTCTTGGCAGTCCATTCCAGACTCTGGGCACCCTTACTGTAAAAAAATTCTTCCTAATGTCTAACCTAAATCTACTTGCCACTAGTTTGTACCAATTATTCCTAGTTACTCCCTGGGGTGCTCTGGTAAACAGCACATCACCAATTCCCTGATGTCCCCTGATAAACTTATAGGCAGCTACAAGGTCACCCCTCAGCTATCTTTTGTAAAGGCTGAAGAGAGCCAGATCTCTCAATCTCCCCTTGTAGGGTCTTTCACGGAGGCCACTAATCATGCGAGTGGCCCTCCTCTGAACCCTCTCCAGATTCTCTGTGTCCCTCTTGAAGTGTGGCACCCAGAACTGGACACAGTACTCCACCAGCAGCCTGACCAATGCCACATAGAGGGGGAGCATCATCTCCCTTGATCTGTTGTCATGCATCTGCTAATACTGACAAGGTGTGATTGGCTTTGTTGATGGCCTCACTATACTGCTGGCTAATGTTCATCTTGGGGTCAACTCTGACTCCAAGATCTCTTTCAGCCTCTGAGCTGCTGAGGAGGACATCTCCCAACATGTAGGTGTGCTGGGGATTCCTCCTTCATAAGTGGAGTACCTTACATTTATCTTTGTTGAATTGCATCCTATTTCATTCCACCCACTGATCCAACCTGTCCAGGCCTGCCTGTATCTGCTCCCTGACCTCCAGTGTATTAACTTTGCCCCATAACTTGGTATAATCCGCGAACTTGGAGAGAATGCTGTCCACACCCTCGTCCAAATTGCTGATGAAGTCATTAAATAACACTGGTCCAAGGACCGAACCCTGTGGGACCCCACTCTCCACCTCCTTCCAGGCTGAGAATGACCCATCCACCACCACTCTCTGGTGCCTGTTAGCTTCCCTATGAGAATAGGATTCAAAACTGTGTTGAAGGCCTTCCTAAAAATCCAGGTAGATAACATCAACGTCAGCTCCTGTGTTAAGGCAGTGTGTGACCTGGTCATAAAAGGCTATAAGGTTTGCCAGGCAGGATCTACCTGTGACAAACCTGAACTGTGTCACACCCTCCCAACCAACAGTGTAATTCTGAGATCCTGAGAGTTGGCCTGGCCCCACAGGACAATACTAAGATTCTGTTTTCAACTGCCTCATAGTCATAGCAGATAGACTTTAAGCAGAAGGCAAAAGGGGAGAGGTAGAAGAAAAAAATGAAGAGACAAATGAGGAAGAGACTGATAGTGGAATCATAAAATATAATATGCTAGATGTTCAGGTTTAGTTATGATGGTGGTGGTGCTATCATCTGGATAGGACTTTCTGGCCAAGATGTTTTTCAGATTCAGGACAGTAAGCATCCATGTGGATCATAGCATCCCAAAGGATGGTAGGTGATGGTAGGCATGATGGTAGGGCCAAATTAAGGACTGAAACAATGATGATGGGTGAAATAAACCATCATTTGCACTATTTTGTTCACCAGTTGAATCTAAATCAGAGGAAACTAGTTTTGATTCAGTTCCATACTCCACTGGCTTATCAGACACGATCCTTGCTGGTATCAATAAATGTTTCTTTTTGCTCAGTTGTTCTGGGCATGGGAGCACAAGCAAGTTACTATATGATAAAAGACTGTGGCTTCACAGTGCATCCCAGATGCTCTGTGTTCATTTGCTAAATGCTTGCTTTCATGCCACAGTGAATGAAAACCAACCCATGGCAACCTACCCCTCATAAAAGGAATGGCTAGCTTTCATTTACTTCAGAACAAGAACATGAACTTTGATGTAACTAACAAGCATCTTTTGTATAGATGCTTGCTACTGTCCTTTCCCATACATTGCCTTTGCTAATGGTTCTGCCTTTAAATTTTCCTGATTATTACAAACAATTGAATTAAATGAAAACATTATTTACTGAACATACTAAACATATCTGAATAATGAAGAGTATATGCCTCTGCACGACTGTCACAATATCATTTGTGAACCAGCCAGTCTTTGGAAAAGTATCCATACCATCCAGCTGGTAACATTCACAATCAAGGTTTTTTTTCGAAAGGCTATTTGGTGACAAAGTTCAGTATAAAATCCTTAATCATATTGAGTGGTTTAGATTTGTGCATATGAAGTAAAATATGAATGCTCTTATTTAAAAAAAATGGAACAGACTTAATTTTCCTTAACTTTTTTTAACAAATACTTTTTGCCACCCTGACCTACTTTCTGCCTTTGTTCTGTTTGTCTTTTTGTTCAAAGTAATTGATAGAAACTTTTAATGTCCTTATTTAAAAATATTAAAAGAACACAAAAGGGGCAAAAGTGAAAAGGTTTTTATTATTTAAAGTGGAGTCAGTGAAGCAGACTTTTATAGAACTAACTTCTTGGGTTACCCTTGCTTGTAAAATGCCAGGGTTTCTATTAATACATTGATTAAAGATAGAACTACTGGAGTGGTCTGTTGCTCACCAAAAAATAGTATTGTATCCCAACTACTAAAAGCTGGTGAGAAACCATACAGACAGAGACATTTAGCATTAACACTGGAAAGTGGATGGACTCAAAGGCTCAAGCATTATTAATATAGTTTCCACCCATGCCCATTCTTGGACATCAAGTGCAAAATGGTGTCCTAATCTGGATTGCTTCAATGAAGATATCAGGCCAGAGGCAGACCCAGATAAAGTCATCACCTCTATAACCCTGAACTAAATCTTGACCTTTCCTGGAAGGCACGACTTGTATTATTGTTGCCACTCCACTCCCTTAACTAGTCTTCTTTCTGCACTCATCTTACTCTATGGGTGTGTATACATGTTTATTAATATGATTTAGGTAATGTGCATTAAATCTAGTACCTCCATTGCGAGGTACTAGAAAAATGCAAATTAGCCTATTTTAATGTGCATTAGCCAGTTTTGCGCTCCACAGTTCAAAAAGGATGTGGAGAAGCTTGAGAGAGTCCAGAGGAGAGCCACGTGCATGGTCAGAGGTCAGGAAAACAGACCTTACAATGACAGGCTCCTGCAAGACCGTTTCAGGCTGGACATAAGGA
>NW_017728920.1:13373008-13382786 GCF_001723895.1 Crocodylus porosus | reverse complement strand
GGTCAGGAAAACAGACCTTACAATGACAGGCTGAGAGCCATGGGACTCTATAGCCTGGAAAAGAACAGGCTCGGGGTGATCTGATGGCCACCTATAAGTTTATCCCATAAGGGGTGACCGCTAGTACCTGGGGGAACATTTGTTCACCAGAGCGCCCTAAGGGATGACAAGGTCAAGCAGTCATAAACTACTACAAGACCATTTCAGGCTGGACATAAGGAAGAATTTCTTTACTGTCCGAGCCCCCAAGGTCTGGAACAGCCTGCCATCGAAGGTGGTTCAAGCACCTACATTGAACACCTTCAAGAGCAAACTGGATGCTTATCTTGCTGGGATCCTATGACCCCAGCTGACTTCCTGCCCTTCAGGCAAGGGGGCTGGACTCGATGCTCTTCCAAGGTCCCTTCTAGCCCTAATGTCTATGAAATCTATGAAGCTAAAGAACACAGTTTTTGTGATGCTTTAATACACATTAAAATAAGTGAATGCTCATTAAAGTGCACATATAGATGCTTTAATAAGGCTACTTATTCTACTTCTGTTGGACTTGTTTCCCTTCTTTTTATGTATCTTTAATGAAAGGGTAAAAAATAAAAACTGTAAATTGAATAAGAGAGTAAAAAATGATCTTTGAAAACCACAAAATATGCTCATCTATCTCAGAAATGTCTGTTTCTGAAAATATCAGATTTGAAATTCTGACTTAATTTTAAACCAGTTACTTGACTACATTGTTCCCAAGACCTATCTTGAACAAACAGAAGTGCAAAGGTACACAAGTCAAATTAACATGGTTTAATATAGGGAAATCTTCTTATGGAAAACAAATTATTTTTTTTTGCTTCCTTAAATGCTGACTCTTACAAAACTAAACCAAATAAACCCCCAAACCTGTGCATTAAATGTTTTTTTAAAAATCCCTAAAGTTTCTCAGGTATACTTGAAGTTATTTCATATTCCTCAATTTTAAGTAGATGCATGGAAACAAATCTGTTTATTATGCCAGTAATCTGTTAAAACATATAAAAAGTAAATGTAGTCCTTAAACCAACTTCTTTAATAAATAGCACAGTTTTGAGAAACTTCAAACAAATCTCCTTGTCTACCAGACTGTTATTTTTCATAAATAACACCAATCTCCAGCCCCCGCAGTAACAAAGCCTAAGGCGGTCTGTGGCTTTTCATTGTTATTAGAAAATAATTATTGTTTTCCTATTTGAAACACAATTGCACCTGATCTCTGAAAAAATGGCCAACAAACTAATGTTACACTTTCATATGAAAAGTAATTGACTTTTTTTCATAAAGCAAAATAAATTCAACAGCCTGCAGAGCCAGAGAACAGTATAACTGTCCTTTCTGTTGCTTATTAGGCAGCTAAATGTCAAGGAAATAGCATATTTCACCTCAAACCTAACTGTTACATTAAGCAGAACTTAGTAAGTAGCTTATTTGCTATAACAAATTATTTCTATTTTACAGTACTGAATTGAGAAGTGAGTCAAAATAAAAAAAGAATGGATTTCAAGGTGAATAAAGGAAATGAGATGTTTTCAACAATCCTTGTGAGCTCTAGATGTTATTCCAGCAACACACTGCAATCTTTCTTAATGAAAACTATTATAAACAAATTAAAAGAGTTGTGTTTAATATTCCAGATGGAGCTTTTGCAACTGAGTACTGAAAGTGGTCACTGGGTTGAACCTAAAATAGCAGCTGAACTAATGGGAATTAAAGAACAAAAGGCTGGTCTGATGCAACAAGAAAACTGAAATTTGAAGGAAAAAAACACTCAGAATTTGATTTGAAATTTTAGGGTACCTGTAGATATGAAGAAGCAGTGCTCTGACAGGCTGTAACTACAGCATGTATGAACAGACTTGATTAACTGAGTCTGCTGAAGTGTGCTAATTAGCGCACTCCAGCAGCCTCCACATCTCACTCAGTGTCCCCACATTTCAAAATGGTAGTGGGAGTGCTTTAATTAAAGATCATTGAATGAACTTTAGTTAAATTGCCCCTCCCGCCATTTTGAAATGCAGGAGGCTGAATACACAGAATGCTGTATACACAAGACACTGTGAACACTTTAATTAGAGCAGCTTTTGAAGCTGTTCTAATTAAAGTGCTCCTCTCCCCCACCTCTGGAGCCCATGTAAAGATGCCTCTAATGACAAGGCCATGGCAGTCATCCTAAGACTCTTGTTTGTTGCTTTGGCATTGCACATGGGCCATAATGTAGCTAGAGATAATTCTCTCCAACCAAATTCCTGAGTTTGACAGCCATTGGCTACCCATCTCCTAGGCCAGTTTAGGAGGTATGTCAGTAGCTGAAAGAAGGGATTGCCAGTAGCGTTCAGTCACAGATATTTTTTTCTTCTGTGGATGATCCCATCAACTGTCTCAGGGTAGTATTATGTAGGCTAACCTATTCTGGGGACTTAACTGTTTCACTTCACTAAAGCTGCCCAGAATGAAGAAGGTACAAAAGTGATTTTAAAGGCATTTCTCTACTCCCATAAAACGCTGAAAAAATATAGTTGCTGTATGACACGCACCCCATACTGATCTTAAGCTGTTGGCATCTACCATACACTCAGAACTGTTCAAATAGTAGCTATGTGGTATTATTTCTTATCATTTGACACACACGGAGTAGAAGTGAGTGGTGTTACTTTATAAATGCAATCCCTAGCATAGCTCTGGCAGAGCCATGCTCCAAGTTATCTTTGTCTCCTTTCTCTCTGAGACAAAACTGCACTGGGTTCTTGGTAGTCAAGCTATTCACAACCTTAGGCAGATCCAGATCTTGTAAAGGCAGGTGTGGTACAAGTGACTAGCACCACAGGGTGGCTGTACCTTCAACAGCAGGGCAGTCAGACCATGCTGTGGGAGTAGCAGTCAGAGGCTTCTAATTCCACAAATCAGTCAGCTCTTGGTGACCTCTCCCTTCCCCTCTCACCAGTAGCCATGCCCCTTGCTCTCCTGCTCCAGCAGGGCTGTACAGGGGCCTGGGCTCATCTGAGTATGGCAGCAGCAATGGACATGCTCCCCTTCCCTGAGTCAGAACACATCCTGGGTGTGTGTGTGCTGGGGAGGGGGAGGGTAGGTAAGGGTGAGGGACACTGTCCCATTGCCCTGTGCCTAGCTGAGCCACAGCCCAGCTCCTCGCACAACTCAGCTGTGTCCATTCTCCTTCCTTACTGGTGTTCTATCAACTCCATGTCCTTCCCTCGTAAAGACAGAATTGGGGGAAATTCGGAGGAGGCATGCCTCTGAGCATGGAGAGGAAGGGAAGGGGGGACTTAAAGTCAGCAGATGGTCTTTCTGTGGGTGGTTACAAAGAGGGTGTGGCCACACCATTTCACCTCCTCTGGCTCTGCTCATGAATACTTAATACACTTGATAATGTAAATCATGCATCTCAGAATATGGCTACATAGAATACAAATGAGCTCTTCCAAAATGCTTTTCAGAAGGAGGGATTCAGGGAAACTGGGCTGTTACTACCAGCAAGATGGAATGGTCAAAAGTTTCACACATTATGAGGTCTCAATACCAGATTTCATTATTCTGCAATTGAAAGAGCAAATGTAAGGTTAAAAGAAGTGCCAAAGCCATTTTCTGAGACCCTGATATTTTATGTCTGTTCTACTTGTTGCCCTTAACAATGTCAGTATTTTAACTGAAGACTTTCATTAACCGTCATAAGACACTCACCCCATCTGGTCTGCCATCCGATGCTGTAACAATTAAAATATAGCGGTCGGTACTTTCTCTGTCCAAGGGCTTTCTTAACACTAGAAGTCCAGAGCTAGTAAGAGAACAAAAACATGAAATTATACCATAATAATTGTCTTGAAAATTTGCCAAGTCCTATTATTCCAGTACTTTGTTTTATAGGATTATTTCCTTTTCATGTTACATATCTTAGTATTTGGGATTTATTACAAATGGAAGCATGTCTGGCATAGGTAAAGTCTTGGAAAAATTATGAACCTATTTCTCATACTTCATGATTCAATACATGTATAATTTATGATTAAAAGACCTGTGATATACAGGATGATATAACAGATAGTCCCAGACTGAATACAAGGCTGTCATTCACTCAAGGATGCTGTACTGTTCTCATAAAAAAGAAGAGAACACAAGGAGAGTATTAATTACAGTGGATTTTTGATAACCCTGACAGAAAACCATTTGGATTATTGCACTGAACTATAACAATATCATCCATATGATATAATTCCATAAACACTGGGTCTCTTCTGACTTTTATGGAAAAAAGGCCATTTGCCTATATATTAAATACAATGAAATGAAGGAGAATGCAATAAATATTCTTTTCTGTAGCTATAGTTCCCAAGTAATAACAGATTTGTACATGTACAAGTGATGTTTAATAGAAAATAAAACATCCTGCTGTTTGTTAAAATAATAAATAAAACACCCATTCAACAAAAACAACAACAAAAAGTATAAACATACAGAGGCCATGCAATAACTGCTATTACTTTAAAACTTTATAAATACATGTAGATAAATAAGACAGACTTTGTTTCTAAGACCACATCATTTCCAGTTCCTTTGCGAACTGCTTTGGACAAATTACTCTTATAACAATAATCAGAAAACTTGCAATTATTACTAGCCTGAGCAGGCTAATCTATATTTCATTGTTAATGACCTAGCTAGTCTTTCCATAGGGAACTGTGTATTGTAGTTTCAGTTTATAATTTTTGACTCTATACAGGAAAAAGGGAATTTCCTAACTGGTCCATCTCATCATATTTACTACCTCTAACACTGACCAGCATCAGATTTTGCAGGATGTTCCAGTTAGGGAGACTGTGCTATCACATTACAGTTTTATCTTGCTCTTTAATAAGTAGAGAATAGCTAGACTTTAAGTGTGTTTTCTGTCTTGCTAATTTTTTCATGTGTGACAATATTTGGCTTCTTCCCGCCATAACTAATTACATTTTTTGGCTCTCTAAATTAAATATATAAGAAATATTTCTGTATTTCCCTATTTTATTAATACGTTCAAAGACTTTGTAGACGTTTGAGAGACATATATTTCCACTGCCAAAATCATACTCTTACCATAGTTTATCACACACGCCCTTTTCCCCCAAAATCACACCTCCAAAAACTGAGGGATATGTATTAAACAGGAAAAGCTGCTTTTCTGTCCAGAAAAGAAACACCCTGGTGTGATTCCTGCTCTACAGTGCAGTGGCTGTGGCACTACTGTTTAGACAGCTGAGGGAGTCGATTGACTTAATGGCCCATTGTTTTACTCTGCAGGTGTTTTCATCTCTCCTAAATGGTCTTGATTTTCCACAAATTAAGCTAACTTTTTTCAAGCCCATTTTTCTATTTGCTAGCTGCTCCTGGTCTAGCTCAGTCTCTTTAGCTCAGCCTTTTTAGCTCTCCAGCAGACACCTTAGCTCTTCAGAATTGCAGACCCATCCATCAGGACTAGTTCATAGCAGCAGCTAAAGATTCACCTTCTGTTATGCAGGAAGGGAGGAGGAGGGCGGCATGAATCAGCGGAAGATTAGTCTCTGTCCCTCTTTTATGCAGCCAAAAAGTCTGGAATAATCTTTTTATTTTTTTCATTCTGCCTTTGAAAAATAAGGTGCATTTTGATTTTGAGGTGTGTTGTATGAGAGAAAATATAGTATGTTGTGATCCCCCATTTTATGTCTTTGTGTTATTCCATTTTTAGTTGTTATTTCAACTATCTTGCATGTGCATAAAGTTACCTGACCTATAGCTCTCTGAATCACTTTTAGAGACATTTCAAAATATAGGTATGGCAGGAATTTGTTAACTTCAGATTTTCTAGAATAGCGGCTCTTTACAGAAAGACTGTACCATTTTACAAGCAGTTCACCCATTTCATATGTAGTTCACCCTTCAGTTGATACCATGTGGAGCCAGTGACTTTTTTAAAAAAATAAAATTATCAATGTTCCTCAGAACATTTTTCCCCTGACCTCTTATGTTTTACAGAGAAACTCATCTTTGTCACCAGAACAGGGATGTAAGAATGTATCCAGTAATTTTAATGAAGGTGAAGATTGACATCCATTATGCCAGCATTTTATCTTTGGGCTAAGGTTTAGAACAAGCAGCCACTTTAAGTAAATGCTAGTGGGGATCAATTAAAAAAAATATCAGTAGGGAAGGATGTTAGGAGCTTTTTCTTAAAATCAAATGACTAAACTATAAAGACAATATCCAGTTTTACACATCTAGGAAGTGAAAATTAATTAAATTACTCCCATGGACACAAAACAATAAAAAGGCTATGCTACATGAATGTCTCTCTAGTTGATAAAGGCCAAACATTAAAATGTATCGTATCATCTCAGCAATAATAGCTATTTCCAGAATGTTAGTAAACAACCAAGGGAAACATTTTAATACTGTGTATCTTACTCTCGCATCTCTGGTTTCATGCACTGCTCTCTACATGGGGCCACTAAGCTAGGCAACTCAATTAATTTTTATTTGTATCATATTAAAGTCCATTTAACTTTTAACCTAACATTTGTAATTCAATATTTTATAAATCAGGGAAGTGGAAACAACCATAAGGTTCCTGGGGATGCAATTTACCCCCTTCCAAAGTTTTAGAGAGGTCAGATTACATTAACAGGTGTAAAAAACAAACCAGCCAATGAACTTAAATAGCATGCATTTCTCCAGCTGCCCTTAATAATCAATTAATAATCATGTCAATGTAATAAAATTGCTTAGGATAAAGGCTTTAGAAAGTTCACAAAAATGTCCAAATAAAATCTAAACAGAAGGAAATCTGGGATTTGCTTGTACTTGTCATGTTAAATATGAATGCTTCATTTTAAGAAATAGGTGTTTTTATTGTGATTTGATATTGGCACACATACCCTTTAAAATAAATCATCCTGGTTGCCCACAAAGGAAAGCTCACCAAATGAAAACTAGAAACAGCACTCCAGTTATACTATTATACAGTTGCAGATGTGTTCACCAACTGTGACTTGAATAACATGAAAATAAAATATACACTGCTTCAATTTTTGCAGTGCTATTGTATTCAATGCATACAATGCATTGCCATGTTCCAAGTTCCCTTTTCTTGTTCCTCTAACAGTTGCAATGATACTATCTAAATAACTGAACACAGGTGAAGAAATGGTTTAATTCCTATGAACTACTGTGCTTTACTCAGGGATTCAAATGCACTGCATTCATGTTCAGCTTCCTGAATTTCAATGCAGTTCCCTGAGCTTTAATTAAATAACAGTCAGTTCCCATGGAGAGATAATAAGGTTCCCAACTATAACAGACTGGATTTGGGTTATATTTACCAAAGAAGATAAAACTAGCACATAGAATAAGCATGATCTAATTTGCTAGCCAAATTAATGCTTAAGGATGTACACTGTCAACAGTTAAAGGGCATTAATTGATATGTCAAGCTACAGAATGTTTCTAGATCATTTCTAGAGGCTTACTGATTACTTAGACTGAAATATTCAAAAACACCCTTTTAAGGCCCTGACCCAAAATGATAAAGATAAATCAGAAATCTTTCAGATGATTTAAATTAGCTTTGAATTGGACAGTAAAGCCATTTGTTTGCTGAAGAAAACTATGTTCTCTAGGACCATAAACAGATTAGTAGGACATCATGTATTGAAACAGTTGCAATGAATTGTTACTATTTTTGTGATATGCTGTTATTCTTATAGACTCAAACAATATTCATCTTAGCAGGACTGGGTATCTTTTAAAAGATGTTTTCCAGGTCAACTACAAATTGCCAGGGTGGATGCATAACTTACTGTGTTAAAGCTGTGTGACCTAAGCTATGAGGGAGATCAGACTAAATAATGCTGCTGCTCTCATCATCAATCTACTTTCCACTCCACTTGTATTACCATGATGTCTCAATGCCAGAGAGAGAGAGAGAGAGATGGTACTGAATTATATGTCATGTATATATATACTTGTTCCCAGATCTAGGAGGAAAAAGGCAACACGTATGAGTGTCTCTGAGTGAAGATAAAGCGGGGAAATAACAACACAGCTATTATGCAGAAATCTAAAGGGCGGATTTCAATCAACTCAGAGAAATAACAGGGAAAGTTCCATGAGTAGTGAGACTGGTGAACAGAAGAGTCCAGGAAGGGTGGCAGTCCCTAATGGATGAAATATTGGAGGCTTAAGAAGAAGTTGTTTCAATATAGTAAAAGATAAAACAAAACACAGGAGACCAATATGTTTACCTCAAAAATCAACAGAGAAGCATACAATCAATGAAAAACAGGGCAAGCTGTTAAGGATATACCATATTTATTCAATTAGATGACAAGGTCTTTCCCCACATTTAACATGGGGAAAAAAGGCTCCTTGCCTTACAATCAAACATGAGACAGCAGGGCCAGGGGTTAGGGCTGGAGCCGGAGCCACAACTGTTACCTTCCCCCAGCTGTCACCTGCCCCCTGCTGCTCCTGCATGACCAATGACTCTTCCAGCCCCAAGTCTCCCCACCTGGTGCCCCTTCTACTCCCCTCTCCTCTTTTGCTGCACTCCTCATTACCTTTGCTCTTTGACCACAGACCCTGTCCTCACTGCAGCCCAAAGCACAGAAGCAAGTGCTCCAGCCTGGCCCTATAGCAGCAGTGCTAGCTCTGTGCTGCTGCTATGGTGCCATGCTGGAGACATACTCCATGTCCCAGGCTGCAAAAGGGACAGAGCCTGCCAGCACAGAGCAAAGGTAAACGTGGGGTGGAGGGACAGGTGTGGGTGAGAGACTTCAGGGGAGGCAGGGAGATGGGAAGAAGAGGGGACTGAAACCCAAGGCGATGGGAAGAAGAAGCAGTGTGGAGGGGAAAAGAGATGGGGGACAGGGAAAGGGGGATCAGGCCAGCCTGAGGCTATAGGAGGAGCAGGCACAATGTGTGTGTGTGTGGGGGGGGGGGCAAGCTGCCAGCCTGTCTCTGCCCAGCCCTGACCACCTGCCCCCCTACTGCCTGTCCCACAGTGCTCCCTCAACTGCCTGTATGCATCTATTGACTCTACAATTTAAAGAGAATGTGGAGAATATGGAAAGGATCCATAAGCATGCAACAAAGCAGAAAAGGAGTTGGAACATAAGCTATATAAGTAAACATTGACAGAACTAGGCTTTATTTAACAAAAAAGCAAAACATAACGGTTCTCTGTTGCCATAAAGGGCAGGATATAAAACAACATGTTTTAAACTGTAGGAAAGTAGATATAAATTAAAGATCAGAAAATAAACCAAACTAAAACAAAAACTTCCAATTGTCTAAATAGTAAGAAAGTGGAACAAGCTGCCTAGAGAAGTTATGGCATCTCCTTCCCTGGAGATTTGCAAAAAGATGCTGAAGAGATTTTGCCTGGGATAATACAGGAAAATCACAACCTGCATTGGAGCAGGAGGTTGAACTAGATGACTCTTGAGGTCCCCTCAGACCCCGTGGGCACAGTCAGATGAGCACACATGTGCATTTCCCTGGGGATAAATAGCAGTGGCACATAGTTGTCTGGCACATGACAAATTGCCCTGGGTGGAGTAGCAGAGGTTGCAGCTAGCACCTGGGCTGGCCCCAGAAGACTTACTTGGGGTTCTGGGGACCTCGCAGGGCTGTAGCAGAGGTAATCCAGGCACGTAGAGCCTGGCTGGCAGCTAGAGTGTGGCTGTGGCTGGCCAGGCTCCAGTTTTGGGTGGTTCATGCTGCAGCTACCTAC
>NW_017728920.1:13352438-13372908 GCF_001723895.1 Crocodylus porosus | reverse complement strand
TTTTTTTTTTTTTTTTAAGATACCAGGATTTCCCAGTATCTAATTTGGCTTGGCACTGCAAATTTGATGCAGATATACAGTGCCAAGAATCTTTTCATGTGTGTCACATGTTTTGCAGTGCCCCAAAAGTCTGCACAGCACTTCAAAGCACATGCGCACACTCATTTGACCGTATCCTATGAGGTAAAGCTTAGAGTAAACTCTTTATATAAAATAAAAGTGAGGGTGGTGAGAAGGAAATTCCTTAAAGTACTAGCCAAGATGAAGATAACAGATCATAGATCAAACTGACAAAACTTTGAGGCCATACTGTACTCCTCATTATTCCTTGATGCACAGATAACTACTGTAGCGAGAATTATCTCTTATTTTAAAATGACCAGAAAGATGTATAGATAGCTACTGGAAATAGCTACTGGAAATCATACTTTTTCCTTTGGAATGATCTAGACACTGCAATCCATGCTTTTATTACTTCCAGGATGGATTACTGTAACTCACTATATATGCATTACACAACTGTATTATGCAGACTGCAGCCACTGTACAATGCCCAGCCAGCCAGCGTAGTAAGATGTGAATACAGCATGCTAATTCCTTATAGACTGAATTGTCTCCTTTATTTCCAGACTGAGTTCAAAGTCCTAGCCCATCTACAAGACCTTCAGTGAATGGAGTTATAGATATCTCAAACAAATTTTGATTAAACTTTGGAAGATGGAGTTTGAGACACCTATAATACCAATTGTAGGTAACAGGGGGAGAGAGAGAGGGACAAAGTTTGTCTGAGAGGGACACCATTTGTGGAATTATTTGCAAGTAAACAGACTTAAAACAGAGCCAAAGAGTGAGTTCAAAATAAACTGTAAAGTGAGTACATATTTTTTTATTAACTCTACTCCCTGGCTACCTTCATAAAAACACACACTGAAATCACAGCCAACCTTCTCTGGGGGTTACCTGGAACCTAGCTTCACTGCAAGCTCCCTTTCAAATACTATGAAAAAGTCACACCCCAAGATGTCTCTTTTAGGCCTGTGTGAAGTGGCAAGTATTCGCTTCGGATTCCAATTCAGCTGATTTGGAGGACAGTGACTCGGTGATTTGCATCACTGTCCCGATTCAATTCAGGCGAATTGGATCTGAAGACTCGGTGCCACATTGGTAATGGGGAGGGCAGATCAACGCCCCCACAGTGAGGCAGGGCTTGGGGCTTGGGCTGGGGCTGGGGCAGGGACAAGCTGTCTAGCCAGGGTGGGGAGATGCGGGCCTCAGGGAGAGGGGCTCCCACCACTGCTTACTGCTGTGTGCCACTGGTCCAGAAGGGCATGGGAGCAGATGTGTGCCCCTGGATCTGCACTGGGTGGGCTGAGCCAGACTGCACTCTGAACAAGTGGTGGAAGGCACTGGGAGTGGGGGCTATAGCTTCCTGTCACTCGCCCAGCCTCCCTACACCTCCTGGACAAGTTGTGGCTTCACCCCAGCTGGGTAAGCAGTGGCAGGGCTTGGCAGCAGGCACGTGCACCCAGATTGGGGAGGGGCTATGAGGGTAGGGGCTATGGGAAATTTTAGGGTGGCTCCAGCCCCTGTATAGCCTCTGTGCCACCATGCTCTGTGGGACAGGCAGAGCCAGGGCTGTTCTCTGGGCTCTGACTGGGGCTAGCTGCCCAGAGTGCAGCCCTGGCTCCACCTGCCCCGTGAAGCACAGCCTGACAGCAGGTGGCTGGGGCTGGCCTCCCAGAGTGAAGCCTTGGACAGCCCACCCTATGCCAATCTGGTCCCACACCCGCTCCCATGCCCTTCCAGACTGGTGGCACATGGTGGTGAACAGGGGTGGCAGCCCTGTTCCCTGAGCTCCACACCCCCACCACCCTGGCTGGGCAGCTTGTCCCAGCCCCAATCCCTCCTTCACTGTGGTGGCATTGCTCTGCCCTCCTCATGCCGCTTCCCTCCCCCCTCTGCCCACCACAACAGACTTACCAGCTGGAGACAGCTGTGTCCAGTGTGGTGAGGACTGGTGCCTGTTTAGTCTATGGCCAAATCTCTGAAGCAGTGCCAAATTTTTTCCAAGTTGATTCAGAGGCTTCCAATTCAATTCAGACCTTTTAATTGATCTCCTGATCAATTTGGATTCAGAGATTCAGCTGCTGAATTAGGCTAGATCTCCTCTGAATTGAATTGGCTACCGAAGCTTTGCATATCCCTAGTCTCTTTCCTTCATGGCACTTCTGCTGAGAAGCCAGACTCAGCTCAGGAGTCAGGGACGTAATACAAATTAAAAGTGCTCTGGTGAAGGCCAAACTGTAAATAAATTACTACTGTTTTTTCTCCCCCACAGTGCTACTGCTAGGATCCAGAACGACCTAAATAAATTGGAGAAATGGTCTAGAATCAATCAGATGAAATGCAGTAAGGGAACATGTAAAGTCCTGCACTGGGGACTGAATAATGGATGAACGCAAAGGAAAATGATTAGCTAGTACTACAGAAAAGGATTTAGGAGTTACAGTGGCCCACAAGCCTAGTATGATTCAACAGTGTGCTCCTGTTTAAAAAAAAAGAGCCAACAGTATACTGGGTTGAATTAACAGGAGCATCTCTTAAAAAAAAGGGGAAATAGTTCTTCTCCTTTATTCAGCACTGGTGAGGCTTCATCTGAAACACTCTGTCTTGTTTTGGACCTCATACTTCAAGAAAGATGTGGACAGATTGGAACAAATCAGCAGAGAGCAAAAGAACAAGCCACAGATGCTTTTAAAAACAGAGTCCTTGGAGGTATGATTTATGATGAAGAGCTAAAAGAGCTAGGTTAATTTAGTTTGGAGAACAGAAGACTGAGAGGGATTTGATTATACTCTTCAAATACCTGAAGGGTGATTATAAAGGGGATAGAAATTGGCTTTTCTCTGTGAGTGTAGGGGATAGGATTAGGAGCAATGGCCTCTAACTAAAGCAGAGGAAATTTAGGTTGGACATGAAGAACTTTCTGACTATGAAAGTGGTCAAACATTGGAAAGGGCTACCTAGAGTGGTTATAGAAACTGCATCCCTGAAAATTTTCAAGAGCAGGTTAATCCAACACTTGCCTGGGATGGTTTAGTCAGGGATTATCCTACCTTGTGAGGTCTCTTTCAGCCCTATTTTTCACATGTAAGTGATTTATCTAAGAACCCAGGCACATTTCTCATACATCTATTAGTTGCAGCCAACAAACAAAATTTGTCAATTTTTCCCATTTATGGAAGGAGTTTGTGACAGTTCCAGTTCCTGCATAATTTCTCCCCTAAGAAGAAAGGCAGGCCCATTAGTCTTGGAAGCCTGGAACTGCAATTCTTGTCATCTCCTCTGGGCTGAGAGAAGGAAGCTTTCTCCTGCTCTGCATCTAGAGGCTGCAGTCTCGGGCCAATAAACAGAGACAGGAGCCCAATGGCTGTTGGTTCATTTTAGCATATTCATAATGGTCTAATAGTCCATGCAACTTTTCAGTTAACCTGCTTTACTACTGTTTATGGAATAATACCTAAGCCTTTTAATGAAAGGCTCCTGCTTACTTATACCACATTATCTGACAAGGAAAGCCAGCTTACTCTCCCTTCTATTTAAATAAGAATGACATTCTGAGATACAAATGGCGGCTAGCTACTTGGAAGAATTGGGGCACTATTCTCTGTGGTGCTTCTAAATCATAACATACATATTCTCTCTGTGCTAATTAGGTAAGCCTCCAAATTAGAAGAAGCTAAATGTTTCCCATTTAGGTCATTGCTGAAATATCTGCTTTTAAAGCAATAGCTGAGAAAACCATTTTTTCCATTATAGAGCAAATTTTTTCAAAGCAAGAAACTGAGTAAAAATGTCTCTGTCATTAGCAAAAAGCTGACAACTTTAAAGCCTTCTAATTAATCCCAGGTCACACTTGTAAATGGAATGTTTCCAGCTCACTGGATTTTAGCTAGCAAAGTGCTTAAAATAAATAAATAGTCCCCTGCGTAAAATTTCAGAGTTCAGTACCATTTACAGAGTTCTCATTATTGCCTAAAAGATAATCTATGAACAGCTGAACACCTCTTATTAAAAGTTGTTTCTGCTGCTCACATTCAGGGTACTCATTTAACAGAAAAAGGTAAAAACTAAGTTGTAAGGGTTTTTCCACATACCTTTGAGAGAGATTAAAAACTTGCTGAGGATCTCCATTCTCAATGAGATATCTTATTGGGTCACCCTCCCTATCAGTGGCCTTTCAAAATAAAAGAAAAAAGAGAATAATCAAAATGATATAACAGCCACAGATGCTTTTAAAAAGCTGTTTTGTACAATACAATCTATAAAATGTAAAATTAACCATTTGAATCTATCCACTGAAGAATCATTAAGTATGTTTCTAACAGGAACCAGTTCTTACTGCTTCTATTGTATCAGATATGGTTTTATGGGGCTATTTACTGGGGATAGGTGTGCACTAGTACTGCATCTGAATATGTATTTTTAAATGTCTTAGACATGACTTAATACAACACATGAACAAGTACCTTATCAGATAATCAGGGCCATCTCGGGGGGGGGGGGCAAACTGGGATGATCACCTTGGCCCCACACTTTTGGGGGCCCCACAGAGTAGGGTGGAATGGTGGCTCCACGTCCAGCCACTTGCTCCCCCCTGCCCGCTGCTGCCAATGCTACTGCTGCAGCTTCTTCCGGACCGGGGCCCGTGGGATGGCAGCAGGGGTAGGGCCCCACATGGGCTGCTTTGCCCTGGGCGCCGCACCCTGCTCAGGTCAGCTCTGCAGGTAATACTTATGGTCTAGTCAAGTACTTGTGTTTTTACTCTGGCTATTTTTATATTTATTTTACTTAAAGACTAATCCTACCCTTTCTTTAACTATTTTCAGTAAAAGAGTTCTACCAATTCTTTCACCCTTCTTTCCTTTTGGCTTGTTTTATCTAGCAAAATTACAACACTTTTGCTGATATTTTTCCTATGGATCCCCAAAACTGAATCACAATCACTATTCAATAAAAGAAGATAAGAATTACAAAGAGAAGCACTATTAACAGCAGTACAGGTGTGAAGAATTAAATTGAGCCCAGCAGCATTAACTTGTCAACCTGTTTTGAAGTTAAACTTACAGTAATACATTTTCAGAAATAGTGTAGCAGTACAAAAAGTCCATGTTATGCTCTTTGGGCAGGTTATCTGCACAACAGCTCAGTTTTTAAAATATGTTATTTGATTCTCTAGATCAGTGGCTTTCAACCTGTGGTCCATGAATCCACAAAAAAGGGTTCCACAAAAAATGACTATGATCAATCAAAAGTATGTGAATACCCACACTTACAATTCAAAGGGGTCTGCACCTCCATTCAAAACTTTTTAGAGGTCTGTACGTAAACAAAAAAAGATTGAAAACCACTGTTCTAGATAGATAATACCATCCCTGTGACTGTCTCTGCATATAAATCTTCAACATTTGAGTGGTTATTTTAAGAGGAATGATAAAAAACTAGACATGTGAATTATTGGAATTTGCAAGCCAAACTCATCTCAGAAGATAATCACTGAATAACCTCTGCAAACTGCTCAAATACGCTGCTCTTAAAAACTGTTCAAGTAGACTTGAGAGAGTATTGACATAAGTTAGTAATAAGCACATTTTTTTACTGACTAGAATGCATAATACAGATTTTGATGCTGTATAAATTGGAGCTTGACAAGATTTAAGTGTACAAATACTGTAAAAGGCCAGAAGCCCTTAATTCTATTTTCTACATTCCCCTGACATTTTAAAAAGAAACGAGAGTGAAAGCTAGGGAAATAATGTTTTTGATGTACCACTTATTAAAATAAAAAAAAAGTTTTATTTTTGCTAAAAGGTTTGGAAACTAAGATGCATAGGGCACATCCACACATGCAAGGATGTGCGTGTGTACCAGCTGAAATAGAAGCAGTGCAAATTTGAGCCAGGGCTTTTTGCCTGAGTGCAAGTGCCTGGACATGCATTTTGGTGTAAGGCAAATTGTGCCACTAGGAGCAAAATAACCCTGCCTGGCTTGCTCTGCATCTGCACCCAGGGGGAGCTAGAGCCCAGGGCTAGCACTTATGCTGTTGCCAGCAGTATAAAAAGCTGTCCTGTCCTGGCCTCATCAGTACAAAAAGCTGCCCTGGAAAGTAGCTCAGGGCTACTTGCACTCAGATGATTCTGGGAGACAGCCAACTGGTACCTGGGGACACTACCCCTTATACTGGCTGGACTGCTGACACAGCCCTGAGAGTTTCCTGCACCCTCTACCCACTGCAGCAGTCTGGCACTGCCTGGCTGTGACCTGCTGCACACCTGCCAGACCCAGATGGGGACTGCACAGCCAGTAGAGGCATCTGCCCCTCTGGGCCAGCTGCCAGTGGGCTGTGGCTGCACAGTTGCCTTTGTGCAGCACTACAACCATATGTGCCCCTGCCTGGCCATCTGGGCAGCTATCACTCAGATGATGTTCCCATTGTGATGGCCTGCTTTGAACTGTCAAATCATGTGCTCCTGGTGCCAACTGTCCAGGAGATTAGCCACCTCTAGCTGGGTCCAAGATGCCAGTTCTAAGCAGGCTCCTAAGCCTGGGTCCTGCCACTTTCCTTCCTAGCAGGAATTCTGGTGTTCCCCATTTGAAAACTGAAAAACCCTGATAAAAAATATCCCAAAGTCACTCTGTAAAATACCCACAGGGGCCACAGCCCCCAACAGGGGTTACAGCCCCTCCAACAGAGGTCACATGGTCCCCAGAGGGGTTACCACATACCCCATCCCTGCTTGCACCCCCAGCCCCCTGATGCCTGCCTTGCCTTGACCCACCCCCTGCCCACTCCTCCAGCCCCCACAATGGCTGCACCTCCTGGCCCCAACCTGTGCTTGCACCCCCAATTCCCCCTATGGCTGCCCCCAGGCCCCAGCCTCCCAGCACTTGCACAAAAAAAGCCTTGCACTCACTAGCAGTAGCAGGGGCTCTGGGGCTATGTGGAAGAGACCTCTGCACAGCCCTCACTCCCTGATCAGCCCCCCTTGTCTGGCCCTCCCCTGATGCCCACCCCCACCTGGTCCCAGCAGTCCGTGACTCAAAAAAGCCACGTGTTCACCGGCAGTAGCAGCTGCTGTCAGGATCACTGGGACCTCATGGCAACATGGGGAAGTGGGGGCAGTGTGGCCTGGCCTCAGCTGCCTGACACCCACACTGCCACAGCCCCATCATGCAGGTGTAGCCGGGGTTGGCAGGGTGCTGCATGGCTCCTCACACTGTTGGGCAGCTGGGGCTGCTGTGGTTGTCACCCAGCCCTGTGCTGTGCAAGAAGGCTCTGCCCCCAGGCCCCAGTAACTCCGATGGCAGCTGCTACTGCCAGTGAATGTGGGACAGCAATTGGGGGGACTGAGGGGAATAGGCGGGGTTCCCCCCATGGTCCGCCTCTTCTTCCACCCCCCACACTCCTTACTTACCAGCACAAAGCCAGGTCCAGCACTCTGTGGTTGGCACATGGCCTGCCCCGCAGAGGGAAACAGCATGCTTCAGCCCTGGGTTAGCGTCAACCATAGAGGTTCTCTGGCTGGCTACCAGAGCCTCTCTATGGAGGACCAAGCCTCTGGTTGCCTCAGGGCATAGTCCAGGACCGTGCCCTACCCCGCTTTTTTCCCTCATGGTTTTGTTTGACCCCCTGGATATCCAGGGGTCTAATTTTGCCCCTGTGAAAACTTTTTTATTCCCACACGTGCCTCTTGCATCATCACAAATGGCTTTGAGACACTGCAAGATGCATGTCCATACTTGTGGGGATGCACCCATGATGGTAGCAGGCAATGGATGAAAACTTTGGCCTGTGGGCCAAACATTTTCTCAAAATACTCAATAGGCCACAATCTATATTTTATGGGAAATGTTTTGCTCCTACTTCTGCTATAAAAACTGAGCAGAAATTATCCAGTCTCTCCATTTGGTGTGGTAGGATATCCAACAAACTAAGAGATGACACACTTGGTTCCCAAACCTTCTTCCTGACAGAACAATGCATTGTTTTCTGCAGGCTGAAGCATTTTGTCTTCTATCTCCACTTGGAATATAATTGGTAGTGGTCATGAACAGCTAACACAAATACTTATTGTACAAATTATCCCAAATTTGACTAGTAGCCTCCTCCCCACAAGAGTCATTTCATTTTCTTGCCTTGCTTTCAGCCACAAGCTGCTGTCAAGCACTAACAAAGTATCAAATATTGCTTAGGTTGTTCTTGTTATTGTTAACTTCCCTTCTCCACTTTTTGTTATATATCCTTATTGTACTTTATATTATAAGCAAACTCCCAGATTCTCAAAGGTGAAATCAACAGGATTAGGAATATTCAAAAGCTATTATTTGAAAGAAACCACACATACAACTAAGCAGGATCTTTCTCTCTCATAAATTTCCTCTCATTTTAAATATGCACTAAATTCTTTCAGCTCTGTTCAATTCTTAGCCTATTTCTATTTTCCTATCAATTCTCTTGCTACTTCACCACCTTCAGTTTGGCTTTGATCTTCATCCTCTTTCACAGGTCCTTCTTTATTCACCTCCTGCCTGGATCTTGCTAACTTTTTGGAGACTAAGTTGACAGTGCCCAACAGGAGATTCCCTACACTGTACTCTCAAAGCTAAGCCTTTGTAGATCCCAAGTCCTCAATTAATATCACATCTCTCCTCCATCTCCTTACTTCATTCTGACTTCATCCTACTTCTCTTCTCATTCTATTGAAAATGTCTTCTTTTTTCCAAGTGCAGCAATCTTTTTGACATCCTCATTCTCTCTACTCACTGTTTGACAACACTGAATGCCAAGAGGCTATCTTTATTGAGTTGCCTGAATTTCTACTCCTTGTTGGTTTTTCTTGTGTCAAGCTGATGGATATTTCAGCCTTAATCTCTGTTGAAACCATTGTTTTCCTTTCTTCTCTACTATATTTCTCAGAGAACTTTTGGTTCCTGTACGTTCACCCTAAGTCTAAAGTAGTTGAAATACTTCTCATTACTTTTTGAAAAGAAAATGGGAGGGAAAAAATACAAGAATTGTTGTGGAACTCCCATCCCCATATTTTTCAAGTCTATTCTTTTCCATGATCTTGACATCACTTTTCTATTGGCTTTTAAAACTTCTTCGCCCGATACCTTAACCCGTAATCCAGAGATGCATCACTGTTGTCACTGTTTTCTTTAAAATGAAAATGATAAAAAAGGAAAATCTCATCTATCCTCCTACTTTCTCCATTACAGCTGACAACACCAGTATCCAGAGGTGACTTCCAGGTGTCAGGGGCACGTGTCTGCAGCAGCACAAATAGTAAAGACACAAATGTGTGCCACTAGTTTGTGCTGCAGCGCACATCCCTGTATGTGTGCTTAATTTTGGGCACTGTCCCACTTCCTGCAAACTAACTTTGCCCAGTTCCTCTCAGCTCTTGCTGTGCTGGAGCAGCCGGGGCACAAATGAAGGTGTAGAGGAGGACCAAGCCTCCATTTGTTCCAGCACATGCTATTGTAGTGTGCACCACATCATTTTTTTCCCCTGGGGCTTTTGGGGGTGTTTCTTGCTACTGAGAAATCCTGGTAGCAGGTTTGCCCACACACTGCAAATTTCCAGTGGGGGGGACACATTTTAACATTCCACATGTGTGGCTTGTGGGGCCACAAAAAGGTCTGTGGCACCTCAAACTGAAGACATGACAAGACTAGCAATTATATTTGCAACCTGAGGGTAATCTCCCATTGTTCTTTTTTCATTCTAGCTTTGCCTCTAGACTTCTAACAAATTTTGCCTTTCAATAATACACATTAAATAACCTCAAATTAGATGTATCAATGGTCACATATTCAAATGTACTTCTATAAAAATAATAGTGGAAAAATAATAGTAAATTAATGATGCATGGTCTTAAATAAGTATACATAGTACATTCATAAATCATTAATAAACATCATAAATTCCAAAAGACTGAAGGCTTAGGACATTTAAAAAACATGTATCTCTAATTTTAAGTAATTTTAGTATATAAAAATGTATTTGTAACACCTGCATATTTCAGAATCAGCTTTATGGGGCAATTTTCCATCTCTGAAGAACTGCATATTGTTTATGTAGTCTACCTCAGTAAAATGGTATGTGCCCTATTTCAGTCTCACAAAATCTCAGGAAAATTAAAGCTTAAATATGCAAATGTTTTAATCAACAATGGCTGGCAGAATAATAAACAGCCTCTAGGCATGAAATAAATTCTGGGACTTATTTACAAAACAACACAGTTGGGATCATTTATTACTGCATTAGTTAACATAATCTTGATTACTGTTATTAAAATACTAGTGTTGGTATAAAAATATTCCCTCGCACACACACGCACATACACACATTCACTGCAGGGTATTGGTATAAAAATATATTGGACCTTTCTCCACCTGTGGATTAAAACAATGGATAGAGAATTAGAAAATCCAATAAACTGTCATTTTACAATATACATACCTACTAGAAACATTTAAGTGCACTGAAATGGGACCATTCAGAAACAGCAACATTTATTATTTTTGAACGTTTGAAAAAGTCAGCACACATTGCTGACTTGGAATGTAAAATATAATGGAATGGAAAGTATAAAAGTTGCATATTTTGACCCCATCTATTTTGCCTCTGCCCTACAAACAAAATAAGTTACAATCCTTCAAATGCCTATGGAAGTGCTTACTTTTACCTCTAGAAACAGTCTCAGTGATATCGATTAAACCATTCCCACACATAAAATTGAGCAGGTATGAAAATACAGTATCAAACTACCCATTAAGATTCCATGAAAAGACAACTTGAATGTATAGGCTAATATGAGGAGTAAATCCTATAAATAAGACATCAAATGTGCTTCAATGAAAAAAGAGAATACAACACTGTGATACCCCCACTCCTGTTCATATAATTCATGAATCATTTCTCTATACCAGCCATTTTCCCTTAGTTTACAAGAAGTAGAAAATGCATGAATGTATCACCTACACCTATCATCTTCAATACATGGCTAACCAGCTCTACAGTGAATTAAGAGGGGAAGGCAAGACCATGACATAGTGAATACTACTGGTCTCCCCAAAATGTTTATTCATGATATATTTTCTTAAGTATAATTTTAAATGGAAAATAAATAAATTGATTTATATATGAACACCTGAATTTAAAAAACAAATTATTTCACAATGCAATCTTTACAAAAGAAAAAAAATTAAATCATTTTGAGAAATATAAAACATCCATCTCAACATTACATTTGCATTCTCAAAGTACTGTTTAAATCATTTAGTATCTTAAGTACTAAAACTAACTATCTGTTCTGCTACCTACAAAGATGACCTATGCCTCAAGGTTGCTTATTCCAGCAGTACAGCAACTGTCAGCTTAATGCTTACTCTCGATTCAGCAGGCCCCTGGCTCCCATTTTTCTTCAGCACTTTCAGAGACAACTAGCTTATAATCACCTATGAGAATTCTCCTGAACAGCATGGCTAGGTAATTCTAAAACTCACTCTGGGCAGTAAGGGTACATGAGAAATTAACTTTAAACCATAGCTAAATGAGTTGTCCTCTCAGTGTGGATGACAGCATCTGCTACCCATAATCATCTTGACTTTTCTTTGGTGTTCTTCACTGGTTCAGTTTACCATTAATCTGAAAACAGATTCAGTTCAAGATCCTCCATGAGTTTTCAAGAAATTTACTGAAAATGGAAAGCACAGAATCTTACCCTCAGCCAGCATAGCCCCATTGACTGCAACTGACTTCAACTGGGCTATGATAACATATACCTACCTAAGGATGTAGTCTACTGTCACTGATTCTTTTCCTCTGACTATCTGTGCTCCAGTCCTGGGAAGCCACAGTATCCCATGTGCATCTCTTTTATGACAAAATTACTATCCAAAGTTGTCCAACAAAATTAACTTGCCTTATTGTTTTACACAGAGCACTCCATTCAGGTTCACAGAGTAGGAAACAAGGCTATGTGGTTCCTCGAACTTAACGTAACAAAATTCCTTTCACAGCTGTGGCTTTAGATTAGCAGTTGCAATACTGACTAGTGCAGATCATTTTCATGGTTTCTGAAAGTCAATTTCAGGACTGCTATCAGAAGTCTTGACAACAAAGGAAGAAAACCTAGCCAGGTTGGTAAAAAGTTTATAGAGCTGCCATTCTAATCTTTCTCGAGGCTTCTAAAAGCAGCGCCAAAACTGAAGCTCCTATTCATTTCATGGCTTATATTGACAGCTGTTTGACATCTGCTTCTTTCACTGTTTTTAGAGACAACTGATATATAGTTAAATGTTGTACAATTACATTAAAAGGTAAAAAGTAGGACTGAAAGTTTCGATGCACTTAAATGCTTTATTATGCAGATATACTAGGTTCATTAAAGTAAACTACATGCATATAAAATTGGGACCAACATGGTGTTATGCAATAAAATAAACTATGTGTTTAATTCATATGTATATCAGTAAAGTACATGGTACTACTGTTACACAATTGCCCAACAGTGGCAATTAGCATAAACTTCATTTTAAGTAGTAAATATGTTTACACTGGGTTCTCAAAGGAGGCAGAGAGTAAGTACCTAAGAACACCATAACATTCATTTGGGAGATGACTGCATAAATCCCTTAGTCTCCTTTTGAAAAAATGCACTTTTGTGCTGCTTTTATAGTAGAGCCTAGCCTAGTTCTACACTTGATCACACTAGTTTAAAAGTTGTGAGCTCAGGTAAAAAATAGATCTGTACTAAATAGAATACAATGATTTAATATGCACGTACATGTGTGTGCATCTGTGCATGTAAAAATCATTGTGTACATACACACAGACAGATCTAGGATTTTGAAAAGGGGAGTGCAGATATTATAGTCACTTTGGTGCATATTATTAATATTATTCAGGTCAAGATCAAAGCAAAAACAAATAAAACTTTATCGGAACTTGCATTATTTTGCTATATGTTAAGTATATAATGACCAGAAGGATAAAAATAAAGGGAACCTGCAGGGAGACTTGATTACACTTATCTCAATTAAGAGTCTGACCGAGGGCTTAGAAACTGAAATAGACTCCAACCATCTACTATACTGCTCATTCAATTTTGTGGTACATCTCCCTCGATTCTTATTAATGTTTATTTCCCACCACTTGCATCAAGATTTAATGTGATCTTGTAATTGTTATATAATGCTCTTGAGATGGTCCAAAATAATTTTTCAAAATTAGAATAATAGTACGCAATTTTAATACTAGAATTGGCAGCACCCACATTCAGGATAATGAAGATATCATTAATGAAATATGGGAACTCCCTCTGTGCAACCTTATGTGATAAACTATGACGAGGGCAATGCCTGTTGAAATTCATTGCAGAAGAGAATTTTAGAATGCTTAATGGATGAACTGGCAAAGGTGTACCTGGGGCATTCACATTTCTTACCATTAAAGGAGCAAGCCCAATTAATTATATATTAATACAACCATGTATGTGGTATTAGTTTAAATTATTTGAATTTTTACCATGTGTGGAAAAATGAACACTTGCCTCCCTTTCTAAAAGTTCTATTAGACTCTTAAAAGGAACCTTCCTCAAAAACTATACAATTAGCTCTCAAGCAAATCCCAGGATGTCATTCTCCCCTTGTACTGAGCCTTGGTGAGGCCACAGCTGGAGTACTGCATCCATTTTTGGGCCCCACAATTAAAGAAGTTTTTGGAGAACCTTGTGAGAGTGCAGAGAAGAGCCCATGCACATGATCAGAGGTCCGGAAACCAGACCTTATGACAAAAGGCTGAGAGCCATGGGGCTCTTTAGCCTGGAAAAGCGCAGGCTGATGGCCACCTATAAGTTTATTAGGAGTGACTACCAGTTTCTGGGGGGAATGCTTGTTCACCAGAGCGCCCCAAGGGATGATGAGGTTGAACAGTTATGAACTACTGCAAGACCCTTTCAGGCTGGGCATAAGGAAGAATTTCTTTACTGTCCAAGCCCCAAAGGTCTGGAATAGCCTGCCATCGAAGGTTGTTCAAGCACCTACATTGAACACTTTCAACAGTAAATTGGATGCTTTTCTTGCTGGGACCTTATGACCCCAGCTGACTTCCTGCCCTTCAGGTGGGGGCGGGACTCGATGATCTTCCAAAGTCCCTTCCAGCCCTAATGTCTATGAAACCTATGAAATCTGTGGAGTTGTCAATACAAAGAAAATTTGGTGGGATAATGAGTTTGAGGAACAAGTACAAGAACTCCAAAAAGCAATTAATAAAACAGTTGTCCAACAGTCGGAAAATGCCCTCAACAAACAAGAGCATCTTTGTTGGAAATAAGCCATGTTGAGGCACAAACCCTGATTTGATGAGGAATGCTCTAAAGATGTTTAAGTAGATGCCTTGGAGAAATACAAGTCTACAAATGTCTGTGCTAGCTTCCAACACATCAAGAAGATTAAAATAGATCTAGATATAAAAAAATGAACAGACAAGAAAAAAAGAATCAATATAATATAAAGCTATGGGGAGAACTAGTAGCCACAGGGAAAAATAATGATAACCAATGTTTTTGGCAAATTATAGCCAGAGGGACAAAAACATTTAGCTTAATGCCCAACGTGTACTAGGGGTGTGTGAAGCAGGCCCTATTTGATTTGGATTTGAATTCAGCCTGAATCAGGGACAGTGATTTGATTTGTTGATTTGGATCACTGTCTCTGATTCAATACAGCTGAATCCAAATCTGAAGATTCCATGCTGAGTCAGAGAATCAGCGATTCAGACATAGACTCAGCCTGAAATTTTTTTTCTACATGCCTCCAGGAACCAGTGCAGCTTGTGAATGCTGCGAAGCTGGGGTGCGTGGGGCATCCCACAAGAATCCACTTCCAGTCCACTTCCAGGTCCACCAGGGAGTGTGCTGTCACCCCGCCCCCTCAAAGCCCAACTTAATGATTGGCTGTGGGGGAACCTAGGTGCCCCCCCCCCCGCAGACCCAGGAGCCACCAGTCACTTAATGATTGGGTGTGGGGGTCCCCCAGGCACACTGTCCAACAGACCAAGAAGTGGACCAGAAATGCTTCTGGTCCACTTCCAGTTCTGCTGCCGAGCATGCTGGGGAGCTCCTTGTGCCCCTGTGGGATACTCCATGTGCCCCAGCATCACAGCATTCACAAGTTGCCTGCTACCTAAAGGTATGTAGAAAAAACACTTAAAGTTGTGACTATGTCCAAATCTCAGAAATCTTGCCGAATCTCTCTCAATCATTCTGAAGGTTCCAATTTCATTCAGAGAGACTAAATGGTCCTCTATTTGATTCAGATTTGGAGATTCAGAGACCGAATCCGGCCAAATCTCTGCCAAATCAAATCAGCAACCGAAACTTCGCACAGCCCTAATGTGTACATCCCTTAAGATGTATGTTAAAAGAAAAAAGTTTAACAACTTACTTGCAGATGATAAAGGAAAATATGGCTTCTTGCTGAAGGACATTTTAAGCTACAGGCAAATCATTATCTCATCTCTGAATCTCAAGTAAAATCATATACATCCTTACTGAGAAAAAGAAAGGCCCTCACAGCCTTGGTTTTCTTACCCCAGAAATCTTTGAGGAGCTTTTTGCCTAGTGGTATCCAATTTTGACCAACATTTGTATTATAATTATTTTAGAAGACATTTATGCAAAACATCGTAATAAAACCAAAACAGTCCCAATTTTTTAAATATGATAAGAGAGATCCTGGAACATATTACCCCATTAGTCTCATGTAAATTCCTGCCAAAATACTTGGGAAACATTTACTTTCTAAATCTTCAGACATGAAATCTGAAAATAATATCTTGGGAGAAGAGCAGGCTGGTTTTAGAAAAGGCTATTCCTGTATGGACCATTGCTTGGTATTGCACTATTTTTCATTTAAATATATAAAAGGAGGAAAAACATTTGTATGTAGCCTTCAGAGATCTCAAGGAAGCATCTGACTCTATAGACAGATTAAAATTATGGAAGAAACTGGAAATAACATAAATGGATAACATTGTCCTACAATTATTCATTACTTACTATTCAAACACAGCAGCTAGGGTGCATCAAGGGATTCACTATGCCCTGGTCCAATAGCTTGCTAACTAAAACAGGGGTATGACAAGGATGTTTGCTTGGTGTACTACTTTTTAATTTATTCTTGAATAATCTAAAACGGAACCAATAGGGGATCAGTTTGAAACACCCAGGATACTGAATGGCTCTATCCTTTTCCTGTTTTATACAGATGACACATCAGTAATGTCATAACCCCAAACAGACCTCCAAAGATTACTAGATATTTTTCAGCAGTATTGCACCTCAGATAGCTCAGAAATCAACACAGCTAAAACCATTGGTTCTTGGGAAGGAAAGGAGGAAAAGAGTTTGGTCCTTACAGCCTAAGAAGCTAGAATACCTTGGAACCTATTATAGCCAAAATCTGAGCTGGAATAAGAACACTGAAAATGTAAACATTACAGGAAAACAAGCCTGAGGTTTATTTTAATTTTTTTTATAAAAGGATGGTCAGAAGAGTGGTGCTGGAAGCACTAAGGGTCTACAGATCCATTTTACTGTAGGGAAAAGAACTTTGAGGTGCTGACTCTGTAATGAAAATTAGATCTATTATGCCTACTAGATAACCAAGATGTGTATTCTAGAAACCTTTCCTTTGATAAACCCTTGTTTGGATGGTTAAATGACATCTATATTCTTCTCTAGGCAAATGGCCTGGGAAATGTACTGAGACTCACAGATCCAACATTTCCCCTATTTTTAAAACAAGATGTCAAGTTAAGAATTGATGCCAGCACACAAATGGATATACTAGCAATGAAACTATAACAAACTCCACCTTTTTTAAGATTGAAAAAACACTACTTTGGCCTAGAAACTTACCTGTCTGTGATGCCAAAATGAAAACCACAAATTAGACCCCATATTCAGATAAAATACGCCCTTGTGGGTAAAATGAGATAGATGAAAAATTGTTATTTGTGTTCCTGTTGCTTTTTTTAAGAAATAAAAGGAAAACAGATCTTTCCATTAATGGAGACATTTTAAACACTATGTTGGCTCATTGGGCAGGACAAGCTTATACACGGGTTCATGGTCACTGATAGTGGGGCCAATATGGTCAAGGCAGTCCATGATACCAACTTTTTTGGCATCCTCCCTGTGGCACAGAACACCTTGGAGGGGGACATGGCTGCTGGTGATGGTGCCAGCACCACCAGCAAGCTAATTTCAAAATGCAGGAAGGCGGCAGGCTACTTACACTGGAGCATCAAGGGGAGCAAGATGCTGTGGGAGAAACAGGTAGAGCTGAGCATCCCACAGCAAAAAATCATGCAGGATGTGGAGACTCAGTGGAACTCTACATACCTGATGCTTGAGAGGTTGGTGGAGCAACAGAAGGCCATCCATGAGACTACCTTGGTCAGGGAGATTGGGAACATCAGCCCCCTTATCAGAGCTGAGTGGGATACCATCTCCCAGATCTTGGTGGTTCTCAAGCTCTTCCCTGAGGCCACCAAGACCCACAGTGCTGGTGATGACCTCCTTAGTCAGATGATCCCTGCAGTGAGGGAACTTCAGAGTTAAATGGAGAGCTTTCAGGGGATCAGTGTTCCTGGCTGGGGCAAGCTGCTGTTACCAGACATACAGGTACTGATGAGGCAGCTGAAGGAGGGCATTAGGAAATGGCTTGATCCCTTGCAGTCCAGTAAGGTCCACGTGCTGGCCGCCATGTGTGACCTGAAGGTGAAGGGCAGTGTATGCAGCAGCCAAAGCCTGAATCCCTGAATCAGTGGATAGAGGTGCTGATGAAGAGAGTCAGGGAGGCAGAATGGCAGAGGTGAGGGGATATGGAAAAGGGGGATCCACTGTCCCATGCTAGCACACCATCTACCAGCCAGTCTCTTCCTCCATCATAGGCACTGCCAATGTGGGCCAAGGGCATGGCTTCCATGGTGGGGTCCAGAGGCACCAGGTCCCACCACTAGGCAGGTAGCGCTCAGGCCTTGGTGGCTGCCTATCTCACTGAGGACGTGGAGCTGCTGCTGTGTGATCTTTGGCCTACTGGGCAAGCCACAGCCAGATGTGGCTGGATCTGGCCACAGTTGCCTGGGAACACCTGTCCTGTCCACTGACCAGTGTTCCAAATGAGAGGGGGCAGCAGGGCAGGCCATACGAGGAGAGGCTAAGGGACCTGAACCTGCTCAGCCTCCACAAGACGAGGCTGAGGGGGGATTTAGTGGCCTGTTACAAACTAGTCAGAGGGGACCAGCAGGCATTGGGGGAGTCCCTGTCCCCCTGAGCACTACCAGGAGTGGCTAGAAATAACAGTCATGAGCTGGCAGAGGGTAGATTCAGGCTAGACATCAGGAGGCGCTACTTCACAGTCAGGGTGGCTAGGATCTGGAACCAACTTCCAAACAAGTGGTGCTGGCTCCTACCCTGGGGGTCTTTAAGACAAGGCTAAATGAACACCTTGCTGGGGTCGTTTGAGCGCAGTACTTTTTCTTGCCAAGGCAGGGGGTCAGATTTGATGATCTGCTCAGGTCCCTTCTGACCCTACAAACTATGAAACTATGAATACAGACAAATGCAAGGTGCTCCACCTCAGGAATAAAAACCCACATCACACTTATAGGCTTGGCAATACTGTGCTTGCTAGAGCCATGACTGAAAGAGACTTGGGGGTCATGATTGACCACAAGATGAATATGCGCCACCAATGCAGTACTGCAGCTGGAAAAGTGAATAAAACTCTGGCTTGCATTAACTGCTACATCTTGAGCAAGACCCAGGATGCCATCCTCCCTCTACACTCGGCCTTGGTGAGGCTGCAGCTGGAGTACAATTTAGGAAGTACATGGAGAAGCTTAAAAAAATCCAGAGTAGAGATCAGATCTCCAGAGCACATGATCAGAGGGCATGAGAACAGGCCTTATAAAGAGAGGCTGTGAGCTATGGGACTCTTCAGTCTGGAAAAGCACAGGTTCAGGGGTGACTTGGCAGCAGCCTATAAGTACGTAAGGGGTGAGCATCAGGATCTGGGGGAACACCTGTTCACCAGAGTACCCTAGGGGATGACAAGGTCCAACGGTCACAAACTTCTGCAAGACTGTTTTAGGCTGGACCTAAGGAAAAACTTCTTTACTGTCTGAGCCCCTAAGGCCTGGAACAAACTCCTCCCACAGGTGGTGCAAGCACCTACTCTGGACACTTTCAAGAAACATTTGGATGTTTATCTTGCTGGGATCCTTTGACCCTAGCTGACTTGATGCTCCTTGGGCAGGGGGCTGGACCCGATGATTTTAAGAGGTCCCTTCCAGGCTAAAGTCTATGAAATCTATCCCACTGCACACCCTCTGGTTCCACCTGTGTGTGTGTGACATATATCAAATACACACACAATCTTGCATATCACATAATAAATTCTGAAACAGATAAGAAATTTGAGGGCCATGTAAAATATGTACATGTGAGAGTTAGATTAGATGTTCCCTGAAGTTCCTTTCAACACTATACGTTTTTTTCAAACTGCACTCTTCATACTAATCCATCACCTCTAATCCCAACTTCTGTGCAGCCCTAATAAAAAATAGCCATTTCACACACACCTACATGCACACACATTTCCTTCTATCCTTCCCCCCTCCCTTCCCAAGTTCCATGCCACTGAGGCAAATAGATTCTTTCACCAGTGACAGTTTCAAAGGACAAACCTGCCATGAGTTCTCAAGAACTGGTATATTAAATTATCAAAGGGGAAGATTCCCAGCCTTCCACTACAATGAAAAAACCCCACAAAAACCCCAAGGCCCCTAAACATGTTCATTCTGGTTATATATATATTAGGGGTGTGAGAAACAGGCTGTATTCAATTCACATTTGGCCTGAATCGGGAACAGTGATTCAATTAATTGATTCAGAACACTGTCCCAATTTGATTAAGCCGAATCCAAATCTGAAGATTCAATGCTGATTTGGATAGTCAGCGCTACGGCCATAGGCACAGCTTTAAATGTTTTTTTCTACATACCTCGAGGTACCAGGCATGGCTCATATAACTGCGACTGTGGGGTCGATGGAGGATCCCACAGAAGGGCGGGGAAGCCACCTGCATGCTTGGTGGTTAAGCCGGAAGTGGACCCGATCCATTTCTGGTCTACTTCCGGGTCTGCTGACAAGCACACAGGGGACCCCCCGCCATGCCCTCCCAGCTCAACGATTGGGGGAGGGAACCTGGGTGTCCCCCCAGACCCAGGAGGCAGCAGTTACCAAGCCAGGGTGGGGGGCAATGTGCTCCTGGGCAGACCCAGAAGTGGACTGAAAGTGCTTATGGTCCACTTCTGGGCCCACTGCTAATGCCC
>NW_017728920.1:13349857-13352338 GCF_001723895.1 Crocodylus porosus | reverse complement strand
ACGCTCCCATGGGACACTCCATCTGCCCCACCATATCAGTGTTCCTGAGCTACCTGACACCTTAAGGTATGTAGAAAAAACATTTAAAACTATTTCTATGTCCAAATCATCAAATCTTTCCAAACCTCTCTGAATCAATTTGGAGGGTTCCAATTTGATTCAGAGAGATTAAAGGGTCTCCATATTCAATTCAGATTTGGAGATCTGGCCACTGAATTAGGCCAAGTCAAATCAGCAACCAAAGTTTGCACAGCCCTAATATATGTACATATGCATATACACCCGTGTGTGTGTGTGTTGTTGGTTTTAGGGGACTTCACAGTTAGTAGCTACCATAATCATACTTAGCAATGTGTTTGGCAGTCTCAGAACAGAAGGAAAGGATAAATGGAGAGTAAAATAAAATTGTTCTGTCACATTTTAAATTAAGTCAAAGACTGGAAGAAAAATACAAGAAAGCTTGCATTACCACATCCTGTACTCGGCCTCTAAGTAAATACAGGCCCTTCAAGCTCAGGGATTTCATGCTGACTACACACTTCATTTCCTCAAGCAGCTCGTTTACTATAAAGTTTAAAAATCATCTATTCCTTGTCATACTTCTCAGTAAATGACTGATGAAAACCACATGAAAGTTTTGAAGAAAGATCTGGAAGGCTGTGAAAATGTCGAGTTAGCTTTTTTTATTTTTCACTATGCCAAAAACAAGACTTTTGATACAGAACTGAGTATAAGACTGGCCTTGACCTCTCTGATAGGATGACTAGACCCTATGTGTCATGTCAGTAAGCAGAAGGAACTGCATAGAGGCTTACAGTGAAGTGTTCTGTACCTGCAGATTTAACAAAATGGCACCAATTCTCATGGCTTCACTGACTTCAAGGCTGTACATCTGCTGGGGAAAGCGGGGAGGGCTCTGATTGTTTGGAGGAAGTACCTCAATATAAATAGTAGTGATGGAACTCCTGCAGGGACAGAAAAAGAAAAAGAAATCAAAATCAATGGCAATCAACTTCAAATTTCTACATTTATATGCTGTCCTATTCCTGTAGATCACATCTTCCTCCCCTATTTCAATCCCTTCAAAATACACTTCCCTGCACATTACCTCAGAAATTATTCACACTTTCATTTCAACATAATGAAATATAAATGAATTTTTAAAAGTTGCACAAGAAAGATACGTTGCCAATAAAAAGCAAAAGCACCTAAGCAAAATAATATCTTTTCTAACAAGGTGCCAAGTTCTGATATTTTACTCATGCTTATCTCATCTTTATCTGCTCTAAATCCAGCTTTGTTCTTTGGGGGACAAAATGTAGGAAATGTTGAAGGAAGTCTGGAATACATAGTACTCCAAAGCAGAGTAAATACCTGGATTATTACCATGACTCCGGCCATAGTGTACACTGTCATCTAAGCTTGTACTACCTGCAGTACCCAAGCTAACTTGCCTAAATCTAGCTTTGGCATGGATATATGAGCTTCAGTTTCAGCAAAAACTGTAATGTCGACACACTCAAGTGAAACTGCTCCAAAGTTATAGTAAGAGTTAAAATAGCCTGAGCAGCCCCAGGAGAAGATTAGGCAGCTTAGAAGCATTGTTTGCTTACACCTCAATAAGGCTAAAAGTCTATCCCAGGTCTGTCCAATTTCTTAACAGCCAGGGGCTACACACCACAGGGGCCACAGAATCAGGGTCCACAGGTGCAGTCTCTGGCCCCCAACATGCAGGCCCCCCCAGCAGCATGTGAGTAGTTGCCCCACCACTGCTACACTACATATGTTGTAGGACAGCAGCCTCAGTGCACCTTCTTGCTTGAGGCTTCCCCCACTGCACTGTGCAGCTGGCTCCCCTGGACATGTTGTGAAATAACATTTTATCCCCCTGCCCCCTGGAAGGAGAATGGTGGGAGAGCCTGGAGTTTCTGGATGCAGCAGCAGCCACATCAGTGAAGGCAATGGAGTCAGGGGGAATCTGAGAGTTGCAGATTAATTCCTCATGGGATTCATGCAGACCATGGGCTGACAGCTGGATAATGTTGGTGTAGCCCACTTCTAAACTGTCTCCAAAGGACTAAAGTATAGTTCATTATGGCTATGCAAAGCTTCAGGTGCCGATTTGATTTGGAGGAGATTCAGTGGCTGAATCTCTGAATCTGAATCAAATCAGGAGACCAATAAAAAGGTCTGAATCGATTTGATGTTCTCCAAATCAATTTGGAAAAGATTTGGAGAGCTTTGGAGATTTGGGAAGTCTCCGCTCGCCAAGGCAGGGAGCTGGACCCAGACTCCGTGACAGTAAGTAGGGGGTGGGAGGGGGGGCTGAAAGAGGGTGAAGGGCACCATGGAGGGAAGCCCACCAAGCCCCATTCACTGTCTGCTCCTTCAGCCCCCCAGTGCCCCCCAACCCTGCCAATGGCTGCCCCACCCAGCCCCAGCATAATGGCTCTTAAACAAAATAAATAAATACAAATAATA
>NW_017728920.1:13321453-13349737 GCF_001723895.1 Crocodylus porosus | reverse complement strand
AGTGCAGGGCTTCTTTTTTTTTTCTTTTTCTTTCTTTTTTTTTTTTTTTAAGGCCAGGACACTGGGGACAGGTGGGGCAGTCATTGATGGGGCTGGGAGAATGACTGGGGGATGGAGGCTCATGGTAGAGCTCCCTACATAGGATAGGGCACTTGGGAGGCAGTGGGGATCACCCCTCTGCCTGGCAGAGCTTTTTTCTTTTCTTTTTTAAGAGCCAGGACACTGGTGCTGGATGGGACAGCCATTGACAGGGCTGGGAGAGCAGGTGGGGGATGGGGCCTGTTTGATTTGGAGATTCTGTCAATTCAGCCAAATCGATTCAGGACAGTGATTCAAATCACTGAATCAAATCACTGCCCCCCGAATCAGCTGAATCCAAATCTGAAACAAATACTAGCTGCTTCTCACAGACCTATTGTGCATCACTCACTTGTAACAAGTTCCTCCTCTGTATAAATTGCTTGTCAGAGTTTCATTCTTAATTATCTTTAACATTAAAGGAAAGTACCATGACAACAGAGATGCCCAACATTTCTAGAAGAAAAATTCTATTGTGCTGTTAATGCTGTACAGGACATTAATAGCTGTCCTGTCCTATTACTGTGATAAGAACCATTAATAGATCATTAATATTTAAAACATTGCTACCCAAACTAATCGGATGCATACATCTAAAGTTAATTTGAAATAGCTTTTGGGTTAACTGAAACTACATTTAATTAAATACTATAACAGAACTTCAGTCATTAATATTTTGATAATTAGCTACACAGGATTTTGATCTAGCACTTGCTTGGTGCTGTACTTTACTTTTACATTTACTATGGAATGTAAACAGAGGTGAATCAGGGGCAGTGTGCTTGCACCTCCCTTTGATTCCTGCTCAATTCAAAGTTTAAAACTAACTGCCTGGCAGTGGCAGTGGCAGTGGCATTTATATTTAAGAATCAGTGCAAGCATCAACTGAATTCACACTTCATTAACATTGATTCCTTCTAAACGTTTCATTCCACAAGTGTTATTGATCCACTCTCCTTTTCACAATCTTGATGTACCACTAATCAAGCTCACATTTTTTTTCCCCAAAATCTGTTGTCTGTTACCTATTCCTGGTAACATAGCTCCTATTTCACAGCCTTTCGGACTGTTTTTAACTCATTCCAATAAAGTTATATATGCTCTTGCTTCAATCTTAAATTGAATACTATAGCCCTATGTCCTTAGTATATTAGTAAAGCTCCTAGCTTCTTTTTCTTCATACTAGTTCTATAGTATATTAGAATGTGGGGTGCCCTGGGGTCCTGAAGGGTTGGAGGCAGGAAGAGGTAGTGGTGTTGAGAGCTGAAGTCTCACTTCCTCACACATGGGCAGGGACAACATGTTTATCAAGATTTTCATAAAAATGCTGTCTTTGGTGTGGCTGCAAAACTCATTTTCACCTTTACCCTGAAGAAGTGATATTTTAGTGAAAGCAATCACCAAACATAAGTTTGATAATTATTTGCTTTACTTTTAATCAGTCTAAACACAAATACAAAATTTCCACTGAACTTCAGGGTACAGACGTAAATGAGAGCAGTTAACAACTGTCATTGTGATAAGTGTTTAAGAAGCTCAAACCTGAAGATTATGGACAGAGTAGATATAAAGGGACCTGAGTCAATTAAGCAATAGCTGGATTTTTAAAAAGGAATAATATTAAATACATTATGTGTGAAATGAATTCCTAGTTATGTAGCAGTGATATTTTAAACATCACTACTTTTCCACTGATTTTCTACAAATCCATTATTTAAACTAATGCTACAAATCAGGATTATTGCATTTGAAAAACTTACCAGAGCTAAATGTTAAAAAAATTAGTATGATGAATAAGCTGATAAGAACCCATTGTAGCACATGCAATTGCTGTTTACACATGCAAATTACTTCTTATGAGCTCTATTACCACTATTTTATATGCACATGTAAATATCTTTTTAGCTTTTGGTGTGCATGCTTACAACTATTGAGAATGAAATTACTTTGGCTCTGTATCTTCTTTTCCTATGTCTTAATAACACCCAACTAACTTAAACCAAACTTGGTTTAAAATATGGATTTTTTTTTGCTCATTACACCTGGCTTTTCATATTCAGCAAATTTTCTTCAACTCCAAGATAAAAGCATAGAAATAAAATACTTCCAGCCTGTAACCTAGAAGATTTCAGTATAATAGTTTATTCCTAATGTTTTATTATCCGCAGACCATTTACTGACATGCTTTAGTGCGCTCCACTTCTAGCCATTTATTCTATAAGTTTAGGCAGGGGCTATGCAAGCTGTTGGGAAAAATATTTCAGCATAATGAAAGGATAAAGAGTCTTCTACACTGTAAACAATTGCAGTGCATGTACTATATACCATGTGAAAAGATGAAAATGTGACTTCTGTAATAAAACAAAGCTTTAGAACCAAGATCAAGAGAGAGGCATCCGCTTTATCAAAGTGTGAGAAATTCTGCATCTAAACCAGTTCACATATGTATATGGCAAGAGTGTGACTAATGCTACCATTAGTACAAGTCTGAGGCAAAGCAAATCTCCCATTATTCTAGGAAAAGCACAGGAGAGAAAGTGGCCCAGTTTCCACCTTGGCCTTGCATTCCTTGAGCCCAAGATGCATAATGCATAGGAGTGTTTTTGAGAACAGACTCTAAATAGCTATTCATATGGTAGGAAGCTTCTCCTTTCTCATCACTTTGAAGCTACAGGGAAATTGTTTGCCCTCTGAGCTAATGTAGATGCTCTGGTCACCAGTAGCATAACATGGGGAGGGCAGGTAGGGCATATGTTCTGGGCACTGCCTAAGGGAAGAGGTGCAAGGTTTCACAGATTTCATAGACATTGGGGCTGGAAGGGACCTCGGAAGATCATCGAGTCCAGCCCCCCACCCAAAGGGCAGGAAGTCAGCTGGGGTCATAGGATCCCAGCAAGATAAGCATCCAATTTGCTCTTGAAGGTGTTCAGTGTAGGTGCTTGAACAATCTCCAATGACAGGCTGTTCCAGACTTGGGGGCTTGGACAGTAAAGGACACGGGTGGGCAATTATTTGGGTCTGAGAGCTACAAGGGGAGTTTTGATAAGCTGTCACAGGCCAGAACTGCATCCACCCCCCCGCTGCAACTAACCAGCAGAACTCCCTATAGGACTGTGGGCAGGTGGGGAGCACTGTTTGTGAGGAGTGGCTGAGGCATGGGACTGGGTTGCAGGGCAGTGACAGCTCCTCTGGCTGGGATATGTGTGCAGGGGTGGGGGGGGGGTATGTGCATGTGTGTGTGTGTGTGTGGGGAGGGAAGTGCCTAAGCACTAGGTCCTGGGAGCTTGCTGGGGACAAAGATGGTGGGGGGCAGAGGGTACATGCACGAGAGTTCACCTGGGTGGTATAGTCTGTGGCTGCCCCTATGGCACCTTGTATGTGGCTGAGCTCCACCTGCTGGCACAGGGGCAGACTATAGCATTCTCTCACTGGTGCCCACAGCTCAGCCTTGTGCTGTTCCTACTGCCCTATTGGCAGCTTCTACTTTTGCCTCTGTCATGCTGCACCAAACAGCTTCCAATGGGGCTGTTCCTGGTGTGACTACAGTTGGCTAGGAGCTGCTCTGCACCCCCTGCCTCCAGCAGTGGCTCCTGCTCCTGATTTTGCCCCTGCTATGGCACTCTGGTGGGACGATGGCCAGGAGTTGAAGCCTGAGCTCTGTGCTCTGGGCCAGGAGCCACCTGGCTGAAGCTGCCCACCTGCCCACCCATAGCAACCTCATGCAGCATGGTAGGAGCAGTTTCCAGTGGGGCTGTTCCCAAAGTGGCTACAGCCAGCTGGATGCTGCTCTGCTCCCCTGCTTCCATTTGTAACTCCTGTTGCACCACGCCATTTCTGGTGGGCAGGAGGGCAGCTCCAGCCCCAGCATTTGGGGCTCTGGCTTCAGCTCCCAGCCACCTTCCTGGGAGTCAGAGACCCACATGCTGGAGTGGGAGCCACCCAGCTGGAGCTTCCCAACTACCCAGAGAGTCACAGCATAATACAGGCAAGATCAGGAGCAGGAGCCGCAGCTGAAGGCAGAGCAGAATAATATACAACTAGCCATACCAGGAAGAGCCCTGCCGGAAATTTTGCATGCTGGCCAGGGCTGGCCAGGAGCCTGGTGTGGGATGCCCTGACCAAAGTAAGCAGATCTTGGCCCCATGTAGAGCACCATGGATGCAGCCGTGAGCTGATCCAGTCACATAGCTCACTGGCTGTATTTTGCCCACCTCTATGCTAGGAAAATGGGAAGAAGATGTCTTAACATCCCAACCACCTGCTCCACTTGGATGTTCTGGCTCCACAAAGCAGCAGGATTGGCAGTGTGCATCAAAAAGAACAAGGCATTCTAGATTACAGTTCTGCAGAACATCAGTGCAGTTCACCATTGCTGGAAGGAAAATTCACCCTATCTTTTTGCCAAAATCACTGTTTTTTTTGTTGTTGTTTTCTCAACGCTGGCTTCAGCAGCAAAATTGGGGAGAAATTTCCCTTCTAGCAACTGCAAATTCCACTGTTGCTCTAGAGATCTAAATTCCTAGAATGCCTTGCACTTAATGACACATCCTGGTAATGCTGCTGTTTGGTCTTGCTCCTGGTCACTGCAAAGCAAGAAGGTAAAGGGTGGGAGGACAGGAAGCTGGTAGAAGGAAGTTGAAAGAGGATTGTCCCAGGGTGCATTCTGTAAATGTTATGCCTCCCCTGCTTACTGTCTCCATTTCAATTAATGCAAAAATGTATGTACAACTACAGAGAGTATTATGCAATTAACCAATTTGTATCTGAGGATATATTTCATTGTGGCATGCCCCATTCAAAGAGGATATAGCTTGACTTTCAGTATTCATTTCAAGGATGTTATGAAAAGATATTCTGGGAAGATTAATGAACTTGATGTGGTCATTCTGATTACTAAATTAAATTATTTTACAATTTAAGTTGAATAGGACAGAGAACACATAAAAAATATATACAATGTCTTAGGTATTACAAATTTCCTTTCTTTTCACTAGACATTGGTCATAAAAGCCTGCTCAACTGTGACACAAATAGCTAACAGCTGAAAAGATCTATCATAAAGTGTTTGTCCTTTGTTAACATAATGATATATTTTACTATTCCTGTATCATATTAACACTGGCTACTAATAGATATCTTAATAATACTGCTTACAATACTTTACCATTTGCTTATAAATGAATTACAAATGAATTATTTGAAGTGCTATTCCAAAATATTATATAAAATTCAGCTAATTTAAATATAGATTCATGAAGAAGAAAAGTCATTTCTTGCTTTCTTTTATATTTTTCTCCACCATTTACAAGCTATATCATTTTTTAATTAATCTTTTACCCAGTGCAAGTAAAGGGTTGCTTTACTTTTTATGTAGGTTTGGAGTGTTTTAGCAATAGTAGTTCAGAAACTTAGGAGAGGCAAGCATTCAATGGGCTACCTTTTACTGGACCAATTGTATAATTGGTACAGGCTATTGATTACATTTCAACCTTTATTTTTTATGTTTTCCATTTATAGTGATCATAAAATACACCATGCTAAATACAGGAAAAATCTGTCAAACTTCTCAGTGATTTTCAAGGAAGAAACTGTACCAATGCTACAAATTTCAATGGAAAAAGGAATTCATCTCTGGCCTTTAGCCATGGAATCAAATCAGCTAAAAATCTTTCAAAAGGTTGTTTGAAAAAGATTGTTCCTTTTTAAAGATTTTTTGTTTACTGGAGTCATTAAAGTTATGTAAAAATCAGAATTATATGTCAGTTATAGCATTATAAGTCAGTTATCAGAATTATATAACAGTTTGCATCCCTAATAGGTAAAACATTTAAAAGAGATCTCAATAAAAGATTACTTTTAATAATAAATATTTTCAATGTTCTTCATCTCTTTTATGGTCAGGGCTCATAAAGAAAAACAAAGAATAAACAAGCAAGTCAGTAAAGGACATAATTCCTAGATTTGAGCAAAGAGGCTCTGGTAAGCTTCCTCAGGAAATTAGCAGAAGCTCCCAGAGTCACGTTTCCTCTTGATATCTAGGTTAGTGTCTCTTTGCTTTATTATACCAACTGGAAGAGGGTGTGTTGGAGGTCTGTGCTTCGCCCCTCCCCCCCGCCAAGTGATTCCCAGTCTACTAAAATCTTTAACTGGCTTTATAATAATCAAGTGTATTATATACAACATTACTATTCTGACCCTAAATGCTGTGATTTTTACTATGTTCTCATTTATACTTCATATCATTTCCTTTCCGATAAAATGTATAATAATGTTTTATACACTTTATTTGAATGATGTCATTAAGAATATATGATAAACCATGTGCATGGAATTGTACACATCCCACAGATAAAATCTTTGCATTTTTTGTGTTATTGTCAAAAAATTAAGGTCCTGATCATTAAAGGGATATAGGTTTTCCAGATCCTAAGTGATTTTACTACTAGATTCTCAGGGAGGTTTGCAAAAATTAAATTTAAAACCTGATCTAAAAAGATTTATTTTTTCCCCCCATCTCCCTTACAGTTATGTTTAGGCTACATAAAAACAAAGAGACAATCCATGCACAGTTCAATATTGTGTTGTACCCTAAGTAATGTATATCCTGTTTCATGCATATCACCTCATACTTCCTTAGCAAAGAATCTAGCCATGACAGTATCCCATAATAAGTTAGTTATTCCTTAGCTTATTCCTCAAATGCATGAAGCAGTACTTATTGCAACATACTCAAAGTGCATAATGTAGTGCAAGAAAACAGGATTATTACCTATTGAAGCAACTGTGGAATTACCTTTTGAAGAAATTAAGATATTTATCTAAAGATTCTGTTGGGTACAGTCAATAATTTCCTTAGCATGCATGAGTAACTTGATTCTGAGTTAGCAAAATCATTCCCACGATACTTCTATTATTGCCTGCCATCTGCCTGTCCTTTAGAATGGATATTTACAGAGTGGACAAGATTTTCAAATGACTAATAATGCTACAGATATTATGTGGCTGGGAATCCCATCAACTGATTGGGTGCACTCCTGTAGCTGGGAGTTCAAGGCAGCTGCAGTTTCCCAGCCTTTGGAAGGAGCCTGAGTGTGACAGGAGGCACAACTGTGTGGATCATGCATTAGATCCCATCATGACTTTACCTACACATGTAGAGGGGCCCTCATTCACATACAGTGCTAACATTCATTTTCTGAAAAGTCAGTCTCTTTTTGTATGTCTCATGGTGGACACACATAAATTGAGGCACCTCAAATCACTTTTGCAAATCTTGTTTAGAGCATGATTTCCCATTAAGCTGCTAACGTTTATGTAAAAATATTATTGTTGTAGTTTCAGAACAAAAAAGTGAAGCAGGCTGCAAGGAACCACAAGACATGGGAGCTGTTTTTACTTTTCACGTGGTCAGTAATAAACAGCCTCTGCAAGAACAGAATTCATCCCCAGCTATATAACAGAAAAAGAATTTCTTCAGGGACCTATTAACATTTGGACTTACTAACAGTGAAAACAAATTATAAGAGGGAAGGAAAGGTTAAAATAACAGTAAGAATACATGTTTTCAGAACCTGCATGGATTAGAACGTTTCCAAAATTAAAACATAATGATGAAATAGTAACAGCAAATGTTTCTGCATAATTTAGCCATCATGGTGTGCTAATTTCTCATAGATCTGACAACACAACTGGGATTTGAGATGTCTGTAGTGAGGGAGGTGGGGAATCCATCTACATTCTACTTATATGATGAACCTTTCCTCCTCCATTGAATTCCCTCTGTATGGATCTGAAAAGCATTACAGATGTGCCATTAAATGAGGCTACCATTTCCCCATTGCTATCAATGGAATGAACTTGTCATATTATCAGTGCAACAAGACACTGTGCCCAGAACATGTCCTCTCTTCCATCTTGCTGCATTTCTCTACATGGTAGTAAAAGAATAACATGTTTTGCCTGTACAAAGAAACTAAGAAACAAAAGGAGGAAAGCAAAACTAGATATCATTAGTTTAAGTAGTGAAAGTCCTGCTAAAATCCAAACAGAGCAAACTGATAGCCCAGCAGGTTTGAATTTAGATTTCAGTGGCATACACTTTACTATTTGCACAGCTTGCTATTTATATTCCAAAATATGCCAACTCTGAAAGAACAGCATGCCATAACTCCTTGTCACCTGGACAGAAGGCTGTCTCAAGCTCAGGATCAGTCTGTTATTAATCATTTCTGCATCAGAGCAACCCTTGTAAAGAGCCACTAACACCTATATCCTTCTTTGTTTTATTCCATCCACTCTCTCAATTTCAATTAATTGCATGAAAAAAATACACAGATAAAACTGAATATGTAACCATGTATTTAAAAGAACAAAAGAGAAACAACAACAAAAACATTTCAAGTGACCTAAAGAAGGAAAAGTGTGTGCTACAGACAACATGTAAATAAGAGATAAAAATGAATGCATTACACTAATTTCTAATATCATACTTATCAAAAGAACTAAAATGGGTTCACTGCACAAAACAGAATACCATATTCACTCAAATATAAGACAAACCTGAATATAAGGTAATTCCCAATAATTAGGTTCTTTATATGGAAAATGATATAATTAAAAAAAAGTTCCAGGTATCAAATCTAATTATTGCAGGTCTGCCTTGAATTTGTCTCCTTTTCACTGCTACATCAGGGAAAACAAATTGGGGGGGGTGGGGGGAAGGTCAGGCAGCACCTTTGCCCTTTGCCCCCCCCCACAAGTTTTTCTCCCTGAAGATGCTTCCCCTCCTTCTTACTGTCAGATCCTACTGTCCCTGAGCACATGGACGTTAGAGGCAATTTTGAAAACAACGACCTTTAAATAAACATAGCTATAATAATTTACTTATAAGGAAATTATTATGGGAACCCATAGACTTAGTTCATCCAAAACTGATGCAGTTTATCTTCTTTGAAACTACTGTAAATTTTAGCTCAGATACTCCATAAGCACAATTTTAAGTAGCACTTTTGTAACTACTTCTATATAGTACAAATGATGTACGATATTAGCCCAAAGCCAAAAGGTTCTTGATTTACCATATAGTTCATTGGGCTGTGCCTCAGCAGAATCAACAGTGTGACCTCTCATGGTGACCTCACAACTCAGCACTGCTAAGTATGTGTGTGTGTTCCCAATTACCTGCCTCTGCCCCTGCCCCCCCCACATACAAAACATCCAAGTGCTAATTAGGCCCCCAGTCATGACTGGAACTGGGTGTTCTTGTCATGAGTCCTGGGATCCTTCAAAAATTTAAATGTAGATGAGGCACAGGGCAACCTGGTCTGGCTCTACCTCATGGAGGGTGGGCCACACTAGACATATACGACAGGCTGAGAGAGGGGACAACAGAAAGATTTTGGGTAAACTGTTTGGGTTCCTGTTGGGTGATGCTTGCCAGACATTTAAGAGTAGTGAAGAAATAGGAATAACTGGAAATAGGAAAGAAAGATCTAATGCAGCTGTAGGGATGAAGAGGAATTCTAAACATATTCAGTGTAGTGGCTCTCCATGACTTGAAAAACAGCACTGAGGGGTGCTGCACACAATGAGCACCACCATATATCTTATTCAGATGGGCTGCACTAACCTATCCTTGTGGTAGGTTTCCATCAATATGTTTGCCCAATAGGAGCCATGTATTTTATAGTCACGTTCAATTTTGGCTACATTTTAATTAGCTTCATAGTTGGCAGTTCAGATCATATGCTGTTTTTGGCAACCATTTAACAATAGATAATGATATTTCCTTGTATGTGAATATAAGAGAAGGGGCTCCCCCCCCCCCCCTTGCTGACTGGGGGGAAAAATCTCATCTTGTATCTGAGTTAATATGGTACATTGAAGCCACATCTTCCTGTGCATCTGCTTTGATTTAGCTTTTTGAAAATAAGAGTGTGCCTCTTTTCCTAAACACAGGTTTAAAAGACTTTTTGTTTTTGCATGAATTACCTTCTTTCTGAAGGAGGAGCATTATCAGATGCTCTGACAGTGAGAGCATATGATTGCCCCACTGACAGTACAACTCCTGGGGTAATGGTGATAAGGCCTGTTTGGTCATTGATGATGAAGTCTCCCTGAGCTCCAGCCAGGATTTCATATGTGATCTGCCCATTTGGCCCTTCGTCTGCATCTACAGCAGTGAGCTGCAATTGAAAATCAGAATGTAAATGCTCAAGATCAACCAACTATTATATTTTCATTTCTTTCAACAACCTGTTGGGAAATGGGGAGGAGTAAATTATCATGAGAGAAAAGAGCATATTTCTTTTCTGTACAGTCACTAAAAATAATGTGCAACAATTATATACTTTAAACACTTCATAAAATCTCTACACTGCTTTTCCAGCACTCCTGAGGACACCAATCTTGAAAATGCCCTGCTCATTCACTCCCACAACAATCAAAAGGCCTTCATGAGGACATGAACATGCCAAAGAACAAAAGAGATCTCTAGATAAGTGTCAGGGAGTGAGGTTGGGTGTGCAACTACTATAACAGGTGCTGGTCCCAGGGGTAGTTGTGACACCCCATGGTGGCTGCTTGGTCTCTTTTCTGCTCTCACTTCTCAGGCTTGCTTCCTTTCATCCCTCCTGCCATACCTTGTTGCTATTAGATCCTTAGAAAGAGAGGCTTCCCCAGGGATCCTATGATGCCATTCAGGTGTCACTACTCAGTGCCTTCAGCATTAATTACGTGGCTCTGACCATCCCTTATGCCACACCTAAACTTCACAGATGTTACCATTCAAACTCTCCTACTTCTTCCAGAACCTTTTGCCTGTCTTAAAGTAACTGACATGCCAAGCACCTGTTACATGTTGCAGTCTTGCACAGTACCTGAGTGCCACTCTGGTCCCTTTTCCAGCCTAATATGCTGCTTTGTTTTCTTCTCCCTGTCTTATCTGCTATTGTACTGCCTGTCCCACCCCAGTCTGGCACCCTCCACACAGAGCGGCTGCCCATGCTACTTCTGGCATGAATGGCACAGATCAGGCACTTCTACTCCAGAGTAACATGTTGGGAGATGTGTGTATGTGTGTGGGAGGGGTGGAGGGGTGGAGCAGGGTAAGGGCAGGTCCACCACCTCATTTCTGGGTCTGATGCATATTGAGCAAGAATGGTTTGGCAGAGCCTGCTTCAGAGGCTTGCTGCCAGGAGTACCAAGAAATATTGCCAAAATGCACAAAATGTATAAGAAACTTCTGCACAAGAGAAAAACAAACTGGATTCATTTTGGACTAGAAATAAATTATAAAAAATAACTAAACATTAATGAAAAACATTAACGCAACATTAACATTATTCTTTATTGACAGAAATTTACAATACTGTCTAAAAAAAAAGATACTTACAAAATAAATATTTAAATTAGGGTCCAAAATTTACTTATTGAAAGTTCTGTAATTTGTCTTCCTTATATTTTTACTGGGACAATGCTATTTCTGCCAAATAGTCGAACGTCCTGTGTAAAGAACCTTACCAGGTTACCTTGGGAAACAGCCATAAAATTGTCCATGTGATTACATGTGTATTTCGGATAGAATAGTAAACAGAGGACATGCAAGATGCTAAATATTTGTATACATCCACAATAAACACAAACACAACTTACACATATGTATAAAATGTATATCGAATCCAAGACTGTTCGTTCTTATTATCTTTTTTCCTGCTTTCGAGATTTATGCAAGTTTGTAAATATACAAACAACTATACACCGCATACATGATCATCATATACATGTGCAAAAAATCAGTTCAATGCGATAAATTGCATTTATTATTCATTTCTACTAAATCACCTGTTTTCTATCTACCTTTCCCCACTGGAACTCTAACATTTAAAACACCTGCTGCTAAAAAGAAAAAAAACAAGCATATTTTTTTTTCTTCATAGGTAGCAATTTCCCCCCAAAATTATACAACTTGAAGCCCAAGATAAATAAGTCTAAGGTTTGATAACTTTAGATCCATTAGGGCTAAAATTGGAAGTTTTATATACTTGGAAAGCAATCTGTTTCCAATCGGAAACACAATTGTTGCTTCCACCTTTAATATATTTTAAAATTCCAAAGACAAACATATACATACACTCCCAAGGTCTCTGAAAGATGGCATTGTGACAGCATGGTAAAATAACTTGTCATTACAGGTATATCATTTGAATCTTATACCAAATAGACCTAATTAGAATGATCAGTGGGCTACACTTACTTTACTGTCAAGGTTAGAACAAAAACAATGTTATAAATCCTGTTATTGGTGATTCAGGAAGACAATATGTGCTAAGAACAGATCAAAATCATGCACATTTTGCCCTTTTCATATGCAATATGAATGGCTTACTATATAAACAAAATATAAATACTGTCAATATATCAGGGCTAGTGCTTATACCTTGACCTTTACACTATGCATTGAAACTTTCTTCTTAATATTGTATTCACAAAATGAAAAAGTAGTATACTATTCTGCCCCACTTGTGGAGGAAAGAGTTGAAATTCCAAAGATAAGATCTCTAAACTCAAAGCCTCCTAACTGATAAACAATCATTATTTTCCTTCTTTAAAATATATATTTAGCTGATACAGATGGCAGTTCTCCAGACAGTTGTAAGATTTTGTGTCACCATGCATTGCCTCTAACTGCAGGGCATGAAATCAGTCAGAGCAATATGGCATACTGAAACCTTTTGGCAGTTAATTCTACTACATATATTGGCAAGCACTGTCCATCAGCTTATCTTCCTGAGTGAATAGCAGTGAAGTCAGGGTGACAAAGACTAATTGTACAGCTTTGTTCCTTGCTGCTCCTATTTGAATTTGGACAGATGAAGATGTGAATCAGCAAGAGGCACCAGCAGTTCCAGAAGAATAGCCACAAGGAGTTTGGAAAGATATAAAACAGGAGGAGTGATTCTTGGCTGGGCTGAGAGAGAGGTAATTAAGAAAAAAAAAGATGGATAGTAGGGCTATGTGAAGCTTTGGTCCCAGATTCGGTTCAGCAGAGATTTGACTCAATTCAGGGGCTGAATCTCCAAATCTAAATCAAATCAGAGGACTCCTTAATCTCTCCAAATTGAATCAGAACCCTCCAAATCTATCTGCAGAGATTTGGAAAGATTCGGAGATTCAGAGACAGACAGCTTTAAATGTTTTTTCTATATACCTTTAGGTAACAGGGGCTTGTGAATGCTGCAATGCTAGGGTGCATGGAGTGTCCCATAGGAGCATGGAGGGCTCCCCAGCGCACTCAGCAGCAGTCCCAGAAGTGGACCAGAAGCACTTCTGGTCCATTTCTTGGTCCTCCAGGGAGTGCACAGAAGCCCCCAACACCCCCTCCAGGCTCAGTGACTGGTGCCTTCTGGATCTGTAGGGGCACCCAGGATTTCCCCACACCCAATCACCAAGCCAGGGAAGCATGGAGGTGGGGGCAGTGTGCTCCCTGGAAGACCCGGAGGTGGACTGGAATTACTTCTGGTCCACTTCCAGTTTTGCCACAGAGCATGTAGAGAGCCCCTCCACACTCCTGTTTGATGCTCCATGCGCTCCAGCATCTCAGTGATCATGAGCCTTGAGGTATGTAGAAGAAACTTTTAAAGCTGTGTCTATGTCTGAATCACTGATTCTCTGAATCAGCATCGAATCTTCAGATCCAGATTCGGTTGAGCCAAATCAGGGATAGTGATCTGAATCAATGAATCAAATCACTGTCCCTGCTTGAGGTTGAATCTGAATCAAATAGGGCTTTCTTTGTATTGCCCTAATAGGTAGCCCTGTGAATTTTTTACTGGCCTGTCTGTTTTCCTGGTTTTCTTAGTATAGACTGTGATCCCAGAATGTCATATTGCATGTTTGATATTAACTTCTGAATTTAAGGGTAACACATGATGACACAAATTTCTAAAACCCAGGAAAACTACTTTCTGAACCAGCAACCCTAAATGCTGCCACAGAGTTAGCAAATGTGGAGACCCAGGAAATGCCTGCCAATGAGAACTTGTTTTCTCAACAGCTTCTATACAGACACTGGCAGGAGCATATAGAGAGATAAGCAAGCTCTCTTCTCCCATTCCAATCTGGGTACAAATATCACATAACTTATTAATCAACATAGTATTATGCTGTCAGTCTTCATTAGGGCACAGCATTTCAGAACATATTATTCAAAACTTTAGGGGCATCTTCTCCCAAGACCCTATGGCTAAGTACAGACAGTCAAAAAGTCTGAGGGGCAATTGAATCAATCTATGCAGCTTTCTCTAAGCTGGGTAGATAGGACCATTATCAAACAGAATACACATCCTTGGCCAAGGCAGGCAGATGCCTGCACTGTCCAAAGGGGGCACTCACACACACCTCCCAGCTGTGTTGGGCAGCAATCTCCCTAGTCTCACCCCCTTGCCAGTTCCCCATCTGTCAGCTAGAGGAGGTGGGTCATGGGGGAGATGGATGCCCACTCTGGTTCCCCAGCTGGGGTCCGCACAGTAGGTGGGAAGGAAAGCCCCCAAGGCAGGGGCTTCCTGCACATGGTTCCATTGGGTTGCAATAACCCCAGCTCCACCCCATCATCAGCTCCTCTGACTGTTAGCCAAAGGGGGGGACAGGTGGAGGGGGGAATGCACCCCCACCCCATCACACCAGCTGGGGTCTGCACAGGAGGTGGGGGAGAAAAGAAGCCCCCAGATGAGGCCTTTCATTCCCACAGTGCAGCTCTGCCAAGGTCCAAGCATCCCAGTCCCTTCCACCTGATAGCCCCCTGCCTGTCAGTCCTCCACCACCCATGATGTGCAGAGCCCAACTGGGAACAGCTGGGACTAGGGTGGGGGTCCATTCCCCACCCTTGCCCACCCCTCTACTACTGCCAGTGGGGATGGGGAGACTGCCTCAGCTCTGTGACAGCTGGGGCCAGGGCTTCCCTGCTAGGCTGAAATAGGCAAGCTGGGGCAGAGGCTAGCCTGCCCGATCTGTGAGAGGGTTGGGTTATCAGGAACTGAAATGCATCCTGGGATACAGGAAGATTGAGGCCTAGCTTGTATTGGAAATGGATCTGGGACAGAAGTTTGACAGACCAGTTTAATCTAAATCAGTTAAGTCCAATTCTACATACATTCAAGCCTATCTTAAATTGGTTTTGGTTATTTTAAACCAGTCTATGTGCACTGAACTTCTGTACTGTTACAAGTTTAAACCAATTTCTGATCACTTATACCAATTTGTGTGTACTTTCTATTCCTAGCCTTTGTAAATGGGGAAACATGCATAGAAAAGTATTACTAGAGTAAGCATGGAGAGAGAAAAAGCAACCAAAGCAATTATTATGAAAAATAGTCACATCTGCATATGATGCTAATCTATGGGGAGATCATAAAATACTGATATAGCCAGTTTTTACCTGCTTCACATACATCACAATGAATAGAAAAGGCACATTCCCAATAACCAAAGACATACTAAAATCTTTTATTTTTGGATTGAACTTTGTCATATTCAGGTCATTTGAAGTTTATTTTGAATTATCTTTTGCAATGCATGCTATTTTAAGCAACACTGGCAAATCCACATCATTCTTGCATGATACTATAATATTTGATTCCCACATTCAATGCATGAAATGATTTTAATAGTGATCCCCTGCAGTGGCTTTCAGCACAGAAAGCAAGTCTTTCAACATTCTTTATGGAGAACTGTTTTTTTAATATTGTGCTTTCTTGCCAAATTCTGTATAGGAAGTCCTATAAATACTTATTTTGTAACAGCAGCATATTTAAATTGCTTTGATGCTTCAACAAAATGACCTATCATAGTTAGAGTCAACACATCAGATGCAATACGTAAAATCCACTTCTTGTACTTCTCTTGGGGATTGAAATAGGACCTGCAGTGCCAAAGCACCAAGGTTTACTGATGTGGCCCAGATTTTTAGAGTTTAAAATTCTCACAAACCATACATTTCTCTAATAAATCATTCTACAGTTTTCCTACAAAATTGCTCATACTCATTAACCTTGCAAAGAAGAATTAGTACAAAAACTTGGTGGCATAGTTAAGAATAACCTTCACCACTGAACATCAACCGTTGCTAAATAAAAGCTTTACACAAAATAGAAAGTCCTAAGCTTCTAATTACATGACTTGGAGCAGGGCCAGTTTCTACTGTGACAACATGAAAAGGAAAATCACTTGAATACACAAATACATAAATGAATAAGGCTAATTAAACTCACAAAGAAGTGTTGCAAAGCTAAGTCATATGAATAACATTTTCAGGGCTAAACAATGCCTAAAATACAGAGTTAAAGCCTTAGAATTGCTATGATGTACAGTTTTGGAAACTCAAACTCCAGGTGTGTTGAGCTGATACAGCTTAAGAGTTAACATTATTTTGGAAATATTTAAATGTCTAAATTATACAGAAAAAGACTAAACCAGATTCATTCTACTTACTGAAATTGTCTTTATGCAGTTTCACTGCCTTAGTGTTGAATAATGGTTAAGTTTGCAAGTGACAGGTGTATTTTGTTACTTGCCCTATACAACTAGAGTTGGTTTTGTAGCCTGAAAAAGGACAACCATAATAATAAAGATAACTATCATTATATCTCAGAAAAATGAAGATAGATGAGAACACATACTTGGAATAGACATCATACACCTGACATTTAGAGGAACTGTTTCACTTAACCTGTTTTGAAATTATGGTTTGACTTTGCTTATTATGAAGTTAATAGACACCATGATCATCAACAATTCTAGCAGTCCCACATCTGTCAAGAGTTAAAAGTTCAGTCAAGTTGGTCCATTTCCCAAAGGCCATGCATGATTAATTCTTACTAACCTAAATTGAATTGTACAGATATAATCTGCCAAGTTGGTTTAGTTCCCAACAGTCATACTTAGAATGTTGGTTACAGTCAAGCAAGACTAATTTTCCAAAGTCATACTCAGTTATTATAAATTTATTTGAACATTCTAGGTAATGTTATTAAAATCACCATGTAAACAGGACAGCTGACTCATTTGGAGTAATTTGCCACTGAGGACAGGATTGACTAGGCTTGACAAAGCTCAGATAGCTCTTCATTTTTCTTGGGTTCATCAGAATGAGTCAGCCATTGCCTTAGCTGGAAAAAAAAAAGTCTGTTTGTTTTTAAATAAAATGCATCAGGGTTAATTACATGGAATGCTAACTAGAGCACATAGAACTACTTTAAAAAAACTTTGCCTTAGACTATTTTACTTGACCATTTTTTAGTTTAGCAAATCCCTTCTTTGAACTGTGTTTTACTTGCATTCCTTGTATTGATGTATGTAGATAAAGTCCAATAATACAAAGAAGGCTTCTTAAAATCAGACCCTCTACCCATACAGGTATGATGGAATCTAATGTGTGAGCCACACAATCTGGTCTCCTGACATAGGCAGGCACCTCCCCCTTTACTAGCAAGAAGCACGCTCCTGTGGTAGCAAATCTTGTCAGCTGTGATATTCCAGCTGTGGGGGTGCATGGGGTGTCCCCATGGCTGGAAGCTCTGTCAGCTGATGGAGCTTCCAGCCACAGGGCATGTGCTCCTGCACCTGGGAGCCAGCGTTAGCTGGGAGTTCCCAGTCTCATGGTTCCACATAACCCACCCTCAGCTGGGAGCTCTGATCAGCTGATTGGCCTCCCAGCTACAGATGCTGCTGGCCACATGTTCAATTAATGGAATGATACAAAGCAGCTACATAATTTTACACTTATTTTATATAATAACTTTTTGTAGCTTATTCCTTGTTTTATCATGTTATTGAATGTCACATCATTGACTGAATGTGTGGCCAAGTGACCACTTAAGGTGTAATTGATTAATTATACCTTAAAGAGTGTGGACAAACAGACATCTCCTGCTTAACTCAAGGCACTTCAGAGGAAGCACCATGAGTTACAGAGTTTACCCAAACCCAAGAGATGTTCGCTGTCAGGTTCAGGGGATTGGGGCTAAGAGTAGCTGCTCTCCCTTAGCACCCCAAACCCCTAGCTCCAGTGCTGTCTACAGAATGGGAGTGTGAGAAGGGAGGGAAGGGAGCTCAGAGGGGCTCCAATCCACCCACCCCACCCTGCAACACAGGCTGGTCAAACCACAGATGGAACTCCCTCCCTTCCTTTCTTCCCTTCCCATTCTGAAGATAGCAACTGGGGGAGGGCTGGGTTGTATCAGCTACACCCTGCTCTCTGACATTAGTCAATGATGGTACTCCACTTCGGAGCACCTTCATATGAAGCCTCATTAAATGAAGGTTAGCTAGTCATGCAATTGGGGACAGGGTGTCATAAAATGAACTGCAACTTAAATTCCAAATTCAGATACTGGAACAGAGAGCTGCATAATAGCTACTGCTCCCTTAAAACCTAAGATGAAGGAATGACACAGGCCAGTAGCTGCAAACAACTGCAGAGAAAAAAAATGTGTGTTGTTTTAAAAAAAATCTCCAAGTGCTCAAGGGATTAATTAAACCGTGTATACTTCAGAATCAGTGGGCCTGTCTACTCATGCACTGGACTGTGCAGTTGTTATTGAGCAAGTACTAAATGACTGCTCAGTAACTGATGTTACTGTGCAGTCCACATGTCGTACAGGTCTTTTCCCATGCTACTGTACAATAGTGTCAGCATTATGGTTCATACCCACTGATGCTATGTCACTGTAGCAATGAGTTATGGCAATATAACATCACATGTGGATGCACCCAGTAACTACAAAAAACATGCTGGACTGAAAATTCAGAAGTACATATACTTTGTCATCTTCAGTCTCATTCAGAATAAAGCTGCTTACCCTGAATATTTTACTGAGACCTGGCTGGATGGGGTCTCTGGGCTGATGTTTGCCCAGATGGTTCCAGCTGGATACTTGGTTAGCAACATAGTAGGACATCAGGGAGCAGAAGATGGATTAGCAGCTATCTTGAAAGAAAATGTCCCCATAGAAGATATCCATTGCAAATTTTTTAAAGCATGAAACGTGCATCCCAGTGATAGACTGGAGAATCTTCTGGTGTATTGAATACCCTGCTGCATATCTGACAAAGCTCTGATCAAGCAATCCAAGTTGGTCTTAAAGACTGACAGGGGAAATTTTGCTATGCCCACTGCACCCGTCGGGCCTCAATCATGCAGTCTCTCGCCGCCTAGCCCTGGATTTTGATAATAGCCTTCCGCTCCGTCCCTCACAAGAACGGGGTGCTTTGGTCTTCCGTCCTGGGTGGTCTTCTCCCCCCCTTTAATCTCGCCTGCCACGACTTGATGAAACCTCAGTGGAGGAGGGGTCCGACCGTCCAGGTTCGGCTACTTGAGGCCAAGGTGTGATGGTCTTCGCGAGGCTCCAATCTCCCCTGTACCTCGCCCTATACCCAGCCCTGACAGTGTGCTCCTAGTGTTTTGCCCGCAGCCAAACCTCTTCTTCTACCGAGTCTCTTCAACTTCCCTTCCAGGGAATAGCATGAAACCCTGAGCTCTTCTGCTCATAGCGCCTAAAGGGAAATCACCTCCCTTTTCCTCTTATTTTTAGGGTCTAGGGCAAGCTAACCACTGTTCCCCACAGGTAACAACAGAGAGAAACTACCACTATCTGTATGTGCTCCTACTTTCAATCTAGCTGGGCCCTGCCTCAGGGTACCTGTGACCATGTGCTCCCCTTCACCAATTGCCCCCCACCTCTTACTACCTTCCCCCAACTATACAGTGTATCGGATGCGTGTCCACAGTATCCCTTCCTCCAGCTCAGGACACTCCCATGATGAGCTCCCCTGAGGGCCTTTTGCCCAGACGTGGGGCTTATAGTTGGCCTCTTTATTGGTTACCTCTTTTCGAACGACCTGCTGGGCCCCTATCTCAGGCGATGGGTTTCCTCCCGCCAAGTCTCTTTGCAGCCCGAGGGTAATGTACAACCAGGATACCTGGGTCCCTTTTGGTCTAGCGACAGCGTCTCTCCAGGGGAGCAGCTCTTGCCCCTTTTCTGAGCTGGGTGCAGCGTTTCCTGGTTCCTCAGACCCCTTGGTGGGTTCAGGGCTGTCTCTCTCTCTATTTCTCCTCCCCTTCTGCCTTGTGGCTTCCTCTACTTATACTTCTGGGGTGGCTCTCCTCTCTTCCTTCCTCAGCTCCTTCCCTTTTAAAAAAACCACGGCTAATGTGCAGCGCAGGTCCCGCCACGGCTTTTCGCTCCGCCGTGGTTCCTGCCGCCGGTAAGTCACTTTTACTCATTTTTTCTTTCTTCTTATTCTTCCTGGGGTGTATTGTTCCCCAGGGGCCCTCTTTAGCCCTTCTGGGCTCACTTCCTCCCCTTGCCCCGGGACACCCACCTTACTTAAAGCTGGACACTATATTGTGCTTTAAGTAGGGCTGCCCTGGAAGACTGTCCAGAAGCTGAAGTTGATGCAAAATACAAAGCCCTAAACAGTCTGGATCCTATGTACATAGGAATCACCTTTGCCCGTATGCCTTATGATTACTAAGCTTAGGTGAGAACAACTTCCTGCAAGTACTATCCACTTGGCAAAAACACATGGGAGGGCATTCATTTTCCTCAGTAATTCCTCAGGTTTGGAACGCTCTCCCTCTTGAGGCCTGCCAGAGCCCAATCATGGAGATCTTTCAAAACCACTAAAGACCTTCCTCTTTGAACAATATTTAGCAAATAAAGCTAGGCTGGGATATTCAAGTCAGGTATAGGTGGTTGCACACTTAGTATTCTGTGGAACCCTTAAAAATATTTCAAGGCACCTCAGGAAACCCTGATTGAGAATCGTTGGTTGGGGACAGGGTGTCTCTGTCTTAGGTTGATATTCTAGTTTCCTTTCAAGTTGTTTTATCTTTTTTCCTATTTTATAAGTATTCTGTTTCTCTTATTGTAAGCCATTCTGAGTCTTGTGAGAAAGGGCAGCATATAAATCAAATAAATAAATATAGAACATACAATTTATAATATTGGATGCATATAGATTTTGACTTTTAAAAGAGAAAAATATATTTATCAATTGTTAGAATGGGCTGGATTGTGAAACCTGATTTTCCTCATTTATATGTCTTCAAAATTATATATGGTAAATGATGAAGGCTAAGTAGCTCAGGTTCAGTTACATCATGTTTGATAGTATAAAATCCTTGAAGATATTAAGGAGTAGCTCTATAAATAAAACCAGGTCTCATGAACCTATAATACCAATATTTCTTTTATCTTTTATATTGTGGGTTTTATGCTGCACAGTATAAAACAGATGTTTTGACATGAAGATATACAGACATACTTCCATCCTTGACTTTCAGTTCCATGTATGACAGCCAGTTATTCCAAGGTGGAGGGTACTTATGTGCTGCATATAAACAGAGCGAAAACTAATTTTTACTGTGACCTCAGGCAGAGGCAAAGACAATCCTGTATGGCACTTATCATCCTAAATTTTTAGATACAAATTTATTTGTTCTTATAATGATCCCCAGGAAAGCATTTCAGTATAGACATCAGAAGATGTTCTGCTTTAATCTGCTAAAGAACTGGGGTAAGAAAGATATGCAGATAAATTAAAATAGTTTATTTTGGTTTAACAAATTTAGGAAACAGTGTAAAAGAAAAAAAAATCAACAGGATATATTTTCAAGGACAGCCCAGGAAAAACTCTGTAAACACGATGTACAATAAAATTATTTTTGTAGTTTTCAAAGGCCAAGAAAGTCTTTGCCCCCCTAAGGGAAATTTATGCAGAGATTTAGGACTTTTCTATATCATTTTCTTAGTTGCTATTTTCCGACCATGGAGCCAATTTCCCAACCAGCAGATCATGATGGACCCAAGGCCACAATTGGCCAGTTTCGCCAAGAGGTGATCATAGGATACCAGATCAAAGCCTTTTTTAAAGTCAAGATATATGACAGCAATCTCTTCACCCTTGTCCAGGTGATGGGTCACCTGGTCATAGAAGGAAATGAGATTGTTCAAGCAAGACCTACCCACAACAAACTGTGTTGGCTATCCTGCAGCATGGGACACTAGCCACTGGGCGGTTGAGGGGCCGCTTTTCCCCCCCACGTTCAGCACCACCTTGTAACTGGGCCCCACTGCCAGTGGAGCTACAGAGAAGGAAGATCCACTCAAGATAGAAATTTTTTAAAATATAGCAGGCCCAGAAGCTCTGCCTTTTTATAATAGGCTACAACAGCTAGAAGAAGAACAGAAAAGCTATGGCACAGTAATACAAAAGTTTCAGGAATGTTGCACACCCAAACAAAATGAAACCTTTGAATGGCATAGTTTCTATATAAGACAGAAAGAAAGTGAGACAATGGAAGAGTTTGTCAAAGAACTCAGACTGCTGAGCCAGATATGCAACTTTGGAGACCTAAAGAGTCCATGATCAGAGACAAACAGGATTGGGTATCATGGATCTAAGCCTCAGGAAAAGACTATTAGAGGATCCTGAGCTTAATTTGGAAAAGGCAGCCAGAATATGCCAAGCTGCTGAGATAATAAATGCCAGACTGCAGAAGCTGGAAGAAAAAAGCAGAACAAGTTGAAGTAGACAGGATTACAAGTCTGCAAAAATTTCAAGCAACACACAAGCAATACAGAGGAGGGACCGCACTATGAAGCAGGCAAGTTACAGCTGAAGGGAATTACTTGAAAAAACATGGTCAGTTGCAGATGCTGTGGGGGTTACCATAAACCTATGCAATGCCATGCATTTGGTAGAGAGCTGCAACAAATGTAAAACTTTGCAAAAAGGAGCAAGATACAACACACAAGAAACAGAAGTTGCATCTTCTATGCAAGGAGGAAAATGGAGAATTCCTCATTAGCACAATGCAGAATGTTCATTCTTCTGCAGATTAGACAATCACCCTGAACACCAATGGACTAATGGTAACTTTTAAATTAGATACAGGAGCATAGGACAATGCAATACATTATTCAAAAATGAAATTAAACCCATGTACTATAAGAATAAGAAAGTGAGACTTACAGCATATAATGGGAATAAGATTGCAACCAGCAGTGTTTGTGCACTGCATGTTAGATACAAAGGTAATATATAATAAAAAAAGCAACTTGTTACAGTCCCAGCTAGTGCCAATTATTGGGTTGCAAGCATGTAAATCTCTAGGTTTGATTAGCATAATGGGTGCTACTGAGGGTCTAGAAAGCACAAGCATAGAAAAAGAGGTTTGTGATCTGTTACAAGGTATAGGGAAACTGTCAGCTGAGTACAAGACAAAATTATGAGAACCAAATACTACTACTATACATGCTCCAAAAATGTTCCCCTTGTACTAAGGGAGAAACTGAAGAAGAAAATAGATAGATTAGTTAACATGGACATAACAGAAAAAGTGGAGCAACTAACTGCTTGGGTTCATTTGCTGGTCATAATAGGAAAAAAATATGGATTCTTGAGATTATGTCTGGATTCTAAGCAAATGAACGGGTACATGAAAAAGGAGCATTTTCCCATTCCCACCCAGGAAGAGATTTTTGGCAACCAGCAGAAGCTAAATATTTATCCACTTTGGATGCCTTTTCTGGGCTTTGGCAAGTGCCCCTAGAAAAGAATAGCACTAGATTATGTACCTTCAATACACCTTACAGCAGGGGAGGGCAAAATACAGCCCATGGGCCAGATTTGGCCCATGAGACCATTCTATCCAGCCCATGGGGCCCCTAAAAAATATAGAAAATTTATCTGCCCCTGGTTCCTGTAAAAAAATGACAGGAACCAAGGGCAGTAGGACCCAGGGGAAGCCTGGTGGACTCCCACAACAACAGGGCCAATCCAACTGCACTCCCCAAGCCAGAAGCCCCATGCCAGAACCTCAAGTAAGGGGTGGGGGTGGGGAGAGAAGGGCAGGGGGGAACTCCAGACAGAGAAGGAATACAAGAGGGGAAAAACGGCCCCTCACCCACCCCATGGCTGATGCGCAATGCTGCGGCCACTTGCAGGCCACCTGGAGCTGCCTGTGCCTGCTCCGGAGAGCCCTGCATGGGCTATGAGCAGCTGCAACAGGAAGCGCTGGCCATGGAGCAGGCAAGGAGCCACTTCCCACCCCCCCATGCTCAGCTTTTCCCTGGGCTCCTTCTGTGCTCTTTCCCAGCATGGAAGAAAGTGGCCACTCCCCCGTCCCATGACTCGTGCTCCCTTCTGCAACTGCTCACAGCCCATACAGGGCTGTCCAGGGCAAGCACAGGCAGCCCCGGGTTGGCTGTGAGCAGTTGCAGCATGGGGCAGCAGCCACGGGGCAGGTGAGGGGCTACTTTTCCCCCCCACACTCAGTGGGGCCTTGTAACCTGGCCCCATTGCCAGCCTGGACCTTGCGCAGCTCCAGGCTCACCTGTCGGGGCTGAGTATGGCGACAGCAGCTGCGGTCCCCCTGTTTGCTGCGCTGAGCAGTGTTTGCTACTGCTGCCTCTAGGCTGCCCACAGCACGAGCTCCAGGCAGGCAGCAGTACCCAACACTGTTTGGCATGGCAAGCGGGAGGGCTGCAGCTGCTGCTGCTGATGGGTGAGTCCGGAGCCAGCATGGGGCCCAGGCTGGCAGCACGGTGGGTTACAAGATGGTGCTGAGCATGGGGGGGAAGTGGCCTCTTGCTCGCCACGTGGCTGACGCTCTGCACTGTAGCTGCTTACAGCCCATGTGGGACTGCCTGTGCCTGCTTCAGACAGCCCCACAGGGGCTGCGAGCGTCTGCAGCAGGGAGTGCCAGCCATGGGGTGGGCAATAGGCCACTTTTCCCTGTGCTCAGTACCAGCTTCTTCTCTGCCTGCAAGCAGGGGGTCAGGGCTGTGCGCTGCCCCCTACCTGTACTGTGGGGCTTGGGGGCACTGGGTATGAGTGGGTGCAGGAGCCAGCAGGAACATGGGGCCCACACTGGTGTCCCGGGGCCAGTGCCAGTGGGGCCTAGAGCAGGGTGGCAGGGGCATGGGGTCCCAGCTGGCAGGAGCTCTATGGATCTCAGCCAGCTCCCCCCTGTCCCTGCTGATGCAACTCAGCCCAGCTCCACAGACCCCTGACAGCCTGTGTCTCACTTTGGGCCCCACCGGTGCTGGCCCCGGGACATTGGTCCCAAGACATTGGGACATTGGTCCCAAGATGGTGACCAGGGAGCAGGGCACCTGTCAAAAGGTGGGGCTACCCATGCAGCCCTTGACAGCCTGCCAAAACTGGGTAAGAGGCCCTCCACCCAAAATAATCACCTGCCCCTGCCTACAGAATGTATTGTTTTATAGGCTTTCTTTTGGGTTGTGTTCTGCATCTGAATTATTTCACAGAAAGGTGCGACAAATTTTTGAAGGTTGTAAAGGTTTTATATTGATGATGTATTTGTTTGGGGAAATACTATGGAAGAACATGATGAGGCTAATTAAGGTACTAGAAAGAGCTCACAGAGCAGATTTGAAACTGAACAAACAAAAATGCAAATTCAGAGTCAAAGTAATAACATTTGGGAGAAAAGCTCTGAGAAAGGCGTGCAGATTGATCCTGTAAGGGTTAAACCCATTACAATCATGCCACCCCCTACAGATAAGGAAGGAATGCAAAGATTGCCAGGAATGATAAATTTTGTTAGGAAATGTCTACTTAATTTAGCAGAGCACACCAAACACCTTAGATCATTCCTACAAAAGAATTCTCAGTGGATATGGGAACATGAACGTGAAGCTGAATCTAAAAACTTGAAGGTAAAATAATGAAAGCTCCTGTACTAAAATACAGTGACCCTAATAGACCCATTAAAATGTCAACAGATGCTTCTAAAGAAGGCATTGGAGCAGCGTTGCTTCAAAAACATAGGGATACCTGGAGACCAATACAATAAGCATCTAGGGAACTCTCTATGTCAGAGTACCTATACGCGCAAATTGAGAAGTTTGTTTAGCTCTGGTATATGGCTATAAGAAATTTCATACATTCATCTATGGGAAGCCTATGATAGATGATACTGATCATAAACTTTTGCTAACTATAGGAAAGAAACGGTCATCAGACATGCAAGCCAGATTGCAGAGACTTTTCTTTCAACTGCAAATATATGATCTAGATCTACAGTACACACATCCACTTATTACAAATACACTGTCCAGAGCATATGACACAATGGAAAATGAAAGAATTCCAGATGCAGATGTAGTACATGTTAATCTAGTTAAAATAATGTTTCCTGTCACAGATAATATGCAGTCATGGGAAAAGTTTATGAAAAATGTAACTAGTTAAAGTTAAAAGTTAACAGCCTTTAAAATTAACTTGAGTTAAAAGTTAAATATTTCCACTTTCAACTAGTTAAAAGGCAAGTTAAAAAGAGAGTAACTAGTTAAAAGTTAAGTTGATTTGTGAGAAATATGTGAAACATGGTGACTTGCCTCTTAGCACCATTTTTCATTTTCAAATGCAATGAGCGGGTTTCTTTTTGATAAGCTGACAGAAGCATTCTAATTTACTCAGAATTCACCCTGCTTTACCTGAAAACAATGTTATACTTGTCAGACAGTTTTCAGAATAAAAATTTACCAATACTGGTAGATCCTTCTCACCCTCTCCATATGAAGTACTTTGTAAAAGTCAATGCATCTTATAGGTATACCAGAATAACGGAAAGGAAATATTCATAGCAGGGTGACAAATGAAGCTGTTTCTACAGAAAACCTCTGGTGTCACAATTGTTATTGCTCAAAAGGTAACAAAAGGGTATGAAATAGATCTGAATTAGAAATAATGAAAGTGTCTGAAAATCAAAATTAGACTGAAATGAGAAAATCAGTTTAAATGAGAAAAAGAATGTTCAGCTGCATAGCAGAAACTGTTTAAACATGCTTGTACTTCAGCAAAAGCTGCATTTCAAAATTTATTTCTAATAATTTTCCTCTTCTGTCTTGTAAAACTAAGCCAGCACTATTGAGCAATTGCTCTATGTTGACAGATGAGGGAATGCTTGTGTTATAATGGAGGAATAGTATTCTTTCATAGTAGGTGACATCTCAGATAAGTTTCTCACAAATGAGAAGTAATGTTCAACTTCTAGGGCCCTGGGCTGCTGGTTCTGATCTTGCAAAGTCAGCAGGCCAAGGAACTTAAGGGAGCCCACTCTTGCCCCAGCTCTGGTACAATCTGTGGGCAAGGCAAGAGCCCCCAAGGGGACACTTGCCTGCCTGTACACAAATGCCAGGATCTTGGGGAATAAGCAGGAGGAGCTTGTCCTCCTGCTCAATGGAAATAATTATGATGTCATAGGGATAATGGAGACCTGGTGGGACTCCACCCATGACTGGACCTCAGGGATAGATGGCTATACCATGTACAGGAGGGATCATGTAGATAAAAGGGGTGGGGGTGTAGCTCTCTATGTTAAGGAAAGCTACATGTCCCTGCAAGCTGATATAGGTGACCAGGGTGGATGACTGGAGACCCTCTGGGATAAAATCTGTGGGGAACATGGCACAGGGAACAAAACGGTGGAAGTCTAGTACAGACCTCCCACCCAAAGTCCTGAGCTTGACCAGGAGTTTGCCCAGGAGCTGGCTAAGGCTGCATGCTCCAGGATCATGGTTGTCATGGGTAACTTCAATTACCCGGGCATCTTGTGGGAGGACCATTCAGTAAAATCCGAGCGGTCACAAAGCTTCCTCTCATGTGTGGATGACCTCTACCTGACTCAAGAAGTCTATGGGCCAACAAGAGGCAAAGCACTGTTTGACCTGGTACTGGCTACAGGGGATGACCTAATCGGTGACCTAGTGATCGATGGGAAGTTGGGTGACAGAGACCAGAAGCTGATCACCTTCACCATCTGCCATAAAGTTGGCAAGTCAGTCAGCAATACAGAAGTCCTTGACTTCAGGAAAGCCAACTTTGACAAGCTCAGGAGGCTTGTCAGTGAGGCCCTAAGGGACCATGACCCCAGGGAGAGGGGAGTTCAAAAAGAGTGGTTGCTTCTCAAGGAAGCGATCCTCAATGCACAAGCTAAATCTATCCCAACACGGAGGAAAGGCAGCAAGAAGGCACAGCAATCCCCCTGGCTCTCCAGGGACCTAGCAGACTTCCTAAAGCTAAATAAAAAAAGCCTACAAAGGATGGAGGACAGGATTCACCTCCAAGGAGGATTATTCTGCACTGGTCCGGTCCTGCAGGGAGCAAACCAGGAAAGAC
>NW_017728920.1:13306591-13315146 GCF_001723895.1 Crocodylus porosus | reverse complement strand
CCAGTTAATTAACTAGTTAATTCGCATGACTGAATATGTGATCACTAATTGCAGAAGCTACTGCTCAGGACACCACATTGCAACAAGTGATAATAGCTATCTGAGCTGGTTGGCCTGGAAAACATATACCTAGCTCCTACTCTCAGTTAAAGGAAGAGCTGTCAGTAGCAGATGGCATTTTGTTCAAAGGCTCAGGACTTGTTGTTCCAACAGTGCTAAAGAAAAGCATGCTAAACAGAATACATCAGGGGCATCTAGGCACTGAAAAATGCAAAAGGAGAGCAAGAGATGCTTTATATTAGCCCAACATAAACAGTGACGTAGAAGATGCTGTAAAGGCATGTACAACATGCCTGAAGTACAGATTAGAACAAAGCCTATGATGATCATGGAGGAGCCTGTAGCTCCATGGTATCAAACAGGCATTGACTTATTCATGCATGCAGGAAAAAATATGTATTAGTACTGAAATATTATTCTCACTATCCTGAAATTGCATTGCTTGAAAGCACAACAGCAAACAATGTCATAACTCATATCAAATTGATTTTTTCAAAACATAGAATTCAACAAATTGTGAGGACAGGCAATGGACCTCAAATCAACTGTATTGAATTTAAACAGTTTGCAAACAAATATGGATTCCATCACAGCACTTCACGTCCTGAATAGCCACAATCCAATGGTCTGGTGGAAAATGGAGTACAAATCATGAAGAAATTATTGCAAAAAACTAGATTCACACACCAATGTTTACCTGTCACTCTTAAACTACAGGGCAACTCTCATGAAACATGGATTGTCCCCAGCAGAAATGCTGTTTAACAGGAAACTCAAAACCTAGCTGCCAAATCTTGTGGATGATGCTTATCAGAATGAAAAGCAAGATGTGAAAACATTTAAAAAAATGGACACACAAATAAAAATGGTACTGTGACAGGGATTCCAGGGAGTTACCACAACTGCACAACAAAGATATGGTGCTTATTTCCTATGGACAACTGTGGAAACAAAAAGCAGTAGTTTCCCATCAAGTAGTTCCCAGATCCCATAAACTAGTCAGACCAGAAGGAACAGATGACACATGACACTTCCAGCTCGTAAAGGGGAGAAAGGAAGTAGCATCAGGAGATTTGCCAAAGGAAACAACGCAACAAGAAATGAGAGAAGAGATTGAAAAGACACAGAAGTAGAGACATCTGAACAAAGACATCAAACAAGTGACCAAGAAGGATTGAGAATGGAGAGAAACGAAGAAGACCACTTAGAGCTACAAAGCCAGTGCAAAGACTAATAGACACCTGTTAAAATGTGCTTTAACTATGGGTTGAATTAAATCGCCAATGTTAGTATTATATGGAGATATGTTACATGTAAAGGGGGAAGATGCGTGAATACATTTAAGAGTGTTATGTAGACGTTGTTACATTTGCCCAGACATTGCAGGAGGTAACAGCAGATCAGTAGGCCAAGAAGGCTTTCTGAATAAACAAGCTTTATCATTTTATAAGTTTAACTCCTTGGTATTTTGAGAATAACACAGTCTTTTGTGACCCCTTAAGTCATAATCTGCAGACCACAGGCTGAAAACCAGTGGTGTACACATATGCTGCAAAACTCTAAGGGTCTAGAGTTACATTCTCCTCCAAACCCCTAATACCACCTTCCCTACCCCAAACCCACAGAAATGACCAGCAATTACAACATCTACTTGATAACACAGAATTTAAGCCAAGCCACTTCCCTCATTGAGATTCTATACGTGGAAAATTATACATTTATAATCATTTTCCATGTATAGGATATAATTAGTGGAAGGTCATCTTAAATCCATTCCCCTCACTGACTTCTATGGCAGGGAAAGCAGTGACAGGAGGCAAGATGCCTGCTCTTGCTCCCCTGTGTCTTGACCATTCCCATGACTCCCCCCCACCACCTGCCCGTGTCCCTTCCCACCTCTTGCACCCCCATCTCATGTTCCCCCTGCAGCCTCTTCCCAACCCCTTGTCCCGTCTCACAGGGGCAAACAGCAGCAATGGCACCGCCAATTAGGAGAAGTGGCAGCAGCTCCCAGCTGAGCTGTCAGGATTGAAGGGAGCTGGAACAGAAGGTCAGGAGGGAAGGGGCAGCTGGTGGGGCAGACTGCAGGCACAGAGGGAAAGGGTGGATGCACAGGCTGCACGTTCCCCCATTCCCACCCCATGGTCTGCCCTGTGCAATTCCCAGTGGCATGCCTCCTCCCTCACCAAATGAGCCATTCTGGCCTGGGGAAGGCTGTGGCTCACTTCTGGCTTCAGTCTCAAATCCAGGGCCAAAGATGGAGCTGAGCCCCACCTGCCCTAGCCTGGTTCTTGAATCCAAAATGAGGGGTAGGGGGTTCCCCAATGCTGATTGGGAAATAAACCTTATCTTGGATTCAAGTAAATATGGCAGTACAACCAGGGCCTGCTCACTTCAATTACCATATACATATCAAAATGATTTCCCAATTAATTAGCAAATATGAGCTACCCGTGTTTTCTTAATGTAAACTGAATGATCTTTTAGTGTAGAATATCAGAATATTCATAATCTTCTGGACATTCTTTAGTTGAGGTCCTCAGCTACGTTAAAATCACAACTTGAGGAAGCTAAAACAAACAAAGCATGAATAACATGCACTTCATTCTCACTTTGGCCATGCCATAACTGAAGAAGGGGTTGAAGAGGGAGAGCAAGTTTTACATTAACCCAGGATTTCCTCATGCTAGGGTAGCTTCTCACTAGCCTGTGGAGGCAAAGTGTTTCAAATGAAGGGCTGGGCTAACACCCCTTTAGAACAAAGTGAACTTTAACACAGGCCAAGGATGTAACTGAGATTCTGTTTGCTTAGCTACAATGGAACAGCCTTCAAGCTAAGAGCTTTAAAAGCAAATTGGCTTCTACGTAAAAGCAAATTGGCTAATACATAAAATTAAATTAAATTAATAAATTTTGGAAGAGGAAATAGGGTGTTTGGAGGGGGGGTGGGGTGGGAAGAGAATGACTAGGTGCTTTGCAAATTACATACTTTATTGATTATGTCTCTAACACAACCTAATTAGTGAATAGAGCATTCCAAGACTTGCATTTGAATGATCTAATTGTGCAGATTCATTGAGGTCAGTGCTCTTTTTCTAACCTACTTTCTTTGACTGGTGGTTTCAGAAACTAATCAGATCTGACCTGGGTCACTTTCCTTTTGAATCTATCCTAGTTGATTATCATCTCAAAAGAGTCAGTGTATTAAGAAGCATCTGAAGCACTTCTGAGGTAGCCCTATGAGAAGAGAAAGTTTCATTATGTATACATGCAGAGAAACGGGAAATTATTTCAGTAAAAATCAGTGAATTATCAGTTTGAAAAAACCCCTCAGACAAGCTGAGAGTTTTAAAGGAAGAGCATTTGTAATATGAAATGAACTGCATGATTCATCACCCTACATCTGCTTTATTGGTTTACAGAAACTGCACAGATCTCCTAAACAGTACAGATGAAGCTTCTGTTCACAATTCTAGACAGGAAAACAAGAAAGATGAATGGACAGAAAAGAGACAGTGAGATTCAGAAAGTGAAATTTTCCCAGCTTCAATAGCAACTCTAGGATTTGTTTTTCTTTTCTTTTTTTTTAAAAGAATTTCATAGTTTTGCTAATATTCTTTTTTTTTTTTTTCATTTTTTTCTTTTGGTATCAGAGAGAAAAAATAAAGGGAAAAATCCAACTAAAGAAAGAAAATTTAAGTCATGTACTTTTTAAATGGATGCTGTGCTAAAACCTCCCAGCTGCAATGAGGGGTTTTTCTTTTTGTTTTGTGCCAGTTCTGCTTCATTGCAAGACACAGGTAAGAGAAATTTTTACTTTTCTTGGTAAGATCTATTTGCAAATACACAGCATGGGTAACATTCCTCACAAATAAAAGTGATTCAACATTCAAAGAGCAAAGAAAAAAGAAAAGAAAATCCATCCTTCTGTCAGCAGAATACTGGATGAAAGACTTCATGGGTGCATGCCACAAAATGCATCTCGTGCATGTGATTTGGCTGAGCCTAATTTATATACCGGGAAATCTGGTATAAAAAGAAGCATGGGGGAAAAAAGTGTCACAGTGCACAAGGTGGCAGCATGTGCTGCCTGAAACCAGATCCTGGCTGGCCAGAGCCACACTCCAGCTGCCGGCCAGGCTCTGCATATTCAGATCACCATTGCTACAGCCCCAGGAGGCCCCCAGGACCTCAGGTAAGGCTGCTGTGGCCAGCCCAGGTTCTGGCCTTAGCCCTCCCTTTCCCACCCAGGGCAATTTGCCCCGCACCAGAGCTTGTGTGTAGGGACATTCTTTGGGGATAACTAGCAGCATCACAACTATGTCCCACTGCTAGTTGTCCTTGGAGAAGTGCATGTGCACACTCATTTGGACAAGCCCTGTGTCTTCAGCCTTGGCAGAGTAGGAAACAAGACTCAAACATTCCTAAATTCCTTGTTATAGAAGCAAACAATTACTCAACAGTCTGAACAATTAATTATTAGGATCGTATTAGTGCTCAGAGTTCCTTTGTGTGGGCACTTTATTTTGAAAATAATCTTGCATTAAACTTGAAGGGATAGTCCAGGGTATCAGGAATGTATCCTTAAAATTCATAGGTTTTGCATTTTTCCCATTTTAGTTTTCATTCTAGCAAACTAGCAAGTATGTGCAGATTCCCACCCATCTGAACAGATTTTTCTTCCAGCCTAGTTCAAGGATAATTGCTACCTGGTTGATAATTATGTTTAATACTTACACTTTACATGCAACTTCTCCAAAATAGTATTTCCCTTTTCTCCAACTATGAGGCAAACACTAGAATGGGAGGCTCAGGACATTTTGTTTTTAAGATAAGTAAGGGTAGAGTGCAAAACCCCCAGTCATGGCCAATGAATAATACTCCTACCAATAGCCGAAAGCTTCAATCCCTTTCCTCAAAGCAGCATCCTTTCAAAGATAAATAATTTCAAGCAAAACAAGCCATTTGGAAGAGTTGGTGGTCAGTCACAAATGTCAGAGTCTTTTCCAACTTAGCTTGCAAAGGAAAGGACACACCCTTTTCCCAGGGAATCAGATCACATACACTTGTTCTCTATCTTTACATCTGAATTCTGATCACCTAAGTTAGTCCCCTGTGTACAGGAATTGTGGAAGACCTTTCTACCACTCTTGTAACAAAGGTCAACCTGTTGAACAGCTTGCATGAGCGGTGCCTATCATTTGCTAACTTGAGAAGATTGAAAACATTTGCAAGTGATGATATGCTGCAGTGTATGGGTACAACAGGTACTTGTAGGACCCAGATCTGGTTTACATGGATTATTTTAAGCCACGTACAGCTGAGCAGGGATCAGAATGCGCAAGCATTTATCACTTGCTGGAGATGGCATAAGCATCAGATCTGATCAAAGAAAAACTATACAACAGATCAAAACACAGTTTTCACAAAATAACTTTATAGACTAGAACTTACACTTGGTAAATAAAATATAAGATTTACAGATAAGAAAACTAATCTCTGGCCTAAACATACACAGCAAGTCAGGACGGATCAAGAAATACATTCCTAGTCACCAGACACCAAGCTTCCTTCCCAGGTCTTAGTCACTGAGCTAAAATTTGCTTCCTCATTAGTTCCACTATACCAAAACATTTTTTATGGAGAACTCATACTATTCAAATGAACACAGGATTTTTTTCTACATATTCTTCACTTTTATAGTCTCCTTGCTTATTGGTAACATATGCTTGTGTTGTGTTGGGCTGCAAACACTATGGCACATAGACAAGGAACGATATCTTATATTCACTGTTGCTGATGGGAGACAGTGCAATCAACTTCAGAGGGGTCAGGATTTCACTCTTTGTCTTTACTCAAATGAAAAAGCTATGTACAAACATGAAATAATAAAACTTACCTTACCTTTTCTGATACTATAAATCAAATTTCTCAGTGTCTAACGTGCTCTAACATAAGATGGACTGAAAAAATGAAAGATCTTAGAAAATCTGATCCATATGAAGAGAAAGAGAGAAATATAGGTAAATACATGTAAAATGGTATAGTATGTTTCATTTTAACGTGGGTCTATCTATTCAAATATGTCATTTGGTATGACAAGTGGAACTGTTAACATGTAAGGAAATAGCTGCTCTTTTGATGGTACAGTCTGATCAGAAGCAAGAAAGCTTAGCACAATACTTCTTGTGATGTTTATCAGCGCAAAAGGCAAGGCAAAAATTTCATGAGTAAAACTGTTGATATGCTTACCAAAGTAAAGTAACGTTTCACATTTTTTTAAGTTACCATTGTTTTTGAGCACATAAAGGCACAGGATTACCTTTATAACAGTTTCTCCAGGCTTCATGTCTGTGTACACATTGACATTATAAGATATATTGGAGAAGGTTGGGGTGTTATCATTTGCATCAATCACTACAATATTGACTGTGACTGGGTTACTCTCTTGTACGCCATCAGAGGCGGTCATCTACAAAGGAAAAATAATTTAAAGGTGTTAATCTTAAGACAAACGTAGCTAGCAGAAAATACATGCCAAGGTGAAATCTGTTTTTCTTTTGTATTTACTTTGGCTACACATATAAGCAACCTTTTTGGATGTCTTGTTCTGAATCTTTGCATGCATTAAAGTGTGTGAAAGCTGTCTCTCTTTCCACATCCATACTGTATTGGACAATATTTTTCTCTGCTAGACTAGAGAGAGCCACTCTTTGGATAATAGTTAATTGAGCAAATTATATTAATACATTATTAAATGCATACATTATTGAAATTGTATACCTTTTCCTTCCCTTCATTCTTCTTGTCACTGAAGGTCCCCAGTACATATTACACTTCAGATGTGATTAATGAGTTAACAGCCACATGTTAATACAATTAATGGTGTTATAAAACAAGGAATAAGCCACAAAGTTATTACACAAAATATATATAACAACTTTGTGTCTGGTTCCTGTGACACCATTAATTGAATGTGTGGCCAGAATGTGTGGGGGCACAGCTGGGAGCCTCATCACCTGATATGGGCTCAGATGCAGGGACTCAGCTCCCAGGTTCAGGAGCTTGCATGGGAAACCTGGAATCAGAAGCCCAGGCTTCCCCTACTTCAGAAATAAGGCATCTGATGCTCAATCCCACAATCAAGCCTCCTGCTATACATGCATGGCATGAGAGGAAGATCCTATCACACCTTTAACTGTTTGTCTGCCAGGGGCTGAAGAGAATAAGTAGCCACTGCTTTTCTATATACCTATGCAACACCATCAGTTAAGACAGTAAGTTTTGTGAAGCACAGAAGTTTGAACAATTTTTCATTTTTGGATTTGTTTTGTTTTTCAGAAGGATGTTTATACCACTTTTCCCTGAGCAGATTTTTAACTATTGAACCTCAATACTATAAAAAATGAGACACATCTAAGTGCTAGATTGTCAGTGCTATATGAAACCCTCTTATTTTCCTGCCCAGATTGTAGTTGCAGCTAGCTGGAGATTTCATAGATTTCATAGACATTAGGGCTGGAATGGGACCTCATAAAATTATTAGGTCCAGCCACCTGCCCAAGGTGCCCAAGTCAGCTAGGGTCAAAGGATCCCAGCAAGATAAACAGACAAATGTTCCTTGAAAGTGTCCAGAGTACGTGCTTGCACCACCTCTGGGGGAAATTTGTTCCAGGCCTTGGGGGCTTGGACAGTAAAGAAACGTTTCCTTATGTCCAGCCTAAAATGATCTTGCAGGAGTTTGTGACCCCTGGCATGCTCTGGTGAACAGGCATTCCCCCAGATCTTGATGCACAGCCCTTATGTACTTATGTACCCCTTGAGTGTGCGCTTCTCTCCAGGCTGAAGAGTCCCATAGCTCACAGTCTCTCTTCAAAAGGCCTGTTCTCATGCCCTCTGATCATGTGCATGGCTGTTTTCTGGACTTTTTCAAGCTTCTCCACATCCTTCCTAAATTGTTGAACCCAGACTTGGATGCAGTACTCCAGCTGCAACCTCACCAAGGCTGAGTACACCAGGAGGATGACATCTTAGGTCTTGCTCAAGATACATCGGTAGATGCAAGCCAGAATTTTGTTCACTTTGCCAGCTGTGGTATCGCACTGGTAGCTCATATTCAGCTTGTGGCCAGTCATGGTTCCCAAGTCTCTTTTGGTCATGGTGCTAGCAAGTGTACCATTGCCGAGCTTATAAGTGTGATGCGGGTTTTTATTTCCAAGGTGGAGCACCTTGCATTTCTCTATGTTGAATGCCATCAGGTTTTCAGCCACCCACCTTGCAAGCCTATCGAGATTGGCCTGGATCACCAGCCTATCCATAAATGTGTAGGCTCTTCCGCAAAATTTAGTGTTGCCAGTGAACTTGGCCAGTCCACTTCTGACTCCAGTGTCCAGATCATATATGAAGCCATTAAAGCGTACAGGTCGAACCCACTACCAGAGGGTGGTAGTGGATGGGTCCTTCTCAACCTGGAAGGACGTGGGCAGTGGGGTTCC
>NW_017728920.1:13274422-13305836 GCF_001723895.1 Crocodylus porosus | reverse complement strand
CATTTGACCCCAGTATTCTTTCCTGCCATGGCAGGGGGTCAGACTAGATGATCTGCTCAGGTCCCTTCCGACCCTAGAAACTATGAAACTGAGCCTTGGAGGACACGACTAGTCACCAAGTGCCATATTAATTCAATTCCATCAACTACCACACTCTGGGTTTGACCTCAGAGCCAGGTCCCTAGCCATCGGACTGTGGAGTACTCAAGGCTGCAGTTGCCCAATTTTCCCATGAGGACATCATGGGACACAAGGTCAAAAGCTTTTTTAAAGTCTATGACTGTCACCTGGTCATAGAAGGAAATGATTGGTCAAGCAAGAGCTACCCGCAACAAACCTGTGCTGCCTGTCCCACACAAGGTTGCCCTCAGTTAGTCTGTCAAGAATGGTTGCTTTGATATTTTTTTCCAAAATCTCCCCAGGGATTGAGGTCAAACTGATTGGCCTGTAGTTTCCTGGGTCTTCTTTCCTCCCTTTCTTGAAGATGGGCACCACATTGGACATGTACAGGCATTCAGTCACTACTCTTCCAGGAAAAACCTTTCATGCACAGATGCTAAGCGTTTTTCTCGCAAAGCAAAAATAACTCCACTCCAGGAGAAAAATAATGTGGGAACAACCAGCATTAAATCACTCCCAGGAGGGTTCTCTTGTGAAAGCAAATGTCTGCTTACACTCTTTTTTGAGAGAAGTCATGGCACTTCAGGGCGTTTTGCTCCTGTCCCTAACCATCCAGGGAAACATTGCATTGGTAACTAGACTCTTCTGATCCAGCCAAGCATGGTGCAGAACACGGTACTTTTACAATGCTGGCACTGAGCTGTAGGGAGACACAACTTGCAAGGCAGTCTGGGTCAACTAATCAGAGCTTTCCTGTGCTATGCTGCCATCTGTCACCTGGCACACTGTAAAAGCCTACAAAGCACACTGAGATGTGCACACAAGGGTCATGTGGCTGTGCAGCATCAGCACTGAAAGCTCTCTGTTTTTCAAGAGCTCAGCACTTGAATATGTGTTCAGGTGCTTCTAGGTAAGTTTTTCCACTGGGAGAACAAACCTGGGAGAACTCTATTGAAAGTGCATATGCAGCCCCTGTTAGTAGTGCTCATTGTCTATAAGTGGGCATGGAGGTGAAAGTAGGGAATGAGATACAGGCAAAGACTTAACTTCACTTTTTTTTATATGACAGAATGAGTAGCTGGCTAGATAGGTGGGAAAAGTAACCTCCTTCGTTAAAAAGGGTGATGTAATTTATACTTCCTTCATCTAGCTCTAAAGGAAGAAAATTGTTACTGTTCGGGTGATGCAGCTTGACACTACCCCTTATTTAGGGGAGATTGTAAAGTAACAGTCTAACCCTTCCAAGGGGATATTCATATACGAATGAGAAAATGACAACCTATTCCAAGGAACATGTTCTGTTTTACTTCACACACTCATTTTGCAGTCTAAATTCTATCTGTAAATACAAGGTTAGGTTTATTATGTTTAAATTATTACAATACCTGCAGAGGACCTGGTGTATTTTTTTAAGAAGACTGCTTACCGAGAATGTATAGAACTGCTGGAGCTCCCTGTCAACGGGTTGGAGTAAGGTGAGGTAGCGTGTTATTCCAGTTTGAGTCACAGTGAAAAATGAACTGTAATCATTTAGAAAAAGATGGACCTGGGGGTCTTTTGTCTTCAAAAAGAAAGAAAAGAATATTTAGTACATTTTCACATATGTAGTAGTCAAATAAGTCATGCAAGCATTTCTTTTTATTATGATTTGAATAAAACAGAAGGCATAATACCATAGGAAACAGACTGTATGAAACTGCAAAATACTTACATTTCTGTGAATGGCCTTATTTTAAAAAGTGAATATTCTTAGAATGGATATTCTGAAACAATATTTGAAAAATAAAGGATTTTGTAAAGGATAAACCTTTACAAAGAACACTTTACATATCAAGTGAAAAGAGATATTTCTGTGCATCTATGAAAAAGAAACTAGCTAGAATAAAAAAAACCCAATTCTATCACAGGTCATAATATATCAGATCATCCAGATATACTGCATACTAGTAAATTTTTTACTACTTTTCTGAAAAAGGACATTTTGGCCATTCAGGACTTCTCTAAGGATCTGATAGGGGCATAGTTTTCATTGCTTGGTTGCTCCATATTTCAGGCGTGTTAGTTGCTGGGATGTGATTCCCACATTACATAAAAAGGGTATTAGGAAGTTTAAATAGGAGCTGAATGTAATACTGTGAATTCTTAATCTTGAAGCTACGGAATACCATGCCAATCTTTTGGGACAAAGTAGAATGCATTCTGGGGTGTTCTGGAATGCCTCAATACTTTAGCTATGCCCCGTCTCCTGAAGATAGCCATAATGGAAAGAGAGAAGGGAAGAAATTTGTAACATTAAGCATTAAGTCAAATTCAGTGGCTGCAAAATGGTTTGGAAAATAAAGGTGTCTGGAAATTCAAAACCATCACAATAGAGTGAGATCCTTCTGACTACAGTTGTTTTACCATATTTTAACACAGAAATATAGCTTAAATGTTTTATGGTTTTTAGACACTTGTTTCAACTAAACTGCTCTTTAGGCAAAATGAGATTAAAATATGTGCCTATATTTGCAAACCATAATTAAGACAAATAAATTATTACTTTTCTGAAATCACTGTTTTTCCTCTAAGAATCATTTTTCCAAGTGTAGCAGAAGTAACACTTCTAAAAAAGAGTTAACAGCTAACACTTCCTTCCAGTCCTAGATAATAAACTATGCAAGAAAATTTAGAATAATAGAGTAATGTCAAGTTAAAATTTTACAGATATTTAATGGTCTAACAGAAGCTTTTCAAGCAACCTGAAATAAAGCACTAACTGCTCAAATAAACAACTATAAATGTAGACTAGTGAAATGAAAATGGTATGAAAAAGGTTTAATTTCTCAATCCAAAGTATTCTAGGCCACAGAGACTTTGGAAATCTAAGATTGTGGTACTTAGGTGTTAAACCATTGCAGTTGCTAACAAATAAATGTAAAAAATATCAAACTGTTCCAAATGACTGGTTTCCTACTGCTTAAAGCTGTGCTGCAATGATGTCAGCTTTCAGTGAAATTAAAGCTCTTTTCCAATTCAAAGGGGAACGTAATTCTGTTCTTTTCACAAAGTAATGGGAGGTGATAGGCAATGAGTGTTCATTTCTAGTCACTAGAAAGTTAGTATAAGTTATTTATAGTAAACTTCACATTTTTAGTATGCTTCCTCATATTTGCAATATTTTGGAACAAAATTAAAACTTTCTTGATGACTTCTTTTTTGGACATTCTGTTAGCTGGCTTGTATTCTTTGGATTCCCAGACATCTTCTTATTTTGGTCAGTTGTGTGTTATTTATTCTCTTTGGGATCCATTACTTGAAATTGGATGCTTGTTTCTCCACTAAAGACATTACTTTATGTATCATTTATTATAGACTGCAGAACAATCAACTGAAAACAAATAGACTGCTTATCAAGGTAACTAGAGTGTAATATTGAAAAGTTGATGACATGGTTAATACAGGGAAACAGATACAACCCTCAACAGAAACATAATACTGATTGCAAATATTTTATAGCAAATTTCATCTTCATTGTGTTTTACAAATAATTATTAAATCTTTTATATATCCTTATGAGGTAACTACGCAATCATTATTATCCCTATTTCATAGATGGAGAAACCAAAGATGCTGAAAGAGACACCATTGCTAATCTGTGTTAAGTATTGTAGTTTATGCTAAATTTTTCACTTCTCCTACTTGTAGAAACTCTATCCTTAAATTAGTTTCTGAATGTCATATTAGCTTCATGGCTAACAGAATCTTATAGGCCATTTCAGACTATTTCAGGATTCTAATTAATTCTCCAGCCAACACTAACTTACTCTTCCACACTCTTGGGATTCCAGCTGTTATCTAGTGCAGGGCTGGCAACCCAGGAGTGGTGTGCTGAACTAACAGATCTAGACTTAATGGTGGGGCACCACTTCTGACCCACCACCAATTTGCCAACAACCTTCTGGCTTCATAGGGAAGATGCACATGCTTGACAGGCTGGATATGACCCATGAACTGCAAACTGACAACCTTTTACCAACCCCTGATTGGCCCTTGACTAATGCTAGAGCATTAGTTTGGGACTTAAGAGTTGAATGAGAGGCTGCTAAGTGAGAGAGACAAGTCACTTCAGCTAGCTCTGCTTCAGTTTCCTCAGCTGTAAATTATGAATGATGATTAGTATTAATACAAGGATCATCATCATAGATCAGAAATATTTTTTAAGTCATTTAGTCTATTTCACTGCATATATTCTCCAAGGGTTTTACCTGCCCACTTTAAAAGTACATTGGTTGTTGCAATTAGGGTATGAAAAGGATATAAAATAGGGGCCTTAACAATTGCTAATACATTAATGACCTCTGTTTCTACTCAGTGTGTATGTACTTTAAAAATGCTTATAGTAACGGAATGTGATTTTCTGTGTCACAATATAAAATTAATTCTTTCAAAACTCCTTCTTCATTAACCAAGCTGCCAGCTAAATTCTGACTGCTGAATTCATTGAATAGTTCTTGATTTTTATATCCAGTTTATATTTGCTGACTGAAAAAAAGAGCATGTTTGACTCGCTGTCAGGCCCATACCAGGCCTAGCCCGAAGAGGCCTCTGGGAGGAGGCCAACCTGACACCCTGAACGAGGGGTCATTTTCACGGAACCCAGATGCTATGACCTAATGCATCTGCACAAGAAAAAGGGAACTGCCCTAAACTGACCCTCTGGCCTGGAAAGTCCTGGGGCTAGCAGGATGCTAAGACATCAATTCTAAATTTGAAAAATAACTGCTTGCAAAAATGGGATAATGGCTTGGCTCTGATCCCAGAAAAGGCAGTGAAGCTAAAAGTGAACTCCCCCCCTGGGGAAAACAACAGGGAGAGGAAAGGTACTTAAGATGAGGAGAGTCGGGTCCCAGGTTGGAACTGCTTTGGGGAGGACAAGGCTGAGGACGCGATAAAGGAGGCAGTTTCGCCACCCTAGACACAGGGTGGGGTTCCCAAAACCTATCAGGTAATAACAGGGGATAGGGTGTGGAATGCCTTCCTTCAGCCTGACGCGCTTGCAGCTCAAAGGCTTGTTATAATATTTTCTCTGTGGGTTATTGATTTTTTCCATTGCAATAAAGAGTGACTTTTGGGGTTTACCTGGTGTGTGACTTGTGGGTTACTCACCTACCCCTGTTGGGAAGGGAGGGGGCCCCTAATACTTGCTAACTGAACAGAATATGCTCAGAAGACAGTGAGGAGAATAAAATATGAAATCCTACATATGACCCTGGAGGTCATTATTCTGACTATAGCCTTATTTTTTAAAAATTTCAGTTGAACACAAATACAATAATTCCTAACCACTTAACATCTTGCATGTTATTTCTGCTAAATTTTCTGCCAATAACTCAATATGGTTAGCAGATAAACAAAAAAACATGCACAATAGCATAAAACCATTCAACATGCAATTAAGAACCACTCCAAGCATGCAGAACACAAGGTATGTGTATGCTTTATGTTCTACTGTTCAGATGAATTATCGGTTAGCTATCAAATAAGTAAAAATGTCATTTTTTGTAACAATGACAACTTATTTTGGATTAGGTTATGTATCTTCTGAATATACAAAGCAAATCTAACATATCCTAGGTGGAACTCCATTGATTTAAATGGGCTCTCACCATATGTGAATTGGGCCTAATATATTGAAAATGTTCCCTGAAGCCTTCTCTAAACAAATGATAGTCCCAGTCTCTCATCTTTAGTGATACAGAAAGAAGGAAAGAGGGAAATTAACCACACAGTTTCAACCAAATTAAAAAACCAATACCTACAGGAATATCACCCATTTTAACCTACAAGATAAACAAACATAATATAAAAATGAATAAACACACACACAAAGCTAACAATGGACATTATATGAGTGGGCATCTACAAAAAAATGTTAAAATGTAATACAATTGGCTGAGCTGCTCACAAGAGCATTCATAGTTTAGCATGAGTTGACTTGCAGAAAGCTTGGAAGCAGCAGGGCTTTTGATTTAGTCTTTAAAATTAACTTTTAAAGCAATACCAATGAAATAGTTAAAAAGATATTTATATCTATAGGATAGATTTAGGCAATTTACTAATTTAGAGTGTCACAGAAGCATGAAGATAGTATAGTAATATTAACTTTGCCAGAACCCATCAATGGAGGTATACTCTTACTTAAAGCAACCATCATATACATAAATAATTAGGGTTTTTTAGTTAGCAACTCAAGGTATAGCACATTTGTATTTTGCCTAGATATACCATCCAACCGTATTTGTGTTTATTCTTAAGATATTAATATATCCTCTTCTTTCAGTATTCATCACCGAAGTACCTTTAGGCAAAACAACTTTTTTTTGAACTTCCCAGGAGAATTCAGACATATGAGGGTTGATTTTCTGGTATTTCCCTAGGCTTGACTAACTTTTGATATAGTAACAGCCAAATGTACGAAAATCATTCTAGTTGAAAAACACAAACTAAATTCTCATCCCTAACAGAACTGAAAAAGCCTTTGAATGCAAGTATTTTCAATTTTATGCCCAGGCTTATGCATATGTATATAAGCATAATACTATATAAGACATGTTCTATAATACTATATAGGAAATAAATACTGACATGATGTCAATTATGCGGCTTGTAATCCAAAAAGTCTGACATGGAAAGCTTACATGTTAAGGAGACAGTATACACAATATCTGTAAATTTAAGCATAGTTTTAAATAATAAGGACAAGGAGAAAATGTTAGATAATTGTTATTTCCTACCAGCAAGTTAAAGGCAATTAAAAAAAAAAAAGATTTAACCCAGCTGACAAGACAATAATGCTGTAGCTATTTGTATAGTTTGCTCCAATCCTGACAACCACAGTATCCTAATTCAGAGCTCTACCATGGAAACAAAGAATGAGAAACTGAGAGGGTTGAAGGATTTGTATAAACCAGTGGTTCCCAACCTCAGGTCATGATACAAATGAGGGTCACAGGGGCAATGCCGGCAGCACTGCACGCAAAGGATGAGCCATGCCACATGCCAGGAGCTCCCCCACCCCTGCCCCCAGGCTGCCACAGCTGCACTCTACTCCCAGCAGCTGGTCATGGCAAATAAAGGTTGGGAACCACTGATATAAAAAATCATCATATTATACCATTTAAATTCCTCATCTAAGCTTCAATTTACTCAGGTCTCTAGGTATTCATGTGGATTAATTTAATTTATGAAATTTAAACAAACTGCTTAATAATAGCAACATTTAGCAGTGCTACTGTAAACCTTCTGAAACATTTAGAAGTGGATGATTTTAACTGTTACTGTGTTGAAATTTACCATGTGAAGGTACTTAATGGTGCAGACAGAAGTGCAGCTCCCAGCTATAACTCAGAACAATTTCTGAAAAGAGTTCTGAGTTATAACATTACCCAAGGCCAAACAGAAGCTCATCATTCCTTCCTAGTGGTAGAAGAATCTAGCTGCCTGCTGGGAGCCTGCAACCAGGTTCCCCTAGCAATGGCCAGTCTCTCTGCCAGTACCCGCTGTTTTCAGAATGGGAAGGGGGAAAGGCAGCAGAGGGAGCTTGTTCTTGTGGCTCCCCAGCTGGTGCGGGCAGGTGAATGGGAGCCCCTCCACCTCAAGGCAGGGCTCCAATACACACATTGGACCCTGCAGTGGGGAATGAAACCCCCCGACTGAACTGACGCTTGGGTGAATTACCTGAAGATTGTAAGAGGGCTAATGTGGTGCCCATCTTCAGGAAAGGGAGGAAAGAAGACCCAGGACACTACAGGCCAACCAGTTTGACCTCAATCCCTGGGAAGATTTTGGAATAAAATATCAAAGAAGGCATTCTTGACAGGCTAACAGAAGGCAGCATTCTGAGGTATAGTCAGCATGGGTTTGTTGCGAGTAGGGATTCCTTGACAATCTCATTTCCTTCTATGACAAAGTGACGTATCATCTAGACAATAGGGAAGAGATTAATATCATATATTTGGACTTCAAAAAAGCCTTTGACCTGGTGTCCCATGATGTCCTCATGGAAAAATTGGGCAACTGTGGCCTTGACTACTCCATGGTTCGATGGCTAGGGAACTGGCTCTGAGATCACACCCAGAGAGTGATAGTAGATGGAACTGAATCAACATGGCACTTGGTGCCTAGTTGTGTCCCCCAAGGTTCTGTTCTTGGACATGTATTCTTTAATGTATTCATAAACGATCTGGACACTGTAGTCAAAAGCAGACTGGCCAAGTTCGCTGATGACACCAAACTTTGGAGAAGAGTCTCCACACTTGAAGACAGGCTGGTGATCCAGGCTGACCTCAATAGGCTTGCATGGTGGGTGGCTGAAAACCTGATGGCATTCAGTATGGAGAAATGCAAGGTGCTCCACCTTGGAAATAAAAACCCGCATCACACTTATAGGCTCAGCAATGATATACTTGCTAGCACCATGGCCAAAAGAGACTTGGGGATCATGACTGGCCACAAGCTGCATATGAGCCACCAGTGCAATACCGCAGCTGGCAAAGCAAACAAAACTCTGGCTTGCATCTACCAATGCATCTCGAGCAAAACCCAGGATGCCATCCTCCCACTGTGTTTGGCCTTGGTGAGGCCACAGCTGGAGTACTGCATCCAATTCTGGGCTCCACAATTTAGGAAGGATGTGGAGAAGCTTGAAAGACTCCAGAGGGCACATGATCATGCACATGATCAGAAGGCATGAGAACAGGCCTTCTGAAAAGAGGCTATGAGCTATGGGACTCCTTAGCCTAGAGAAGTACAGGCACAGGGATGACTTCGTGGCAGCCTGTAAGTGTATAAGGCATGTGCATCAGGATCTGGAGGAACACCTGTTCACCAGAGTACCCCAGGGGATGACAAGGTCCAACAGTCACAAACTCCTGCAAGATTGTTTTAGGCTGGACATGAGGAAAAACTTCTTTACTGTCTGAGCTCCCAAGGCCTGGAACAAATTCCCCCCAGAGGTGGTGCAAGTACCTACTCTGGACACTTTCATGAAACATTTGGCTGTTTATCTTGCTGGGGTACTTTGACCCTTGGGCACGGGGCTGAACCCAGTGATTTTATGAGGTTCTTTGCAGCCCTAATGTCTATGAAATCTGTGAATTCCCTCCACTCCCTTTCCTCCCTCCCATTCTGAAAACAGCAGTGGGCTGGGAGCTTCACAGACACAAGTTGCAAAAAATGCTACATTTTTAAATATCTTTATCTGATACCTCATTCAACGAGGGATCAGATTTTCACCCGATCAGCCATTTTTGAAGGTGTCTGCAACTGTTCACTTGTGTTTGGTCACAGCTATAGACTGCTTTCTGTGCTCAGATCAAGTGAAAATTGTCACTGCTGTCTGCAACCAAGTATATATGGTTGGGATAACCACTCTGTGCATTGGTATGGAGGAAACTTAATACAAAGACTACCAACACTGATCTGTGGATTTTCAATAAGAAGGGTAAATAAAAAAGTGCTTTTATGACCAAGTAAGAGTAGTCATCATGGGGAAAATAAAAATACATTTGCTCAATAGAAAATAGGTAAATAGTTGATTTGAAGGGTAACAGTATTTTTTTAAAGAAAGGCCTGTAAATCTAGAAAAATAAATTAAAATAAGATATAAAGCTATTTAATAAATGCAGAAGGTAAAACTGCATTCTCTACTGCATTCTCTAATTCACTTTAAAGGTAAAGACAAGGTAGTTAGCAGTATCAGTCATCCATTCTAGCTCACTGCTTACCATGAACCCTTGTATGGAGGTGGCAACACTACTTCTGGTTTACTTTCCCACTAGACATGTTTATGCACTTTGCAGTGATTGAGCCAGGAGTAAACACACTGTTGTATATGTTCCTTTGACCAAGAGCTCCTACTGAGGAAGTTCAACAGGACCGAGGTAAAGGCAACACAATGTGAGTCTGAAGACCTAGGAGAGAAGAAGCTGGTGTTCATTCAGATGACACCAGCCTTCACAGGCTTAGTTGGACCTTTTCCTGAAGATCTACTTGCTTTGAAGCCCTTTCAAGCCCTATGATTCCATGAAAATTCCATTTGCATGTTTTTCCCCTGTCTTGTAAAGCATGATCATCTCTAGCTGCTAAACTGACTTAAGTTATCTAAAGCAGTACCTACACTAGTACTGCACCTCACAAGTTTCAAAAGTGCCTTCAGCCAACAAAGGTGGTCCTCAAGAGAGATAGATCGCACTTCTGAAAGAGCCAACTAGGCACCACATGAAGATTTGCTGAATTACAAAAAGAAAATCCCCATAAATTGACACCATTAGTTATGACATATCACCCTTCCCTGGAACCTACATGGAAAATCCTCAAGTAATTACAATCCATACTAGAAGAAGACCCAATTCTTAAAGAGATCTTTCCAGAACCCCACTTCCTAGCCTTTAAACAAACACCAAACCTTGCTAATCTCATCACCAGAAGCAAACTCCCTATGACCCCAACCACACCAGTGGATCCAGATCATACCAGGACAAGGAAAGCAAAACCTACCAAAACATTTCCACCACCCCTACAATAACTACACCCCACGACCGAACCATCACCATTCCTAGATCTTACACCTGTACCTCCAGAAATGTAACAAATGTCATCGAGTGCACCAGATACTTTGATGGATAGTATGTAGGAGAAACCAAACAACAACTGCGCACCAGAATGAATGCACACCGATAATCTATCAAAGCCGAAATTCCCAACTACCTGTGGGGGCACACTTCTCACAGGATAATCACTTCCTCTCTGATCCCTCAGTTCTAATCCTAAAAGGGAACTTACAAAACACTTTTGTAGACAAGCCTACAAACTTCACTTCATAAATATACTGGATACAAAAACAATCATGTACTCATTATAGACTTTGGATTTATGACACATTACAACCTGCCTGACATCTGATTCACTAAGTACCTTCCTGACCTCACCTCTTATATTCTTTTTCTCCACCTTTTCTCTCCTCCCTTACTTTTCTGCCCTTTGTCTTCCTAACTTCCAATTATTTCCTTTTGCACAGACAGTCTCTTTTTCTATCTTGTGTTACTATCACTGTAGTGTCTCCCTTTGGCCTTTTCCCCCCCGCTTTCTTTCCCCTTCCTTCCCTGCTTTACCTTTTGTCTAATTTTTACCTATTTACATTCTCACTTACATCCTGCCACACTTTTAGCTTCTCTTATTCCTTGGAGACCCAGAACAGCAGAGATTCTCTATGCCTTAAGAAGGGTGACTGCACCTGAAAACTTGCTAAGAACTTTTTCTCAGCTAGAAAACAGTTGGTCTAATAAAAGATTCCATATCTACTAGAAGAACCATGCCTGCCTACACTAGAGAACTGACCTATTTGAAACTAACCCAGTTTCAGCATATATTTCAGCCCATCCACACTAGCCATGCTGAATAACTTTAGGAACACAATGAACCACTTCTCTTTTTAAAAGTATATATTTTAAGTAAAGCAAGACTTATTTATGAATAAACAGAATTCCACTAAACACACGTCTGCCCATCACCATACTGTCTTCCTACTAAGAACAAGCTAATGATCACAAGACCCTACTTAACAGATCAGATCAAATACAATAATGATATTATCACTATTAGTATTAATGAAAGCAATCCAGAAGAATTGCGTTTTGTAAGCAGATCAGAAGGTTGTGAAGTCTCCAGTATTTTTTAATTCATGACTGAGTTAATTCCACACTTTTGCATCAGTCCCTGAACAGACATTCACAAAATGTAAGTACATACCTGCAGTGGCTCAGGCCAGGAGCCAGAAGGTGCTAGAGCAGCTCGGCTACAAGGAAGCTGTGCTGGGAAGGACATGGCCAACCCCAGCAGTATCTTGGAGTGAGCTGGCCAAGGAAGGGGTTTAATTCCCCCCTCCCTGTCCCACAGCATGGACCCAAGCCAGGATCTTCTTGGTGAACAGCCCCTTCCTTCTGCTGCAGTGGCAGGACTAGGCCATGGCTAAATGCCAGCTGGCATGAGCCCTGAGGCAGAGGCAGCAGGGAGGGAGGGTTCTCCCCTCTATCCCCACTGCCCCCCATGGGCTGCAGCCAAGGTCTGCCTTCTCCAGCCAACACAGCCACTGCTTGCTCTCTGTATGGGGCTAGCAGTGGCATAAGCCCCCTCTGACAGACACTGGAGTGGGGAATAACCCCTATTCTTGCCCCCCAGCTAAGGGGCTCTGCCAGCCAGCCTCTGGCTGGACCCTCAACTGAGCCACTGGAGCAGCAAGGGGGCAGGGCCCTGACAGTTCATTTTGTCCTGGTGTCCAGGGAGTGCAATCCTCTTATTGGTGGGGGGCGGGGAAGGAAGGGGCTGTGAGTGGAAGCTCAGAGCTGCAGTGGACTGTGCAGGATGAACAGGAGCACCACAGCTTGGAGGGGGGCATAGCCCCCCCAGGCCCTATAAATGCTGCTGCCACTCACCCCCATGTAGTCTGTGACAGCTCTGCCTGCCCCACAGCATGCCTTCCCCAAGACCTGCAGCACAGTCCCCTCACCAGGAAGAGACTCATGCTCTGGGACACCACAACAGGGGCTGCAGCCTCCATTAGGATTGCTCCCCACTTGCCATTCCAGGGGAAGGGGCATGGCACAGCCAAAGGTCATCTACCATGGCCCCCTTAGGTAGGTAGGGACAGGGGTTATTTCCCCCACTCTCTCCAGTGCCTGGTGGAGAAGATGGTGGTGGGGGGCTTATCCTGCTGCTCACTTCCTGCAGGGAGCGAGTGGCAGTGGCAGCAGTCAGGGCAAGCAGACACTGCTGTGGTCCCCCTGGAGCAGAGGGAGAAATAACTCCCCTGACTGTCCCCTCCCTAAGGGGAATATGCCAGCCAGCCTTTGGGCCTGCCCCTGCCCCTGGAGTGGCAAGGGGGGAGTGACCCTGATGGGGGCTGCAACCCCTGTCACAGTGTCCTAGAGCATGAGCCTTTTCCCAGCAGGGGAAGATGTGGGGTGGGCAGAGCTGCCAGACACTGTGCAGGGATGAGCGGTGATGGTGCTGGTGGAGGTAGGGGGGCTATGTCCCCCTCCAAGTCCCAGTGCTGCCACTCAATCCATGCAGCCCATGACAGCTCTGACCTCCCCACTCATGGTCTGCCAACAAGAAGAGGCTTGCACTTCCTGGACACTAGAAAGGGGCTGCTACCCCATCAGGGCCTTTCCCCCTCATTACTTAAACAGTGGGGTTAGGGCCTGGCCAAAAGTCAGCCAGCAAGCCTCCTTATGTGAAGGGGCATCTGGGGGAGGGGGATTATCCTGCCATTCACCCCACACAGACAGCAAGTGGTGGCTGCGGTGGTCGGGATGGGCAGACCCCACTGTGGTCCCCTAAGGGCAGTTGGAGGAGAGGGGAGTATAGCCATCCTCCCTGCCCGCTTTGCATCAGGGGTCATGCTGGCTGGTGTTTGGCTGCACCCTGGCCCCATGGCTGCAGCAGCAAGAGGAAGTGTCCAGCAGACTCTGGTTTAGGTCTATGCAGGTGGGACGGGAAGGGGGGAATTTAACGCCCTCCCTGGCCAGTTCATTCCAAGCTACTGTTGGGGTTGTCCATGCCCCTGCTGCTGAAGCAGCCAGCAGAGAAATGTAGGCCTGCACCAGTGGGACGGGGGTGGGGGGCAGACCTCTTCCTTGCCCACTTCCAGGGACCAGCATCTTGGCCAGGTCCCAGCCCCTGCCTGTCCCTCCTCTGGCTAGGGAGCAAAGGGGAGCCCTGTTCTGCTGAAGCAGAGATCACAGCCCAGCCCAGAAAGCATGCTGGGATGCTGGGGGATTCTGGTTAAATTTGAATCAGGAAGGGGTCTGGGACAGAAGTTGCATAATCCAGTTTGAGCTCAATCAGTTAAGTCTGATACTACACCCAACCAGGTTTATCCCAAACAGATTTCAGCCATTTTGAATCTGGTTCATGTGCACTGAAATTATGTTCTGTTACAGGTTTAAACCAATTTCTGATAACTTAAACTGGTTTATGTTTAACTTCTGTCCCTAGTCATGAAGAAAATAAGGAACAGAAAACAGAAGGGTAGAGGTGAGATGGGAGAAGTAAAAGAAGGAAATTAAAAAAATAATAATGCATTGCCACAATTGCTTAAATGAAAGTAGGTAAGGTAGACTATTAACTTTTTGTAGGGTTTGTTGTTGTTTTTTTGGGGGGGAGGGGAGTAGTGTTTCATAGCAACTTTATAGAAAAGTTAATTTATGTTAGCAATGTTTTGCTTCACTGGGTGTTGCAGCAGTTACTTACATTAGCAGTGAATTTGATTGGAAGGATTCATCTTAGTAAAACACAAGACCAGAATTTGTAACTGCCTTATTCAAGTTACAGTGTAGTCAAGCTAATCATATCCGTCCATTACCAAATTATGCTCATTATTTTCAGTGCTGGGCTATCAGTGCTGGGCTATATGTCAAATAATGTCCTATTAATATTTGAATTTACAGAAAAAAAAAAAGATTTTTGTGTGCCTTTTCTGTATTCATTTTCTGTATGCATGATAATAAATTAATGAGAAGCAGTGTTTATATCTGTAGCGAAATTTAAGTAAATAGTAATGAATAGTAGTTGAAAAATCAGTTTTCAATTAAAACTATTTTGCACTGCAAACCTGACAACATTGAGACAGTTATGAAATGCAAGTAATAGCATGAAACTCCTACATCATAAAAGCCTAAATAAACAAAAATAAGATGAATGAGCACAGCTGAAATTTCAGACACAGACAACTTGTAGTGTAATGCTGCTGAAGAAAGTGGAGGCCAATTCATTTGAAAAATGATTGAGCAGATAATTTCAAATACAAAACAAAAAAATAAAATACTACTGTAATTCAAAATCATTGACAAAATCATTTATTCCAAACATTTGAATAAAATCAAACTTTGTTCAGCTTAAATGATATAGTGTGTACACAGCTAAATGAATCTTAATTCAAAGTTTAAGTCAGAATACTATACATTTTCAAAAGACTGAGTCTAAGCCTATATAAAAACTGGCCCAATAAAGGAAAGAAAACACACCTCTTCTATGTCGTTATCCAAAACAATGATTTGTAATGGAGACGTCAGGTTCTTGTTGTCAGAGACTGTTGTACCCACTGGAGAGGACTCCAGGATATAGCCTTCATACACAGATTCTGTGAAGTAAGGCTTCTGATTGTTCTCATCAAGGACTTCAATATGCAAATTGGCAAAAGCTGGAAGAGGATGACCATTATCTTGTTCTGCCTAAAAAAAGATAAATCTGATTTGCCATGGATTCTCTTCAGTATATCAGACACCTCAGCCCAAGTTAGTATTGGTTTACTTTCAAGGATTGCCAACTCTTCACATAAATAACTAGTACCCATTATTTCACTGTGTAAACTGCTTATTTTGAAACATTAAACGGATAAGATAAAAATAAAATGAAACAAAGAATTAATTAGCAAAATAGAAACAGGAAGTTCAATCATGGACTGACTATTTTAACTACAAACAAACTCAGGAGTTGTACAATATTGGATGGCATTACATAAATATCAGTAAAATCTGGGAGGGGAAAGGAGGAAAAGGAGGGAGCCTAAATTAATCCTTTTGGCTTCTGATTTCATTCCAGGAACATTATGAGTATCAGATATTTGCTCTTTAAAGTTTAAGTCTTGGAAGTAAATGAAGGAACTAGAGGACTCTTATTTGACCATAGGTACAGTCAAGTGAAATTAAAAGGGAACTTGTGAATCAAACTAGCTAAAGAAGTTCATTTAGACCAGATACAGGCATTATACTTTTACTGGTATAAGTAACTGGAAACTGATCTATACCAGTAACAGAACACAAGTTTGGCACACAAAACTGGTCTATACCCATATGGAACAGCAATTCAACACACAGACTAATTTCAAAACAGCACAATGCAGTCTAAGATTTGTCTCTCCCCCCCACCCCAAAGCACCCTTGACACCATTTTGAGCTGCGGGAATGCTGATACGTGAGTACCATGACTTGAATTAGAGCAACTCTCTCAGCCACACTAATTAAAAGTGCTGCCCCTCTACCCCTGGACAATGTGTAAAAATACCCTACAGTTTTTAGTAAATTAGAAAAAATACATCTTCAAACAAGACTTTTCTTCAGATAGTCCATTTAAATTCATTTTAGCTTGTTAGCATCTCTTTTGGTGCTCATTTTCTAAATACTGGAGAATTTACTTTTGCGAGGTGCTAGTGTTTACTGAAATACAATTAAGTCATGTGCTTGGAAAGTAATAATATATTCCTTCCAGGCAATTATTTGTGATCATTTCAGACACTTAAAAAGCTACAAAAAGTACTGAATGCTTTTTTAAAAAAGTACTTGTTGAATGAGGAGTTGCAGAACTCCTGCATTGAGTGTTGAACTTATGACCCCAAAGGCTCAGTGACCTGTGTTTGAGTATGTGTGCACACGCAGTCAACCCTGTTATGTAATCCACTTGTCATGGGAAAAATTACCAGTCTTGGGTATGGTACCAAATACTTACCTGAGGTAACTGACTCCCTGGGTTGGTCAGTGGGGCAATGGGTGTGCCATTGACCCCCTTACTGTCTGTGTGATTGGTTTAATGGAAGATTGCCAGGAGTGGAGTGCACTATCTCTGAAGAGAAGAGTTGTCACTTGGAACTGCGGAAGGTGTATGTGTGACTGGATGTGAGCTTGAGGTCCTGGGAGGATGAGAGAAAGTGCGCATGCAGAGCAGTGTGGGCCAGGGTGGCTAATGGGCATCGTGACCCACTGTGTGCGTGTACATCCAAGGTGAGTGATGGAGATCGTGAGAGAGTGGGCGGCCAATCTTTTCTCTCTCTACTGTTATGTTGTGTGTGTGTGTGCTGAGAGATGCTGTTGTGTATATTGTGGTATTAAGCTGTAGTGCGCCTGTGACAGCTAGCAACACTGTTGCTGTCACAAGTCTGACAGCAAAGCTGTTTTGCTTCCATCTTGTGTATGTAGATTTGCAGAATCCATTGTATATAATTGTAATTGTACTGTTATTATTCGTACTCACCTGTCGATTTTATATTTCCTCTTTGAGACTGCTTAATATAGTCTAGTTGGTGAACTATTCACCTGGGTCTTTGGTGGTCTTTGGTAATGAATTAATATTCAGTCAACTAGAGGTAGGCTGTAAGTTTACGTCTGGTGTTGTAATAGGCCCCCACCAATTAAAGAGAGCAAGTAAAGTCTTGCTCTTAGCATACCTACATAAAGTCATTTGCACCTGAAGGACAGAAATAAAAGATGAAATTAATCAAATAATTAATCATTATGAATAATCTACTTAGCTCTCAGTTTATAGTACTCCATGTAAAATTGGGTTTAGAATGATTTTTGTTTAGGTGAATGTAGCTTTTACACTGACCGTTTGCCTCAGGGAACTGAGTCAGTGGTGATGATTTACTATACCCAAGTATTAGAGGCTGTTTCCAAGACTTGTTTCTGGCTCCTGATTCAGCTTAACTGCACTTTGGCTTCTCCATTCTTTTTACCTTGATCATAAATAATTGGTTTATAGTTCGAAAGGCTTTTGTGAAGTATAATTGCCCATGTTTGCCTTTGGAAAAAGGGAATTCAATATGAAAATAGTGTTTACAATTAGTCATTTTCTTCCTGCTTGCCTTCCTCTTTTGTTTTCTGTTTTAAGGAAGAGTCATCTGAACTCAGAAGTATTGTGATATGACAATACCTCCCCTGTGGCATAATACTGAGAGGCAGAACTTACTCGTTCATGTTCCATGCCACACTTCTTCTGATTTAGGAGGTACTGCATATCAGTATGGCAGTCCCTAGCATTGTACTGGAATGATTTAAACATACCTGTAGGTGAAAAAATCACAGAAAGAAAAGGAATATTTAAAGCATTCCATCTGGACTGTAATTTGGCTAAAAGTAATTATAAATATAAAATCAGAAAAAGTGTGATTACACTGTAGATAATGAATACATTGGAATCAATGCACAGAATCAGTAGTTTGGTGGGAACCATTTAGGTGACCATAATGTATATTCTTCATACGTTTCCTGATATCCCACCTACATCATTTCTTTAAAGGTTTCATGTGTAGTTTTTTACACTTCATGCTTTCATCTAAAGAGATGCAAGCCCATGAAAAACACATTTGTTCCAGATTTTCAGTGCTATGTTAACAGTAAACCTGAAAACAATGTACTTATCTTTAGATCACCCTGTTATGACCTCTTCCGAATTCTGTATGACTAATTATTTGTTACTTCTTACATTATCATGCCTTAACTCTTTCTGCATGGGAAATATGGGAATAAAAACTACAAATCTCATTTTTTTTAAGATACAGTTTGGAACGAATGGTAGATACTATATTTCTTTCAGGAAAAATAAGACACTGGTATTTAAGCATCTATCAGTTCTTGGTTCCATTTTGTTTACTTTGTATTAGTGATTTGATATTCAGTACAATGGATTCTTAGTTTTGGTTTTATTCATCATTGCCACAGATTAAAAAATATTAAAGTACAACTCACCTCTGATCTTGAATGACTACAGAAGAATTGGATTTTTCCTTAGGAGTGCTTCATTAATACTAATAGTAAGTGGTCTCATCAGCCAATTAAAAATTGACATTGATGAAGCTCATATAGTGTTCAACACTCTTCAGTAAAAGAGTAGTTTATAATGAAGATAGCTTAAGGATTTAAAAGAAAACTACATGAAGTTATAATTCAAGCCTGTATCTGTAGCAAAACCCCCAGTTGCTCTTGTTTTTTATTTCAAAATACATTCCCTCTGTTTCCCTTAACCATTTCTGACTTTTTCTCTCCCTCTCTATTCCCGATAGATAAGTATCAGTGAGATAAGACATAGGATAAGCTTCAGCATTTTATTTTGGTAGCAAGTTGTATTTGTTTTGGGCTTTTTTTCCTCTTTTTCAAATAAGTGCCCTGTTATGGATATCCACTGTTTTATATTGTATAATTATTACGTTTATATTGATGTTTACTGTTCTATATTACTGTTTTACTGATACTATATGATTTAGGCCTACATACGTAAGTTAGCATAAGTCCCGTTAAGTTTCCATTTTGGTTGTCAGGTCTCCATCTTGTGTCCCCTTCCCAAGCATAGACTATTGTAACTCTGTTGTAACTGTGTGACTCATACCTACCCCTCTTATGTAACTTCGTTCCTGAATGAGTGGGGACAAATGAGGGTGCTTGAGAGATAATAGCAGCAGGTCTAAAAATAGCTCCCTCTGAATGACTGCACCACCAACTCCACAACCCTACATCGACCTGCATTGACTCTCCCTGACTCAAGAGTTGAAAGACAAAGACTGCTGCAGATCCCACCCAAGCCACCATTGCAGACACCTGAAACTGCATGTCCTGACCTGGAATACACAGTCTCAGTGCACCAGGGGCTGGCCCTTGCCTGGGCAGGTCCCCTGCCACTGGGGTCACAGAAGGTCTGTCCCTATAAAAGGGAGCAGTGAAGACAGACCCAGTGCGGATGCCATCTTCACCTGGACCAGACTTGCTCCACATCGTGCTGCCTATCAACCTAAAGGCCCTGCTGGCAACCCCACCCTCTGGACAACACCTGCTGGACAAAGATCCCAAATGGCCATCGAGGACCCCCCTTCCAGCCTGGATAGGTTGCTATCACCCCCACTCTCTCTTAAACCAAGGACTTGGACTCTGTTTCTCTTCCCTACCTGGACTCCAACCCTTCTACTGGGTCTCTTTATCCTGCTATTATTATGAGAGAGTGAGTGAGTGAGTGAGTGTGTGTGTGTGTGTGTACCAATAACTTCATGGGGCTGTGTAGTAGGTTGTCTGTTCAATAAACCTGTTATTTTGAAACCTCGAGTTGGGTTTTTGTCTGTTTCCTGACTGTTTCCCCCTTGCCACCACTTATCTGCCCTGATCTCCCAGCTGTCTGCCTCAGTTTCCAGCCCCAAGCTCCCAGCTGTCTGCTTCAGTTTCCAGCCCCAAGCTCCCAGGTTTCTTCCTCTCTTTCTTTCCTGGCTGTCTCTTCCTTGTCACTGGGCTTTTTCCTTGCACCAGTGACCTCAAGTAACCCTGGGGTCACTTGAGCTTATATAACCCTCGCTCCTCTCCAGTCTGCCAGTTCTAATCCTGGCCCCAGCAACTTTCACTCTTGGCACTTTCACTGTCTCATTTTAACCCTCATCCATCTCCCTCCTTCCCCTCCTTCTGGACATCTTTGACCCTTAATTCCCCCTCCCATAGTCACCAAGCACCGTAGGTATCCCAAGTACCCTGAGCACATGCACTCCCCCCTCACACCACCCAAGTTAGGAACTCACCTGTGTGCATGTGTAGGTGGGTGGTTTGTGTGTGAACTGGTGAATATACATATATGGCATGATGTGTGTGATATACGAATTAGTTATCCATGTATGTGTATTGGGTGGGCGGGTATTGACAATTGATTTTTGTCAAACTTTTGGTGTGTATAGTGTATAGGTGCTTGAACTGGTGATAGGTGTTTGTGTACCTAGGCTGATAATTTTGGATGTGTATGTGCCTGAGTTGGTAGTGTGTGTGTGCATGCCTGGTGGGGGTGTATACACCTACAGTGTGTGGAGAGTGCCTAATTGATTTGTGTGTGTGAGTATGTGCAAGTGTATCACACCCTCCCATCTAACAGCACAATATTCAGATCCTGAGAGTTGACCTGGCCCCACAGGGCAACACATCAGGGTCATGAAAAAACATTCAGGGGGCAAAAAAGACAAACTAATGAAACCTCTGTTATCAACACAGATGTTTAGATTAAAATACATTGGGCTGATGTTCTTATATTACTACAAACAACAATTTTAATAGCAATGTACATTCCTTTAAACTATTGGCAAAGTCATGAATTTTAGTCCAAGCACTGTGTGTGTGTGTGAACTCAAATGGCAAATTCAGTCGGTGTGAGCAGCCACATGGTCATGGTCATCTTGGTGGGCCTGTGAGGAGTTCTTCTTCATGCGGCAGCACCTTTAGTTATAAGGGTAATACTGCTTTGAGCAGGTTGAGTCAGCCTTCGATGCCAGTGGAACTGGCACCTATGACACCAACGTGGGTGAAGGAGGTTCTTAGAACCTTCCCACATGGTGTCCAATAGGGATCTGTTGAGATGGCTATAATGCTGCTAACGGTTGAACAAGTTACAGCCATTGGCAAGCTGATCAGGCCCCTTAAGAGGGAGACTGTGATCAGTTGGTTGACAGAACTGGCAATTCTCAGTGAAAGTGCCAGATATGCAGTTGTGGACTTGCCTGATATCTTACAAAAAAGCATGGGAAGCAGTGATTTTTCAGCTGTGGATGTCAAGAACCACAGGGGTCAGCATGCTGGGAGTCATCAGAGATGAGGTCCTAAAGCTTTTCCCAGATGAACCCGCTATGGTGCTGTTCCACAAGGAATGGCAGGTCAGTGGGAAGAGACTGACATTGAGTATAAGAAGTTGCTGTTTGTAGCCTCAGGCTTGTCTAGGCAGAGGGACACCCACTTTGAGTTTAACATGCCAGCATTCAAGCAGGTGTTGATTTGGGGCTTTAGTCCAAAACTTCAGACATATCTAGGTGGAAGTGTGATAGATGCCACCTTAGATGAGATATCGTGACCAGTCTGTAGTCATTTACAGTGACTCAGACTGGGTGGTAAGGCAGTCTGGAGGCCAGTCTGGAGGCATCAAGACTTCAAGTCAGGGGATTGAAAACCTGTAAAGTATTCTACTTTTCTTAAGCATGTTTGCTTCCTGTAAGAAAAGATCAGAACCTGTAGCAGTGGTTAAAGTAAAGGCACACCAGAGGTATAAAACCTTGGAAGGCTTCTTGAATGAGAAGGCAGACATAGGTGCCAAGGAAGGAGTCAGGATGAGACTAGATGGGTCAGGCCAGAAATGGTAGAGCTTGACCCTGTGTCTAAGGTCATGCCATCTGAGCCTGGTGCAGTGGATTTAGTTCGGTTACTGCGTCAGGATTTAGAATTGAATAAAGTGGATCAATCTGGTAAGCACAGATACTGGTGTGTATGGCAGGAGCTATCAGGCCTTATACTTGCTAGGAAAGGAGAGAAGCCATCGGTATGGGTAGTGCCACAACAACTACAAACAGATGTCATTTTGTTAGCACATGATCAAGGCCATTTTAGTACTGAAAAGACAATCTGATGATAAGAGTAATTTGGATGGTGGCCATTGTTCAGGGAGGATGTGTCAGTCTTTGTCAACAATTGCTTGCCTTGCAACCAATAATCTGAATCAGATCACCCAAAAAGGTCCTCTGAGGTGTCAGCAGATGAAGAGACTGGTTACATCTACAGATTGAATACATTGGTCCATTACCTCGTACAAGAAGAGGTAATTTCTGTTGCCTCATGGTGGTTGATTCATTTACTAAATGGGTGGAGGCATTTCCCACACAAAATTCCACAGCGCTCACAACTGCCAGGATCCTAATCAATCATATATTTGCTAGATGGGGTCTGCCGAAGGTCATCAATAGTGATCAGGTTCCACACTTCACTGGACAAATAACTAAGGAAGTCTGTCATGCTTTCTATGTAAAGCAGAAACTACATGTTCCTGGTAGACCACAAAGTTCAGAAATTGTAGAGAGGACCAATTGGACAGTCAAGACTGCTCTATGAAATGTGGTCAACACTGCTGGAAATAATTGGAATGAAAAGCTCTCAATTATATTAATGGCATTAAGAGGCACAGCTGCCAGCTATGGATTCACTTCATATATGGCTATGACAGGGAGGCAGATGTGCTTGCCAGAGCAGTGGTAGCTGGACCTGGACTTACTGAGTGCCAGCCTAAGGCTATCACAGAGTTATGGCTCCTTGGACTCCTTGAGAGTATTAGAAAAGTACAACTTCAGGTTGCTACTGTAATTGGGATGAAAGAGATCCAGAAGGACTAATATTTTTGCAGGAAGGAAGTCCTCGAAGAGTGAGAAGTAGAAGACAGGGTACTTTACAGGTCCTTCTCTGAAAAGAAGCACATTTTCTCCCCAGTTTGGCTAGGACAAGTGTACATTGTGGATAAAGTCAGTCCCACAGTGTATGCTTTGGAAATTTGGAAAAACAAGAGGAAGGTCAAGAAGTGGTTTCGTTCCAGCCAGCTGAAGGCTTGGAAGGGCGCTTCTGCTCCACAGTATGTCATATAGTATTGTGGCTTATTGCTTTCTTGTCTCTTGAAGGTTGAAATGGAATGGGCAATATGAGTGATGGGTATCATCCTGATTCTGACGATGAGACTTTGAACAATAGATTCCAAACATGGAGGAGGCTCCTGGCTTCGTATCAGGATTGGTGGTGCACCGTCTTCATTGTCTGTGATGCCAATCACCAAGATATCCATCCAAGAGGAGGATCCAGGACATTAGTCTCCACTGAAGTCAGAGATCTGGAGCATCACCTGGGAAACCATACCTGATATGATTATGGATGATGGACTTTTGGAATTTCCTCCCCAAAGCCATCAAAGAGGGGAACTGTAGAACAGTGAAAGTCCACGCATGTGCATATGACTAGAGGTGAGAAGTTTCTAAATTGTTTGAACTCTCAGCCTTGATGAAATCATGACTTACTTTTAAGATCTGGGCATGCAGAGTGTATAATTGTGATGCAACTGTTTATCAATGTTAATATGCTAATTAATGAGGCAATTATGATAATTTTGCTTGTATTGAGTTGAAATAGTTTGAATTGATTGGTCCTTTTAAGTACTGCCCAAGTTTGAATTTGATTGGGTATTATGGAAAGGGCAATGATTGGATCATTGGGAGAGTGAAGGTGGCTTGATTAAAAGGCTATAAATCCTATCTGGAGCAGCCAGCAGGGGCTTGGCCTCGGCCTTGCTCTCACTCTGCCTGGACAGTTCTGACTCCAGGGTCTCAGGCTGCGGGAGTTCATTGAATGCAGGTCCTTGATGTGACCTGGACTTTGGGAAGCTACAGTTAGATAAAGTATGACCCTTTCCAATTTTGAGGTGCTGAGTACCTAAGCAGGGAAAAGCTAGAAATCCTCAGGGACTGTCAAAGGGTTTCTCCTGTTGTGTACTTGCCTGTCATCTGTGGTTTCTGGGTTGTCTGTGAAATTACATAGCAGTTAACTATGCAGTGACTGAAGCTCATTATAATGTGTAGTTGATTGGTTGTGTGACCAGGGAGGTTGGGTTTAGGATGTACATCAGGTTTTCACCCCATCAGGTGTATTTTAGTGTGTTACAGCTTGGGTGTTATGGGAATATTTCATTGGGTAGTTGTTGCATGGGTTTTGTTGTGTAACACAGCTTATGTTGCTCAACCTACCTGTGTTGTAGTGTGTAGCTACTCTTTCTAACTCTAAGTGGGGTCAGGTAGTAGATCAATGCTCAGGGAAATTAATTTACTTTAATGCCCTGAACCTGACTACCTGTGGGTCACAGAGGATTAATGACCCTCTGGATTAATTACTTAATTGGCATCCCCATGGGTGGTCCTTCAGTGGAAGTTATTGACAGTATCACTATTTTAGCACTAACTTGAAGCCATTCATCCATCTTTTCCTTCTCAGCTTCCTACCCTCCTCACCAAAGAGGCAATGCTCTCAAAGCTGCACTACCATAGTTCCCACCAATAAATGATACATCTACCCTCATGACACTCCAAGACCCAGTTCTATGGGTTAACTTCATACTTCTCACCTCAATTTTCTGCAGTGTGGAGTCTGGACTAATTTGGAACATGAAACTTCAACTTTCCAATAAACCACCCACATCTGAACACCTAATTTGTCTTTCTAAAATCCTCTCTCACTTCATCTCCCTTCCCTTTTACACACAGTCTTGCAAAGCCAAATGTTATCTATTGAAAAAAAGAAAGGCAATGTGGAAAAAATGTCAAACCCTCTTAGTTTGTAGGTAGTATCCATTATGCTCTTAAAGTCTTACAGAGCCTGATCTAGAGCCTGCTGAAGTTAATGCTAGTTTTTCCATTTGATAATAGATTTGGCTCTTTTTGCCTAGAGGTAGAAAGCCTCATTTAGATCATTGTCAGGATGTGATTCATCCTCATTTTCATATTTATTACTAAGCTTCAAGTAAAACTAATTTTTCTATGTACTCTTGAGCCAAAACTGATAAAATGTCTATCAATTATGATAAAACAAAATAAGCTTCATGCTGACAAGTACACCAAAGTTCAGATTAACATGATTTAAAACTGCCAAAGTATTAAACTCTCTACACAAAATGTGTGTTGTTTTTTCAATACAAGGAATCCTGTCAGACATCATTATACTGACACTAGGGATATTATAATACCAGGGTCAACAAATGCTTGGCATTTGATCATTGTTGCATGTAAGTAACAGCTGGCCATAATGCAATTATATAAAAAGTTGTTTCGATGACTGATTCATTAAAATTGTGATAACTACATGTTCGGCATTACAAATTTTATTTTCACAGCTATTTAATGAAGTAAAATGTAATTATTTTCATATTTTTATTTTAAAATATGTAATAGTCTAATACTAACCATATTTTCTGCCTTTACAAATTTAATATTAAAACTGGAATTCATGCTACTCTACAGCTTCTACAAGTAGGAATGTTAGAGGACTAGATTCAACAAAGGACAAAGTGGACTTTAGGCAGAACTTTACCTCTAACTACAAAACTGTGATTCTGAAACTCATCCGGACCTTACCTAGAACACACTCTGAACAGTGACGTTGTGAAGCTGGCTGACTACTGCAAGACATGGCGCCTCCAGCCAAGCATCAGTAAGACAATTTCCAGCATTTTCAATTGACACAATGCCAGTGCTTCTTGGGAACTAAACATCTACCTGAATGGCCAGAAGCTGGGGCATGAAGCACAACCTGGGCATGACTCTAGAGCAGACACTGAGCTATCATGAATACTTGAAAAAGACAGCAATGAAAGTTAAGGCATGCAACTACCTCCTTAACAAGTTAGCTGCGTTATTGTGGAGAGCAAGAGCCTCAACTCTAAGGCTCTCAGCTCTTGCCATGTCAAGCTCTGTGGCAGACTACCGTGCACTAGTTTGGAATTGCTCATCACACCAAACTTTTTGATGTGCAGCTCCATTTAAACATCATCCACATCATCTCAGGAATTCTTTGACTGACTCCTCTACCATGGCTCCCAATTCTGAGCAACACTGTTCCCCCTCATATCCAATAGGAAGTTGCAACTAGCAAACTAATGGAGAAAACCTATTCCAATCCAAGCCTACCACTGGACAACACTCTCTTAAATCCACCTGCTACATGTCTACCATCACAACACTCCAAACTGCTGCACTAGGACCACACAGCAGAGATCCTCTAGTGTGAGAAACGGAGGTCAATATCACCATGAAATGAGTTCCTTATCACAGGTCCTATACCCTGCCCACCTGGCTTCAACCTGCCATGCTGTCAGTGGGCCTTGCCGCATAGCTTCCGGACAGGGCGAAGTCTGTGTGTGGCCAACCTCCACCACTGGGTCTTCACAACAATCCAGTTGTGGCAAAACACCACCACGTCACATATTGTCAATGGCTGCCCACTGCCTAAGTTCAGCAGTGGACTACAGGAACTGCACATGGCCACTGAGGATGCTATCACATGACTCAGCAATTACACACACAGCAAGTGACTGCCTGACTTGGACCTCATGACATTTAAATTTGTAGCTGCCTTACTTTTTTACCTCATTTCTTATGTGTTTAAGATTCTGCATAAGCAAAAGTGCTCCAGTCTGGACAGGGCTTACCAATGCAGCTCACATCTCTGCCTAATCAGAAGCCAGAACAAAAAACAAACAACTTGTCTGCTAAAGTCTCCTCAGTGTAGTAGCCTCAAGCATGCACATAAAATGCAGTAACAAGTTCTTTTGTAACGTATGTGCATGTAATATGGAAAACAGCAGGATGAACCAGGGAGCAGTCTGCAGATGTGCTGACTGTTGATTCAGGCTATAACTCCAGAAACCCCAGGGGCTGGGGGGCAAGGAAAAAAGAAGAGTAAGACTGAGTCTGAAGCAAGGGAGAGCAAAAGCGAGAGTAAGAGAGCATGCGAGAGAGCGTGCGTGAATGAGAGATGTGTGCGTGTGCAATCTAGTCTGCCCTACACAAGGGTGGGCACAGTGGAGCTAGAGATCTCACTGGCTTGGACAGCCAGGACTGTGGCTGTGAAGAAGCTGCACTCAGAATAGGGGACAGCTGCAGGCTACTGTTTGACCACTCTAGGTACTAAAGGCTTGTTTGGGGACACCTCTGGAGCTTTGCAGGGAGAAATTAAGGTGCTGAGTGTATGTTACCAGAATGTCGATATTTCTTTACTTTTTACCCCACTTTAGTCCACTGGCTTGTGATGCTAATCCCTATTATTTTTTATATAATAATGGGAATCCTCCTTGCTTATTGTGCCAGTTTTTGGTGCTGTAGGATTGTCACACTTTTAAAAGGCAGCTGAAGGAGGAGGCCTTATTCATATGAAGCCCTAATAGTCAAAGCATTCCCCCAGGAAATGGGAAACCTTGCTGATGTACAAAGATGTACTCATCTGCTTGAAGGAATTCAAGCTCATATATCCCAACTTCCAGGGGAGATTCCTAACCACCAGACTCTCAGGTATTTTGGGCTTACTACATCCTTCAGTCCTTTTGAAACTGTGCCACCTTCAGAGGTGTAGCTGGAAAGCTCTGCATTCAAAGCAGGTGTACGACATCTGGGGTAGTGTCAGCTACCTTGGTGCCAAACACAGAGGCTTATTACTCCTCTGCTGCATTCTGAGCTATTTTGGCCCTGTTCCCCACTACAAAGGCAGTTCCCAGGGATACTGCCCTGATCGTCCTTTTCAATTATGCTACTACCCACCGTGTAGGGAGAAAAAAAACCCAAGCAAAAATCAAGATTCACAGAGTCAAAAGTACAGAGCAAAAGGGAACAACTCTAATCTAGTAATTACAGTCTTCCTTTGGGAAGGAGCTGTGTTCTGTGCTCCAAGGACTACTACACAGTTGCTAAAAAAAAGTCCAAGAACAGGGTCCATCTTCATATCTAAGTTCTCTGTAATTCAAACCTATCTTTTCTGTAATAAAGTCTTCCAGAATTATGTCACTTCTTCAGAGCATTTTCAGAGCCCTCAAGACTCATAAAACACTTCCTTTGTTTGAGAACTCTTCCTCCCTCTATCAAATCATAAGGCAGTGCAGGGTTACACTGTAGGGACTAGCTGATTCAGAGAGGCATAAGCATACATGATTCAGAATAGGAATCTCCCCTTTCCTCTCCACACACACACACACTACCCCACCCAGGGTAGTTCTAGGAAGGAAGAAAGGAAGAAGAGTGGCAATAGGAAACATGTTTCATATGATATGAAGCAATCCCCTACACAACACTTTTTCTTTGTCTCCTTGTATTGCTGCAATACAGGTGCAAGCAACAAGAAACATACTCTGTTTCTTTAGGACCAATCCGAGCAACGACTATTTTCCCCATTCTCAGTCTCCCTTTTGCTGCTGCATTCTGTGCAATAAAGTGCTCAAGGTCTGGGTTTGGTAATGAATAGCCCTTTAGATGCTGAAACAGCTCTAGTCCCAGTGCCCCAGATATGATAAAACAGCTTTCAGAACCTTGGCTTTACTATTCCATTGTCCCACTTGAGATTGTCTATCACTACTCATCAGTGGAACCAAATTGCACTTCAAAAATATAATAGCTATCTGCTGGTTGTTCACAGTATGAAAGAAATAATATAATAGAACAACACATCAATATGTCAGAATCTACATTTCAAATTATCTATTTCTTTTTATTAGATTGTTAATATAGATGGACTACTTAGACTCTGATTTGTGACAAAAGAATTGTTCAGACTTAGTGACAGGAACAACCTGGATGTAATGTCTAAAAGGATAACGCAACATATGTTTTGAATGCTTTGTCTCTGGCTTTTTTCTGTCCATTTGGTATAGAATATGATAAAAAATGAGTGGAATTCCAGCAGAATATAAAAATCCATATGCATTCCCTTAGAAATTGTTGACACGGTAGTTATAAATTTGTTCAGGCATGAGCAGAATGAGAGGAAAAAAATCTATTATTGATTGCCATTCCATGATGCTAAATCCTAGTAAAATAAACAAACAAGGCATGTTACAATCAATTACTACGGTCAAGTTACAGAATTCCAATGCATTTACCAGAAAGGCTGCTAATAGACATTAAACAAAAAAGGGCACTTTAAACTTGGTACACTTCTGTACCAAGCCCAGAGCATGCCCAGTAGAGTCAGTGTTAGTTGGGCCCAGCTTGCACAACTTCTGTATAGATTGGGCACTTTAGTGGGTGGGGGTTTGGCACTTTATCTAATTAGATAAAAGTGCCAAAAGCCCTGCTGAAGCACCTAATCTATACAGATGCTATGCAGCTGGGTCAAACTACACACTGTTTCTTCCAGTAAAACATATTTTGTTTTTTTTAAGACTCTTAATGTCTTTGCCCAGATTGTATTAAATCCTTAATTTAAAAAAAAAAAAGGCAAGGGGGAAAAAAAACTTCCCATTTCAACGGAATTTTCCCTGTGTATAAATTAAAAAATAAGATTAAGAAAGTAACAGGGTGAAATTCTGTAGCTCTTGCTGTCAGTCAAGTATATCATTATGATCTCTTCTGACCTAAAAACCTCTAAATTTATCAGTATGTAAAAATTCAAGCAGGAGCATCAAGATTCAGCTCTTTATCAATACAGAGACCTCTGATAAAAAAACACAATTAAAGGGTAAATCTCTCTCATAGATAGCCCGTCAGAACTAAAACCTGCAGTGCGGTATTATCAAAGAGGAAACTAGCCCTGCTCATTTTCAAATGTAAAAGTATAACTAAAGAGTTATTCAAATGTAAAATTAGTTTGACTCACAATCAGATTGGTGATTTTGAAGTATCTGTCATGACAAATTTGTTCAGGACTCACGTTCTCTTACTGAAATATCAAACCAAGAGACAGGCTGTAGTGAATGTGGTCCTTACAGTCTTTTCTTTTTCAGAACAAAAGCCTTTTTAAATGTGATCACTCCCTCTTTTAGTTTGAATAATGACAATCTTTAGCTCTGATATTAGTAACCTTGAAGACCTTACTTACTCCAGGAGTCGATTCATTTGAAGCAATGTACTCCATGTTTTTCTGAATATCTTTATCACCTAAGACTAGCTTCAGGATAGTAATTTTTGTAAACATGAAGTCAGAGCATTGCCTCTGCTATTCTAGAAGATATCATTAGAAGTAAACAAACAACAAATAATTTATTTAAATGTAGTCCTTTTTTTTTAGGCTCTTGGACATACACAAGTGAATGTTATTTATTGCTTCCTATGCTTTACACTATTTCCTTAGATTTTCTGTGAAGCCATAAACTTATGAGTTTATCAGAAGTATTTAAATCTGTGAGTGACCACATCCCACTGTATCATTTCTTTTCTCTGGTTGCTTTTTTGTGGTACAAATACTTCAAAATGAAAATTCTAAATGTGTTTTTATTTCTTTATTTTCTTTTTATAGATAGCCATACATGATTTTAAAATATGATTTATGTATATATTTTGTCCAAAAATCCCAAGCTGTACAATGTTTATGAAAAGTGCATGTAAAATGTCCTTCAAAAGTGTTAAAGATGACTTGTTCAAACAGGAGAATTGGGTAATTGAAAAATTTAGAAAAATGAGCCTTCTATAATGCCCAACACATTTGATTTGTCTTAAAAGTAAAGTTGGATATTCCAGCTATCCTTTTCAGGCAATTGGAAATGGATTTAGTAATGGTAAATTCATTTAAATTATTGCTATGGCAAACAATCAATCAGCACCAATACTTTTACCCAGTTGATAATGGAAAGGTATTCTACAGCTAACTAAATTCAGTGAGAACATATTTCCTGTCAAGGAAAAATCTTAAGTTTGGTGCTGCCATCACAGGGAGTTGAAACTACAAACAGGCCCCCAGAATGTGCCCTCTGGGTGACCTGGAGGCTTGCCAATCACAGAGCATGAGGTAATCTTACCTAACGCACATGCTCAGTTCACTGACTGCATGATGTTATTTGACTAGAAATTTCTCTGTGAAGAGTGTCGCGGGGCACGCCCGTGCCCCGCTTCTAAGGAGACGCCCCCGGGAAGGGGAGAGGTGTAACAGGGCACCAGGGTGCCTGCTACTAGCAGGAGGAATAGGGCTGCTGAAGC
>NW_017728920.1:13256869-13274411 GCF_001723895.1 Crocodylus porosus | reverse complement strand
GCACCTATCCCTCAGGGGGTAGAAAGCAAGGGCTCGCTAGTGAACCTCGTGGGCCAACAGACCCCTTTGTTGTTCGCTATACTGTAACTGAAGAAATATCTGAGCCTCCGCTTCCCAAGCATGAATAAATAAATCATCTTTGTTTAAACTTCCCGTACAGCTCACACTCCACCGCCGCTAATCCCACCTGATCGTATTCCAATTGCCACCCCGGCCCACCGTGACCTTGGGGCCCGATTCACTCGGTGTTCAGTTATCCTGGCATTTTCCTGAAATATTTAATCTATAATTTCTTCACCTAATGAGAAGCATATAGGCTACAACTTAATTTCCTGCAATAGTTCCCAATTCCCAGTACTTCCCATATCTCCAAATATAGTTGATAGCTCACTAAAAATGGTGCAGTACTAGAGAATGGTAGGGTGGCTAATTTAGGCCTCTATTTAATAAAAAATAACAAAGAAAGACTCAGAGAGACTCAGACAAACTTGACTTCAGATGTGGGTAAGATATTAAAAACATTATATAGTATTCAAACTAGTATAACTAAACAAGAAACAGTCAGCATGGATTCATGCAAGGAAGGTCATGCCTGACAAAGTTGCTTGAATTTTTTGAGTGCATTACTGAAGTGGGAGATAAAGGTGAAACTGGGGACATAATTTATCTAGATTTAGGGAAAGCATTAGATTGTATATCATACACCAGGATTAATTTACAAGGTCAGAAAGTATAGTATAAGGGAGAAGTACTGAAATGGATTAAAATTGGCTAATGTACAAAAAGCAGAAGGTATCTTCAGAATAGAGAAGATATTTGACCTTACTGTCAATGAAGCTTGTGATGTGGCAGGCAAATGATATTGGCGTGTAATGTGTCTAGACAAAATGATTAAAATCCCCTAAATATAAGTATTTCTTGTTCATCTAACAAAGGTAAGTGTCTTCAGTAGTGGTAAAGTTTATCAGTTGTACAACAGTGAAAAGCAATCCTTGTGACTACCAAAATAATAAAATCTTTCCTTATTCCCACCCTCCTCTTTTTTTCACTTTGAGTTAAGCCAAAAAAAAAATAACGCCATGTTCTGGATGACATCTGTAATAAAAAATGCAGAAAGGCAAAGCAGATATTTTTGGAAATGAAAGCCAACACAGATTGGTACCATCTGAGAATTTGGCTCTCAGTATTCTATGCTATAGTGAGGTACAACCAAGTCGATCTTAATTCATAATTCCCAAGGGAAAGTATCCAAGATGCACAAGTTATTTAATGGTCTAAAAATAGAAAGAAAACCTGATCATTGAGAGATACAATCTGAGCACAGTTTTCCACCCTCTTTAAAGGATGAAAAGGTCAGGGCCCCTCTACATATGCAGCTAGAGGTATAGTGGATGTAACGTGATTCACATGATCATACCTCCTGCCATGTCACATGCATATAGGAGACGACGCAATTGTGGAATTGTGCACTAGATCCCATTGCGCCTAACTGCTAGTTCAGGAGGAGTCTGATTTTGGACTTCCCCTGCATGGGCAAGAAGCAAGCTGTTGCAGGTGGGAGCCCCCTCAAGTGAGGGACTCTGAGATGCAGGGGCACCCCACACTTCCCCTGTGGTGGGGAGACTGCCTCTGCAGCAATCACCCCACCCTGGCAATTTCATGCACCCTCAAGGTGGGGTGATTGCCATAGCAATATACCCAGTCCAGAATTTTCATGCACCCCCAGGGCTGGGAGATCATAGCCATGCCATGCAGCTGCTGGGATGCAGCTGGGTCCTGGCACTGGGAGGCACAGTGTGGAGACTGAGTATCTGCAGCTATGGGACTCCGGGTTGCAGTGGTTGTTGGGTACTGCCAGGACCCAGAGTTTCAGCAGTTGTGGGACTCACAGCCCCAGCTCGGAGCCCACAGCTGGTGGGGTTCCCAGCCACAGGGGAGAACCTGCTACATGTGCAGATTAAAGCTTCATAACAACCAGGTATAAAGTTAGTACACATTTTCAAGGTCTAACTTTATAGCTGGTTGGAATTTTTTATCATGCACACATAGCTGGTCTCAAGGTAATTGTGCAATACCTGTAACAAGTAGAGGGTGTATCAGAAATGTGTGCTAACCATGAAGAAAGGTTGACTTTTTAATGTTGAAAATTATATTCACTATATGATAAAAATATAGGAATATTATATTTTGCTTTGATATACCAATGTAGCCAAACAGCCAGGTATTTTCCTGTGCCCTTCTAAAATTTCCAATAAGTAGCAAATCCAGCAGTCTCATCTGTCTCGACTCTGTAATTCAGACTTCCATTTCCATTTCAAATCCAATTCTTAACGAATATGCTGTTACTGACATGTACTGGAAAGAGATCACAGCCATCCTACTGAGAACAGGAAAGTTCAAGCCTGCCCTATTCTGATGTCCTTCTGTTGGAAATGTCTCAAAAATAGCGACTGAGCTATATTAGAGGTATATAAATAATTAACAGTTTAATCCAAATAAAAAAGATTTTTGTGATAGTTAAAACTAGTAATTGCAAGTATTAATCCCTCTATTGGATATTGGAGTGAGCAAATATTTAATGCAAGTGCATTTCTTAAATTTCCTCTATTTCTATTCTCTCACCTCCAGCACAGTGAAGCTCTCAGCTGTTCAGCAGGGCTGTGCGAAATTTCACCAGGTGTTTTGTTTCAACGCTGTTTCAACTCATTTCAAGCTCAAAACAGCAAAAGCAAAATCAAAATGAAATGAAAGGCTTCAAAACAGCCTCTAAATGAAACTAGGATGCTTGAAATGTTTTGAAGATTCAGAGGCTGGCCTTGAAGGGAAACAGAAACAAACGAGAGGAAAGAGGAAGCGGTGGCGGAAGGACTGCTCTGATATTGAGATGTGTAGCGGCCAGTGACTGATCCTTCCCTGAGGTTCCTTTCAATCCCAGTGTGCTGGGGGGGGACTAAAAAACAGCTGTGCCTTAACACACATACATGCGCGTGCGTACACACACACACACCATGAGTTTTGCTTGTCAACAGCCTGAGGTACAGTTTCCCAGACACCCCTGCACCTAACTCCTTGAAACTTGGCAGGCATTGTGGTCTCAGCAGGGGCTACCATTTCTGCTGTTTTTTGTTCTCCTATGCCTTCACACTTAAAAGTGACAGGAATTTTGTTTTCAGGATTTTGAGGTACAGTTTCGCTGAAAACCCTGCACCTATTTCCTTGAAACTTGACAAACTTTGTAGCCTCAGCAGGGGCTATCCTCCCTGTTATTTTCCTTTGAATCAGGCAAGAAATGACAAAGTTATAGGCAGTTTTGTGATTCCCCATTACAGCCTATGGGTGAAAACGTCAAAACTGTTTCACTGTTTCGACGGTGTTTCGACAAAACAAAATGCAACAGTGCTTTGAAACTAAACAAAACTTGAAACAAAACACTGTTCCAGTGAAACAGTAAAATGGAAGTCGAAATGAAATGATGCTGTTTCACACAGCCCTGCTGTTCAGCTCCATGACCAGGTTAAAAGGCACAACATTCTGTTTGTGTGCATCTCATTATGAGTGACATGTGTCTTCTCCTGTGCCAAGGTATCAGCTGTGAGTACCTTCAGCTAAAATTCAATACAGTCAGAAAGATTCAGACTGAAAACAAATCAGCCTTTGCGAAACTACTTTTTTCTTTTGAATCTCTCATAATGCCTGCTGGTCCCACTAGTAATTCTTGAAAGGAAGAGAAGGATAAGCATAGACCCTAATCTGAGGGGCAAAAAAATACTCCTTGAACTGTGCCAGGAGCTGGGAATGGAATCAGAGTTACTGCTAATCCAAAGTAGACAATGAAAACTGAGGGGCAGCTGGAGTCCAAGGGAATGAAGCTAGAAGACAAGAAACTAAAGATAACATGAAAGACACCAAGCACAGTGCAAATATGCAGAGCAAATCTATTTTAGGATTTTAGTGATTCAGTGATTTTAGGCATAGCTAGCAGATAATTAAAAGTTTTTTAACCATGAATGACATTTAAAATGGTTCTGCTATGCTTGTAGTGCAAGAGAAATATGTAGATTTAACAGTTCCGTTATAATAGATTATATCTGCATGCAGCAAAACCCCCCAGTTTTTCTTTTTCATTATTATTTATCTTAAAATACATTCCCCCCCTTCCGCAACAATTTCTGACTTTTCTCTCCCTCTCTATTCCCTATAGATAAGTATAAGTGAGCTCAAAATTAGGATAAGCTTTAAGCTTTTTTATTTTTGGTGACAAGTTTTTGGTTTTGGATGTCCATTGTTTTATAATTATTAGGTTTGTACTAATTTTTACTGTTGTATATTGTATTTATTATCATTTTTTAATTGATTTTTGTTGTTTCATATGCATATTATATGGTTTAGGCCTGTGTTTGTAAGTGAACCAAAGTCATGTCAAGTTTCCATTTTATAAGTCAAGCCTCAGGTTTCTGTCCTCTGCCTGGGCATCCCATGTTGCAACAATATGATTCATTGTACCCCTCCCATGTAAATTGGTTCCTGGATGAATGAGAATGATTGGGTATGATTGAAATACAAGGGTAGCGGGCCTCTATTAAATGGCCTGTAAAGACTGGGCCATCCCCTCGCATTGATTCATCCAGGAACTACAGACCTCACCCAGGAACAGAGACATGACCAGCATTTGAAAAACAAAAGATCCTGCAAAACCAGCAACTCTCACCATTACAGACACCTGAAACTGCACATCCCTGCATGAGCACACATGCTCAGTATGCCAGGGGCTAACCCTTGCCTGGGCATGCCCCCTGTCACTAGGGTCACTCATGGTCTGCCCCTATAAAGAGAGGCAGTGAAGACAGACCCAGTGACAACACCATTTCCATCCAGACCAGACCACCTTCATGTCTCCTATCAACCCAGAGGCCTGCCGGTGACCCCCTCTGGACAACATCTACTGGACAAGGACCCCTTTCCAGCCTGGCTAGGCAGATATTAGCTGCATACCTCCTCCTACAATTTGGACTCTCTCTTTCCTCCTGGACTTCAGTGGAGTTCAGCCCCTGCACCAAGCCTCTCTAACCTCTGCTGCCATTGTGTGTGTGTGGCCATTGTGTATGTGTGGGTGTGTGTGGGTGCAAGGGAACCATTTGGCATTGTGTCACCATCTCCCCTGTTCAATAAAACCATTGTCATTTGCAACCCTGAGTTGGGGCATGTTTTACTGAATCCCAGTCCCTTCCTTATCTTAAATTCCAGCCTCATTCTCTCTCTCAGCTCCAGTTCCCACCCTCTCTGCTAGTTTCCCCATCTCCTCCCAATTTCGTCTTCCCTTTTCTGCCACCTCTCAGCCTCTCCTTGCTTCCCGGCTGCTTTTCCTGTGACTTTCTGCTGCCTCTCTCTCTCTCTCTCTCTCTCTCTCTTTCGCTCTCTCTCTGTTTTCAGGCTCCGCCCCTGCACCTTCTGTAATTCCACCCCACCTGCAGCTTCCCAGCTCCTATTAGCTGTCCTGCAATTCTCTCCAACTTCCAGCACCTACTGCCACTCACTGCAACTTCTCTAGCTGCCTCAGAGCCATCCTCTGGCTCCCCACACACAGAGCCCTCTTTAACACCCATACTTTCCCTTAGTCCCATTTTTCCCCCTCCCCATCTACATTTTCAGCTCCCCCATAGCTCCAGTCCCACACTCTGTGCCAGCATACTTCCCTGTTCTGCAGGCTTTGGGCATAGTATTTTAATCAATTAAGATCAATTAACCTAAAGTTACCCCCAAGCCTCAGTTCTTCAGCCCAGGCCCCTGTAGTCTACCAGTTCTAATCCTGGTCCTGGTAACTTTAACCCCCTACACTTCTACTTTCCTACCTTAACCTTTCTCCAGTTATCCCAAGTACACCAAGCATATACATATCACAATATCCAACTTAGGAACTCATTTGTGTGTATGTGTAGGTGGGTGGTATGTGTGTATATTAGTGAATACACACACACACATATACACACACACACACACACACATATATATAGATATAGATTGTGTGTGTGTGTGTGTGTGTGTGTGATATATGAATTATTAATCCACATATGTGTATTGAAGGTGCAGGTGTTGGTAACTGATTCTGTCTAAATTTGGTTTGTGTAGTGTGTGTGAACCCAGACTAGTTATTTGGAATGTGTATCTGAGTTGCTACTGTGTGTGCACGTATATATATGGCATTGTGTGCATGATATGCGACTTAGTGAACTGTGTCTAACTTTTGGAGTGTATAGTGTATGTTCCTGAGCTGGTAGTGTGAGTGTGTATGCCTAATAGGGGTGTATGCACCTAGTGAGTGTGTGCTTAATTGATTTTTATGTGTGCATGTGCAATTGTACACCACACTCTTCTGTCTAACAGCACAATATTGAGATCCTGAGCACTGGCCTGAACCCCCAGGGCAACATGTGTAATTTGATATGGGTACTATTTGGTATGGTGGTCTATAATATTAGTACTGATTCCTGTCATACAAAATGAAAAAGTGTCTTTTATCCAGAATCCCACTTGGTATACAACGTGACTTTTTATAGCATGTTAAAAATCTTTAACTAAACTTGTGATATTATCACTGATAAAACAGAGAAACATAAAATGACCATAATAATTAATAAGAATAATAAAGTTAATTTAAATACTTGAATATTTATACTTTCATTGCCCACCTGCTCCACATCAGAACTTGGAGAAATAAGTAACTTCTGCTACATAATCAGGAAATGTGATAAAGAACTTCTTAATACACTTCGTAATTTGTTTTCCATTGTTAACTACTATTGGCACTATAGGCATTTCACAGCCTTCTTCTCCAACAACTGCCTCAGTACAGTTATCTTAGCTTCTCTTCTTTCCTAAATCTTACAATAAATATTAAATCAAAATGTGTTCCTATCTCATGAAATGTGGTAGTTTTTTATGCCAGCATATTCTATTCTCAGTAGAAACAATTCTCTGTTTGACAAATAATGTAGAACACAGCTTATGTCCACTTCATTTCCTGCATTTTGACTGTTGCTGAGATGGTTATTGAAACCACGTCTGAATCTTTTGGTGTATTCCAAGTAAGCTTTCAACTGCCTTGGAAACAACAAGATTCAATAAGATTCACAAAAGAAAAGAAAGAAACTATTAACCTCTATCATAAGCAATAGAAGGGTGTCATTCTGTCATGTCTCCTCCAATCTTTTATCTTGTGAAAAGCATGAGCAAGGCAAAGCCTGCTTATGTTAACAAAAATGGAGCCAATGTATGTATCCAGGAACATACCTTTCTGATCCAAAGTGACTCACATCACTATTAAGTAGGAGGACCTTTTAGCTATTGTACTGGGGTTTTGAAAAAGAATGGGCAAATGAATTCAAAATATTCTTTTTTCTCAGAAATGTTCTTGTGAGCAAAGACACCTCTCCAGCTGACTTGAATTAAATCCATAGACAGGCCATCCCCCTCTGCCCCTTTTGAAGGAATGACTCTGGACATAGTTGAGTACTTTCCCCATCTTAGTAGCCAACTCTTTTCGAGAGTGACTTTACCTCTGTCACATTCCTATAAACATCATGTTACTATTGGCTGTTCATGAAGATAGAAAGGGTAGCCTTACTCAATAATAGGATGATCTCCACATACAGATCATACCACCATTCAGATATTCTTCAATTAAACATAATCTCATCAAGATACCACCACTGATTAGATAAAGGATTAAATTTGTTACAAAACTTGATCAAGATTTATGGCTAGAAAGTGAATGAAGTTGATATTCCTATTAGACTGTTTGAAAAACAGGGTGTGAAATCATACAGTATTTTTTCAGACAAAGCTTTGATAATTGACTTAATTCTGGCCAGTAAACTTCTGTAATAATCTAAACTAATACGTAAGTGAAAGCGATGAGAAAATTGGCTTGCTGCTCTGTATCGGGATGCATTCCTAGTTTAATGTGAACGTACTTGAAAAACCAACAAATGGCACTAGGGCATTTTGAGTTATTAATATAAAACCCCTAGAATATATACACTGCTGATGTACCTATTATGAAAACTATACCAACTTCTGCTCCCAGAAGCAACACTGGCAATTAAAAAAAAAACCCTCCAGAAAAGCCTCACAATGTACCTCCACTGTAAGACAGTGCATATATATGTCTCCCATCTTGATTTTGTTGCTAATAGAGTGACTTTATGTAGATGTCCCAAGCCACTGCAAAGATAGATAAAACACTTGCAGTAGTTTCCTGCCATGACACAATAAGCACGTGTAACTCATTATGGGTGTCCAGTGGAACTGAAGACTTTAGTAAGGTCGATGAAGGACATATACAGGAAACCAGTGGCAAAATTATTACATATTTCTTCTGGAATTGACATTAAATACTGAATGGATGGAGAGCTTTTCAACCTGGAACAGTTTTACTCAAAGACTAAAGTACTCAAACAACCATCTTTGACCTTTAATATGCTGATGACTGTGCCATCCTTCCACACCCTGAGGAAAACCTCCAGATGGTGCTGGATCTTGTCAGAGAAGCCTCCTGAACTCTGGGCATGTCTCTCAACATGGAGAACACCAAAGTGCTCTGTCAGCCTGTCCCAGGCCATCCCCCTCTGCCCCTTTTGAAGGAATTACTCTGGACATAGTTGAGTACTTTCCGCATCTTAGTAGCCACCTCTTTTGGAGAGTGAACAGTAATGAGGAAATCCAGTGTGCATATGCCCCCTTTAGTAAATTGCTTTGGCTTGTCTTTATTCATTGTAATCTCCAGGAAGACACCAAGATACAGGTCTACAATGAAGTCATCTTCCCCCCTCTCCTCTACAGATGTGAAACATGGGTGACCTACTGTTGTCATCTCAAAAGCCTGGAGAGATATCACCAATGATATCTCCAGAAAATCTTCCCCAACAAATGGAAAAATCATTGCATGAGTGCCAGCATCCTTGCTGAAGCCATTGTTACCAGCATTGGGTCAGTGATGCTCAAGCACCAATACTGCTCGACTGGACATTGTGGGTGGATGCCTGACTTTTGACTCCAAAAGAAGTGCTCTACTCCAAGCTTCATAATGCCTTGAACTATCCTATGATGGCCAAAGGAAATACTTCTAGCATACAGTAAAAGCACACTCAAGAAAAGGGATATAGGCATCAAGATCTGGGAGGAGCTGACTGCCAATCAACTCCAATGGCACCACAACCAAGTGGCAGCCCATTCTGAACTATAGCGCTTGAAGCAGAGAAGAGATAGGTATGCCAGCCCGCAGCCTACTCTCCCCTTACCAAAAGACTGTAAGGATCTGTGGCTTAAGGATTGGGTACTTAAGTCACTTCAAGTTCCATCAATGAAATGTGGTAGAAACCATCCTCAAACTGAGGGATTAAGGGATTCCAACGCCTACATCTATTAAGGTATCACGGTTAAAATATATAGCTTCTTCCCATATAGGTATAAACCTTCAAACTATCTAAGTACATGCATGAATGCTTTGAAAAGTAAAGTAAAGATCAATGTAAAAAAGGAGTACTATCAAAAGGAGTACCGATGGTGTTTAACACTGAAAAATGCAAGGTTCTCCACCTCGGGAAGAAAAACCTGAAGCATCCTTATAAGCTCAGCAGTGCTATGCTGGCTAGCACTATGGAAGAAAGAGACTTAGGGGTCATCATTGACCACAAGATGAACATGAGCCTGCAATGCAATGCTGCAGCTAGTAAAGAGACCAAAATGCTGGCTTGCATCCATAGGTGCTTCTCAAACAAATCCTGGGACATGATTCTCCCCTTGTACTTGGCCTTGGTGAGGTCGAAGCTGGAATACTGTGACCAGTTTTGGGCTCCACAATTAAAAAAGGATGTGGAGAAGCTTGAGAGACTCCAGAGAAGAGCCACACACATGATCAGAGGTCAGGAAAACAGACCTTATGACGACAGGCTGAGAGCCATGGGGCTATTTAGCCTGGAAAAGCGCAGGCTCAGGGGTGATCCGATGGCCACCTATAAGTTTATCAGTGGTGACCACCAGTATCTGGTGGAACGTTTGTTCACCAGAGCGCCCCAAGGGATGATGAGGTCAAACGGTTATAAACTACTACAAGACAATTTCAGGCTGGGCATAAGGAACAATTTCTTTACTGCCCAAGACCCAAGGTCTGGAACAGCCTGCCATCGGAGGTGGTTTGAACACCTTCAAGAGCAAATTGGATGCTTATCTTGCTGGGATCCTATGACCCCAGCTGACTTCCTGCCCTTCGGGCAGGGGGCTGGACTCAATGATCTTCCAAGGTCCCTACCAGCCTTAATGTTTATGAAATCTATGAAATATGCTGACAATATTATTCCTTGGTCAACGGACAATATCCAGTTACATATTCCTGTGTGCATGTATTACAAATTCACATGAATTGTTACATCTTTTAGATTACATTAGTTTTCATCTACACTAAAATATAGTTCTTTCTGCTGCACTTAAACTGGCACGTCCTTTGAAATTTACTTTTGCTGTGATGATCCTCCAGGGCCCCTTCCAGCCCTAATGTTTATGAAATCTATGAAATCTATGAAGTATGCTGTACACATTTAAAAAAAAAAGATATTTAAAAGTGGAACATGCAGAAAAATTAAAAACTCTTGCAGGTTAGTGAATTTCTAGTTGTAGATTTCTGATGAAGTTGGTCTTCCTTTCAATTGTAATTATGGTGGAAAACCAGCTACCCTAAAGTTAATATTGAGAAAGCCTTTCTGTTTAAATTTGACTCCAAGTGTGCTAAAATCCATGCATTTATTCAGGTTGCCTTGAAATTCGCTGTACGTCATGCAGAGTAGCTAATGATCTAACTGTTATTCCACTTGATCAAGGAAAACCCAAGATACAGCCTTCCTTCTCACCTCACTGTCCCATCAAATAGCATTTGTTAAAGTCAATTTATTCTACATCAACTTTTACTCAAATCATGGGGCTGATCATATCTAAAGTTATGAAAATCATTGGAGTTAGGTTCTTTAGTTAGTCATGTCCCAAACATTCATGTGCAAGCATGTTATAGTGTGTGCATCCACAGAAAGTCTATCCAAAATAGCTACAAGTATGAAAATGAATACAACAGCTGTAGTATAGGCAGATAATTCCTACAAGCTATTGCCAAGGTCACAGGGTCAGGGAAGGGGACAGAGTTCATTTCCTGATTTTAAGACACTTGAGTATAACTGAACTAGACTTTCTGGAAGAATGAAGGGTAGTGCTTTAGTGCTTGAACTCTGAGTAAACTGTTGTTTTTATGTGTCAGTGAATAACTGCAACTGTTTTCACCCTAGAAACAGTCAGGAACTGTCCATTGGAATTATTTTCTGATGAAATGTATCCTTTTTACAAAATTGAATTTCTCCATAGGAAAGGCTGGGAGAAATCAGAATGACAACTTCCCCAGTGCCTGCTTCCCTGCAGTGCAGAGTTAAATGGATAAAAGCCTTTCAGGAAGGCTACAGAGACTAAGTACCCTGTTTCTCTGCTTCTCTTGCACCTCTGATAGAATTTGGGCACTCATCCTTCCCTTACCCTACCCCAGAGCTCTCTGCCAGCTCTCTGGATATGTTTACATGTAGTGCTGGGCACAGGGAGCTAGCACTATACTGAGTTTGGGTACCGAAAGCAGAGCAGCCACATTGTTGCAATGTTTTGCTTAGCTATAGTATCCTGCTCCTCAGCAGTAATTTGTATAGATACTGGAAGAACTCAAGACCTTTAAACATTTGGTTCCAACACAGCCAGTTGCAAGAGGCTGCACTGTACTGGGTAGCTATACTAACTCTATTAAAACATCCAAAATTCTCTGACTAAAGAAGCCCAAATCCACAATTTTCTTCTGTTAAATGAAATGACATTATATATATAGATATTAGTTGAACACAATGTTTTATTGATATATTTATCATTTTAAAGCAACATGGAAGACTTCCAGTGTCTTGGTCATTATAGCAAAATACATTCTAAATACCTATATACTTTGCCATTTGATTTTGGGTTTTTATATGATGGAAAATCAGAGCTTCCCTTACCCCCTTTACTCACCAGGATGCAGGTCCAGCTGTGGCTGTCCCCCCTGCTGCTCTGTGGTCCTGAGCAGTAGGGTGGTGCAAAGTTTCAGGTGCTGATTTGATTCGGAGGAGATTTGGCAGCTGAGTCTTCAAATCTGAATTGAATCGGGAGACCAATAAAAAGGTCCAAATCGATTCAAAGCTCTCCGAATTGATTCAGGAAAGATTCAGAGAGATTTGGAGATCTGGGCAGTCCCCACTCTTTGCTGCAGGGAGCTGGACCCAAACTCCATACCAGTAAGTAGGGGGTGGGGGATAGGGCTGGAGGAGGGGGAGGAGACCACAGGGGGACCCTATGAGTCTTTAAATTGTGGTACATTTTCTGTTTAAATGCACTTATTTAGACTTTCCCCTGTTCCCTCCCTCTACCTCCTCTCCCCAAGTAAAATGAAATCAGGTTCCACTACCTGAAAAGTGTGAAAAATACAAACCTGGTAACACAAGAATCCTAAAGACCCAATACAGATCAAAGCTTCTGCTTTGTACCAGTTCAATGGATCCCTGAACAGTGCTGCACTACATTGCTATTATTCAAGCAGGTGGCATATTATTATTCTTACAGATTGATACTTTTGCTTATTATCCCCTTGACTGCACAAAAAAACACAGTAATTTGAATCTAATAATGCCTATAAAAACTTCCATTAGTAATACAGCTTGTAATTAAAGGCACAAAGAAAATATCACTGGACTAGCATAACTATTGTTTTTTAATTGATGTAGTCTGTTACCACATTTGGCTACACTGGCATCATTGATTTTATATAAGAGAAAAAGACAGGACTTTTTGATAGGTTTAAAACAGTTGCTGTACACATTTTTGTTTTATGTATCCAAATGACAGTAATCTTGTAATAGAAGAAACCAAAAATAATCAAAATAAAAAACAGTTTATAAAGCAAACATAATGGGAAATGCGTCAGTTTCATATAAATTACTGCACTTATCAAATAATTAAGAACAGGAAAGAATGAAACAAATGTAAAATATATGCTGACTCATTCAAAATATTTCTAAGTAGCAGCTATGCAACTTAAATTTTGTTTTCCTCCTTGGAGTACTGAAATTCCCTATACTCCTGGGCAGAGCCATCCCTAGGGGTGTGTGGGGCCTGGGGCATATAAGCCTGTGCGGGGCCAGCAACCGGCCAGAGCCGGCAGTGCTCAATGGCGGCAAAGCCAGTGGCACTTGGCAGTGGTGACACGGCACTGTCTGTGGGGCCCCCCGAAGTGCAGGGCGTGGGGCTGTTGCCCCAATTCATGTGTGTGTCCCTGCTCCCCCTCACCAAGGATGGCCCTGCTCCTTGGTATATTCAGGAAACAGTGCTGGGTTTAAGGTGTACCTTATCAAAAACTTCTGAAGAAACGGTCTTTTGTGAGACTGTATACCCAATGTACTTGAATCCAGGATGAGGTTTTTTTCCCTCCCACACTCAGCATGGGGAAAAAAGCCCCTCATCTTTGATTATAGAACAAGGTAGCAGAGGGCAGGCAGCTGCTATGGCTCTGGCTCTAACAGGAGTTTAGAGTTGGAGCCACAGCCACTGCTCCCCCACCTACCCCTATGCCCTATTCCCCATCCCCCACTCTGTCCTCCTCTCCTCTTTCCTCCCACTTTCTGTTGTGGCTCCAGCCTGGTACGTGGAGCACATGCTGGCTTCAGCCTCCCTGGCCTGGGAGCAACAATGACAATGGTGGCACCTCCAGCCCCAATTGGTCCTGGGGCAGGAGCTGCTAGTGCTAGATACCACTGCTTCCTGGCCATGCAGGGACTGAAGCCAGTATATACTTCATGCTGTGACCCAGTGCATGGCTGAATGTGGAGCTGGAGCCAGAGCCATGACAGAGAGTGGGTGGGTGCTGGGGAGAGGGGAACAGGCAGCAAGGGGAGCCAAGCAGGGAGAGAGCAAATGGTTGGGTGGGCAGAGGTGTTAGGGAGTGCAGGTGACATAGGGGGCAGGTGCTGGAGGGCCCAGGTACAGGTGACAGGTGGAGCAGGTAGCATGGGATGGGGGGCAAGTGGTAGGTCCTCGCTCCTGCTCCCTGCTTTCCCTGTTGCAGTGGTGAGGAGATGGCTTTAAGACAACTCTCCAATAATTCGATTCTATACATGGAAAATTATAACTATATATATTTTCTAATGTAAAAGCTAATTATTGTGGGGGAGGTATCTTAAATTCAGAGTTATCTTGGATTTGGATAAATACAAGATGTTTTCGAAGTAAGAGTATGGGATTTTGATTCCTGACGTAAGGACTAGTTCAAAGCTAGAAATAAGAGACCTTCTTCTATGAAACTGCTTATACAAGAATACTGATGTCTCATATAGCACCAGTGTCTGGGGTGTCATATGGCACCAGTTCAGTCCGCAATCACAATTTACATAACTGGAGTGAAATTTGGTGTATGTACTTGATACATAACAGTTGACATCCACAATTGTTTAAAAAAATCTCAAAGTTTCCATTTCCTTTTTTCTTTTCTGCCCATCTATACCACTCTGATTTTTCCTTGGTATATATATTAGGGACCAGCTGTTGTCTTCACTTCACTACTGGGGAGTGTGCATGTGCCAAACTACGTCAACAATTCATCTTTGTCTGGTGTCTCAAATGGCACCAGCCCAATCCACAATCAAATGTTATGTAACTGGAGTTAAATATGGTCTTTGCACTTGATATGTAACAACTGACATCCACAATTATTAAAAAAACAAAACTCAGTTTCCATCGCTTGTGTCCTTCCTCTCCATCTCTATCACTCTGATTCTTTCTTTGTCAGCTCCGTGGTTTTTTTCCTTTGCCTTCTTCCCTTTATCCAAAACAAAACACTCCCCAATCTTCATTGTATTCCAGTCAGGGAAGACCCCTTGCTACCTCAGTTTAACTATTGCCCCCCACCATTTACAACTGAATTAGTTGAGCTCATGTTTGTGACTGCATTGAACTCTTAGGTAAAGAAAACGGAATATTAATCTGCTTTTCTTGAGTGAATGGTGTGACTATTCACATTCAGACATTTAGCTTAATGTCAGCTTGCCTATTTTCTAATATCAGTTTGTCCCGTGATGCTGCTTGAACAATATAAGAAGCTAGCCTTCTCATAGTTGGACTCCTCCCTTTCCCAGTGGAACCACACCTGAGAATATATGATCATAGTATTTGTGTGTGAAAGATGGGGAACTTGCATATTGTCACACCTAACCCAGCCCTGACAGGAAAAGAGAATCAAGACTGAAAATGGAGAGATAACTAAACTGAAAAGAGAGAGAAAGAAGGATAAGTAATAGAGGAAGGATGTGTAAACAGGTCTGGATAATATGTAAATCTTTAGGTTTTCCTAACTAACCACCAATGGTACAGAAGAATGTAATAAATACCAATGGTACTCAAACACCAAGAATGGCAGCACATTTTCCAACGTATTTCAGTACCACAGGTTAGAAAAACACATAATTATTTCAGTTTGAGTAAACAGAAATAAAAATGAAAGAAATTAAAAACCACATAAGAAAATGGTAGGAAGGAGGCAAATCCATGAATAATTTTACACACAGTATAAAAAAGAAATTAGAGACAAGAGAAATGATCAGGTCACAGGGAACAGAAATGTCACATTTAAAGCAGAATTAATAAAATGGGTCATGAATGAATAAGTAATTATAGCCCTATCAGCATAGTGCTTGCACTACAAGTTGTTTATGCTAAGAGTGCTCAGCTAATTATTGAGACATTTTTAAGACCTTGCATTGCAGGCCATACTGCAGTCTGAAATGCTCCACTATTATTTTCCTTGGAATGAGACACTGCTATATTTTTTGTGATTCAGTGTACTAATTAAAGTAAAACATTATCATTTGTTACAATCCATAATCCAGGGTTTGCTCCTCTACCACTAATAAATGCAAAAGAAAACTGTAAGACTTTCTGCCTCATTAGGCAACCTCCTACAGGATTGCCCCATATTATTCCCAAATGTACTTTGTTCTGTCTTTATTAGACAACCATATTTTTTATGCTATTGACTTTTGTTTCTCCCTTTAGACAGATTTCACCATAACCTTGAATAAAACATTTTTAGGTGTACTCTAAGTAAAATTAATAAAATACTAGGTTTAACAGACATATTGGTTATATAAATCTTAATATCAGCATTATTCATTCTTTTATTTTAAATTTCAAATGAGCAAATGAATTAATGCTGGGATCTTTCCATTCTACCTAATGACACCAACTCTGGGACTTTCTAAATTTTCAGAGCTAATTTACAGAATCTTTACTCACCTTATCTGTTTTATGAGGGACTACAGAGTGCTTCCTTTTGGAGCTAAGGAAATTAAAACAGTGAGAGGCTTGAATTCATGCATTAGAGGCAGAATTTTCAAAAGTACTTGGTGTCAGCCTCTACAGCATTCATTGACCTCAATGGGAGCAAAACAAAGCCAAAAAGCACTTCTGGAAATCCCTTCCTACATCCAAAATCTGTATTTGAGCTTCTCTCTTCTGATTCATCTCTAATCCAAAAACACATTATTGTTTATGTATATATTTTTTCTCCAGTTTTCCTGGAATTCATATTTGGAATACTGTATAAAGAATAATCTCAAGTGTACATGTTAGATATTTTCATCAACACACAAAATATAAAATGTCTAACCCTTTTTTAGTTAATTACATGGGTAAAAAAAAATGGAAAAAGGAAGTTATACATGTATTTTTTTTATACTGTAATTATAATATTCTTAAAATTAACAGTAAAGAAACAGTTTAAAGAAACATGAACCTAAATACCTCATTTTTACAGGTACATCTTACTGTTTGACTTTATGATTAAACTTCTTTAATAACTGACAGACATTTTAAAAGTATAGAACACATCCTCAGTTTTTTCCAGAGATTTTATTACTAAGCAATTTATGAGTGTATGGAAATGAGAAATCAGTTGAAATTACCTTAATAACTAAATCAAATTTCTGGTGCAAATCCCTGTTTATGGGTTGTAGGAGACTGAGTACAGCTGTTGTAAGATTCATATGGAAATATTGTGGATAATCCTCAGGAGTCCCTGCAAAAAGACATCGAGGTTTGAACATGTAATTGGGAGAAATAAGTACTGTTTGTAATAGCCTTATTTAAATATTTTATTTACTTCACTCATTAAACAACAAAGGAATAAAACTAAATATGTTTAGTACAAAAAGTAAAACACTACCAAAAATTGCACTATATGAGAAATTTCTTTGGGAAGTGATTGTCTTAGGCAACGGGGTGTAGGTTGTAGCCGTGCTGGTCTAAGGACATAGGCAGACAAGGTTCTCTGGGTGACTCTGATATCTTTTACTAAACTTTTATCTTTTATTTAACTTAAAAAGTTGGAAAACAATTATTAAGCAAGCATTTGGGTTCAAAAACCCTTCGTCAGGCTAAGGAAGTTTCA
>NW_017728920.1:13237515-13256624 GCF_001723895.1 Crocodylus porosus | reverse complement strand
CATGGACTAAATATAGACATTGGATTTATGACACATTATAACCTGCCTGACATCTGACTCCCTAGGTATAAAAGATATCAGATTCACGTAAAGGACCTTGTCTGTCTTAGGCAAAACACTTAATTAAAAATATATATATAACCATTAGTACATAATATATACTATATCATGTATATAAAATAGTATATAATACTATTAATAGTATATATCATACACACATACATAGTATATACTATAACATGTATATTGGTTTTAAATATTGATAATATCTATTCATATCTTTCATTGGCTTGAGGATTTACAATTAGCGTTAATCAAACAATCTTGACAACATTAGGCAGAATCGTGCCTACAGAAAATGTAGCTGAAGCAGCCTTGCTAATGACCTGCAACATCCCTTCCGCTCCAGTAGTACAAAAAGGGGGCCAACTGCATCAGTGAGATCTGTGCATAAAAGGAATGCATAACGTGATTCTGCTGCAGGGAAAAAAGACTTAGTAAACCTCCTATCAACATTTCTTTTCACATTTCCCCAAACTTTTTGTTGGTAGTATCATCACAAGGAGAAGAGGCAGCCTGCAGAGAAACAAACAAGCCATAACTGGAGTGAAGAAAGCCTATTTTGCTTCTTGTCTCCTGTTAAAACTAAGGGGAAACATGTCATCAGCAAAAGGCTGAATTACTTTTCCATGCCTCATCCCTGAGTGATAATTGTCCTTCAGGTGGGCCTGCTAGTACTACACCAGTTGAGGAAACCCAACAACATAATTATGATAAGGCTGTTATAGGGAATAAAGATGGAAATAGGAGATTCAGGAAAATACAAACCAGCATAATAGAACAAGAATTCCAAACACAGCTTTGGCTTTCTATTTATGTCAAAACAAATTCATTTAATAAAGTCATACATAGAGTTGGAAGGCACTGTGAGGGCCACTAGTGTCACACAAGGAAAGAACATAATTCTCTCTTTCACAGCCTCTTCTGAGGCATTTTCCTGTAGAGCAGGTGACCTAGCCCTCTGACTGTTTGAAATGTGGATAAGCATCTGTAGTTAATCATCAGAAAGCAATTATGTTTTACATGGCATGAATATAAGGGTTCCTAAGTAGTAACGGGTTTGTGTGTTAATTAAGGCATTTACCTGAATGCAACTGGTTGAATTTAATACAGAATAATAAACACCAAAGATTGTATTGTATTACTAGTTATGTTATTCTATATATTTACTGGTCATCATCAATATGATCAATGCTGTACAGAAACAGCTGGTCTCTAAGGAGTGGTTTTCAATTGTTCTTAATTCCATCGTAATGATAGGGTCAGATAAAAGAAAAGGAAAACAAGAAAGAAAAAAGAAAAGTACCCAGAATGCCATAAATAACAGGCATTAGTAATAAGCTGTTAAATGTTAGGCTAGGCCACAGTGAATGTAAGTAGCATGAACTTAACACCATGTACTGTGGGCTATGTTGCACATTACACTTAGGACATGTTAACTGCACTTAAAATACTGGCACCCAAGCATTTAAATAGTAAAAAATATGGATTGTATCACAGCAACCTAGAACATTTTGAAGGAGGGATATCTCCAGATCATATTGAGTAACATGTTTTCAGAGAGAACACATGAGCAGCACACCAGTCCTGAACAAGCGCCGGTGAGCTCAAGCTGGCTGTTGGTCCCAACCCCGACATCTCATGGGGTCTTGAGCCAGCTCCAGTGCTGTGCTGTGGCCCAGATCAGGAACCAGCTAATCACAGTAAACATTATTGAATGATTGCTTAGAATATGCCCTAATTTTAATACCACAGAGATTAAACATGTACTAAGTGACCTGGGTGACAAGGCTCTATGAGAAGTCTACTGAATGCTAATAGAAACTACCCAAAAGCTCATGGAGTTAAACATGCGCATGCAAATCTTTGCAGGGACACCCTAATGGATTCACTTTCTACTTGCTTTAATTAATTCTCATTTCTAAGGTTTAGAAATTAAAAGAGAGAAGCCAAAACTTCCAGAGGTCGAGAGAGTAAAATATAAAGGTAGTACTTGAACAGCAACTTTTGGCACAATATAAAGACAGTACATCTTACCATGGATGAGAAAGTAATGTAAAAGTTTTAATATTGGAGTGCTAAATAAATGGCTGAAGATACTAACAACAGTATAACCAGTAATGTTTGTCATTGTAAGTTGTCCAATATGGAGCCATACACAGTTTCAATTAACTGGATTTATTCCAAAGGAAATTATGTTATTCTAACACTTGAAACTTATTACAAAACTAAAGTTCTGCAGGATCTTTGGGTTCCATTATGGAAATTATACCCATTTAGAAGTCTTGCTACTTCTACTTTTTTCCAGGGTTATCGGGGTGAAAACCATCAACCTTAATAGTTTCTAAGAAGCCCAACATGTGAGCTAAAAACTACTCTGGTCTCCATTGTTGTCATAACATATTGAGAAAGTAATATCTTGTATTGAATAGACACTTTTGTACCATGGAAAAAAGAGAGTGAATGAACAGAATAAATGCACTTTATAGTGGCAGGTTGAAAATCAATTGCTCTCTGGGTTGTTACTAAACTACAAAAACGTATTTTTTTAATGGAAAAATAAGTGCACAAGAAATGAATCATTAGTACACAGGAGATGGTATAATACTAAACAGTTGTTCTTACGTGTGTGTATATATACATAATGATGCAATAGGCCAGAAAGATTTTATTGATATAAGGGTAAGATTGCCCTATCACAGCTCATTCTAAACTTTTAATACCACATTACTAACAAATATCTTACCTGTAAAATGCTGCATATGCAGTCTTTCATAAATATATTGATCTAAAATATTTCCAATGTATAGAATAGAAATGGAATATTTCTTGAATCCCTTTGCAACAGATATAGGAGTACTTTTTAATACTTCCAATCAACACATCTAGATTTATCACTAAAAGATATTTCATCCTAGAAATCTTACTGGAGAGCAGAGATTACACAACTATAATGAAAGGGAAGAGGACATGCCTAACAGTTGCTTAACAACTTCCACTTAATGTCTATAATGATATAATGCCAGCAAACTTGCAGACTTAATGTCACTCGCTCAATCACCAGGGCAGACCCTGAACCTATTAGAACAAGAGAGGTCAAAAACTGCATACAAATGAAAAAGAACCATACCAGTTCTGAATTAGAGATACTCAGGCTTACCTTTTAACATTGGAATACTGATCCTTTTAACGTCAGTGACAAAAATGCTAGGGCAAGCAGGATGCATGCTATGGACACAGCCATGTCAGCAGAAGGGGTTTTTTTGCTACTCATGACATCAGCTCCCCTGAACAGCAGAAGCTGCCTTCTGTCACTAAAGATCTAAACTGTGAGCTTGGTAACATGATTGTGTGGACTGAGAGATTGGATCTTGTTCCACCCCAACCAACTCAGTCATGCTATCAGAATTTTTAAAGTAAACAAAGTCTCATACACAAGAAGGTCAAGGTCTAAAAAATCGCAATATAAAGCCACTTTACTCCTTAATAAGAACATCCATTAGCAATTAATTAACTTGACCTTATGTGCACTGACAATGCTCCTTTAGTTGACTCATTTTAACTTTCCTGAGTGTCCCTATATGGACAATCCCTTAGAGTAGCGATTCTCAACCAGTGTAGTATGGTATGTGATCCTTTCAAGGATGAGACAGGGTGCCTTGCAATGTTAGCACTGTTAAGTATGCAAGCATGATTCACAAAATATATCCAGATATTTCAAGTAGGAACCCATATTGTTAAAAACATTTGGACCTGTTCTGGGTCTTGTTACACCTTATGCTGTGAGCTGCACATATGCTAATCAGTATGAATGCTAGCTGAAGTGTGGAGCAGTCACAACTTAAGGCTAACAACCTTCACTGACTGTCTCCTACCAGCACACCTGTGATTTACTACTAGAGGCCTGGCAAGTAGGGAACTAACTAGGAACTACAGCTATATGTTGCCACTGCAGGGCTGGTGAGCCAGGACAGGCTTCTATCCCTGCTCTGAAGATGGGCTGGGGTGGTGTGGGGGGTAATGAAATGGGATGGGTAATGAAATGGGAGATGGAAAGGACATGGAGATGGGGGAAGACTGGTGAAATGAAGGAAGTCAGCAACTGAAGGATAAAACAAAAAGTAGTAAATACATTTAAAAGAAATAAAGAGGAAGTAAACTGAGGTGTGGGTGTGCTGGTCATGCTTCTTGGGGTAACTGGGAAGTGGAAGCAGTAAGGGAAGGGTGCTCTTGGGGGAGCTATTGCCCCTAGCCCTGGGAATGAGTCCCCAAGAGCTGGGGCTTTCATTTGGTCTCCTACCTTGTTCTCTTCCTCACCCTTTCTGGACCCCAACTCCTGGACCCATCATCCATGACCTGTGACCTAGCATTGCTCTGCAGGAGTTATCCCAGTCCAACCTTGATCTGTTCTTTGGAACATGCATGGGGACTCCATGGGTACCACATGTGGGTTGTGACAATATGCTCCAGACTATATGTTCTGAGGAAGCAGGCGTGAGATGTTATAACCATACTTTTAATCTCTATGGCCTCAGATTTCTTTAGCTTTAAGGCTGCAGTAGGGTAGCTATATCCCTTGTATAGCTAAGACCTTATTCTTACTTCCTGCTTTAATTTCCTATTTTTCCTCAGATTTTCAGACTCGTAAGAGAAGACAAGAAAGTACACAATCTCAGAGGAAGAGGAGAATTACTAATAAATGCAGATTGGCTGCAACAAATTGAAATGGGAAGCACTCAGAGAAAGATAAAAAACAAAACAACTCTACATGTGATTTACAACTGCATTTCAGTTCATAATACATCACAACTGAAAAATCTGAGATATTGAGTCATTTCGTGCCCAAAACACGTCTATTTGTATCAGCTGAAGGCGAATATCACTTTCTTTCTCTGCAATAAAAATCCTTAAAACATCTTAAGTTCTTGGATCTTACAGCTTCATAACATCAGGGTAACTACTTCCTCTCCTGGCCCTCAAGCCATGCATGCATCAATGCATGAAATTCCACTTGGGAAAAGAAAACACTTCTTTATGGCAGATTCTTGATGGCGGTGACAGTGGGGACTTTTGTTCTATAAGTGGCACTGTTTCAAACCTTTCTTTGATTTAAAATGTTAGAAGTAATCACAATGATTTGGATCATTGATCAACATGGAAGTTCAGCTGTTAAACTGGACCCTGGACATGAGAAAAGCAGACTTCAACTTGCTCAAGGAAATCTTGGGCAGGATCCCCTGGGAGGCCAGTTTAAGAGGGAGAAAAGTCCAGAAGAATTGGCTGTACTTTAAAGAAACCTTACTAAAGGCACCGAAACAAACCATCCCGATGTACATGGAAGCTGGCAAGTATGGCAGAAGACCAGCTTGTCTTAGCATGGAACTCTTCAGTAAGCTAAAACACAAAAAGGCAGCTTCTAAGAAGTGGAAACTTGGACAAACAGCTAGAGAGGAGTATAACAGTATTGCTCAGGCATGCAGGGATAAAATCAGGAAGGCCAAAGCACAGTTGGATTTACAGCTAGCAAGGGACATGTAGGGTTACAAGAAGGGTTTCTACAAGTACGCCATCAACAAGAGGAAGGTCAGGGAAAGTGTGGATCCCCTACTGAATGGGGAAGGCAACCTAGTGACAGATGGTGCAGAAAAGGCTGAAGTGCTCAATGCCTTTTTTACCTTAGTCTTCAAAGGCAAGTTCAGCTCCCAGACTACTACACCTGGCAGCACAGTTTGGGGAGGAGGTTAGCAGCCAACAGTGGGGGAAAAAAAACATGTTAGGGACTATTTAGAAAAGATGGATGTGTATAAATTCTTGGGGCCAAATGGGATGTACCTGAGGTTATTGAAGGAGTTGACCAATGTGATTACAGAGCTGTTGGCCATCATATTTGAAAACTCATAGTAATCAGGAGAGGCCCCAGATGATTGGAAAAGGGCAAATATAGTGCTCATCTTTAAGAAAGGGAAGACACATAATCCAGAGAACTACAGATCATCATCCTCACCTCAGTCACTGGAAAAAATCATGGAGCAGGTCCTCAAACAACCCATTTGCAAGCACTTGGAGGATAAGAAAGGGGGTTAGGAACAGTCAGTATGGATTCACCGAGGGCAAGTCATGCCTGACTAACCTGATTGCCTTCAGTTAGATGTCTGGCTCGGTGGATGTGGGGAGACCAGTAGATGTGATTTAGCTTGACTTAAGCAAAGCTTTTGATATGCTCTCCCACAGCATTCTTGCAAGCAATATGGGTCAGATAAATGGACTGTAAGGTGGACAGAAAACTGGCTGGATCATCAGGCTCAGAGGCTTGATGTCTAGTTGCCAGCTGGTATCAAGTGGAGTGCCCCAGACATCAGTCCTAAGGCCAGTTTTGTTCAATATTTTCATCAGTGACCTGGAAAATGGGATAAAGGGCATCCTCAGCAAGTTTGCAGATCACACCAAGCTGAGGAGGTTTAGTAGATACCCTGGAGGATGGGGCTAGCATTCAAAGCAGGGGTGGGCAATATGCAGATCGTGGGCTGGATCTGGGCCACCAGACCATTTTCTATTTAGAAAATTAATATTTATCTGCCCCTGGCTGCCTGTCAGGTGGACCTCGATGGCTTGCCAAAACTGAGTAAGTGGCCCTCCACCCAAAATTATTGCCCACCCCGCCCCTAATTCAAAGAGACCTCAAGAAATTGGAGGATTGGATCAAAATAAATCTTATATTCAATAAGGACAAATGCAAAGTCCAGTAATTAGGACAGAACAATCCCTTGCACCACTACAGGCTGGGGACTAATGGGAACTCTGCGGAAAAGGACCTGAGGGTTACAATGGACAATAAGCTGAATATGAGCCAACAGTGTGCCCTTGTTGCCAAGAAGGGTAATGGCGTATTGGGCTGTATTGGTAGGAGTGTTGCCAGCAGGTCAAAGGAAGTAATTATTCACTTCTATTCAGCACTGGTGAGACCACATCTAGAGTACTGTGTCTGGTTTTCGGCCCTCCCACCACAGAAAGGATGTGGACAAACTGGAGAAAGCCCAGCAGAGAGCAACAAAAATAGTTAGGGGGCTAGGGTATGTGACTTCTAAGGAGAGGCTGAGGGAACTGGGATTATTATTCTGGAGAAGAGAAGCCTAAGGACAGATTTAATAGACGTTTTCAACTACCTGAAGGGTTGTTCCAAAGAGGATGGAGCTGGACTGTTCTCAGTGGTGGCAGATGACAGAACAAAGAGAAATGGGCTCAAGTTGCAGCAAGGGAAGTTTAGGTTATTTATTTGGCAGCACTTTCTCACTAGGAGGGTAGAAAAACACTGGAGCAGGCTACTGAGAGAGGTTGTAGAATCTCTGTCCTTTGAGGTTTAAAGAGCTGGCTAGACAAAGCCTTAGCTGGAATGATATATTTGGATGGTTCTGTTTTGAGCAGGGGGTTGGACTAGATGACCTCCTGTGGTCCCTTCCACCCCTCATTTTCTGTGATTCTATGATTGCAAGCAAACATTACAGTTGCATTTTATCACATGACTACAATGCTAATAATATATTTGCTCTAGGTTACATGGAATGCTCTTTGTATGCATCTGTGGGTCCATCAACTCTAAACCATAAAGTAAAGGAATTTTTTTCCCCCAAGCCCTGTATGAATGTCATTTCACAACCCTAAGCCAAAAAACAAAAAAAGTGTGCCTAAATTTTGACTTCTGAATCAATACTTTAGCATCTAAATAAATACTGATACTTCATAACTGCTGTGGCATCTAACAGCCCTGGGTACTTGGCAGATAATGACAGACTCCATATTAGAAGGTATGAAAGAGTAAGTAAAAATGATGGATAGAGATGTAAAGTAAATGGATTGAGAGGATCTCCAGAGGAAAACACTCACACACAGAGACACACACACATTCATGTATACATATATACATATATATATATATGAGGGACCTGGGGGACACATGTGTGCATGTGTATCATGGTAGCAGGAGCAAGCTATACACTATGGGCTTGGGCAAACATCTTGAAGTTAATGCAGTAACATATAGGGGGCCAAAGGAAGGAATCTAGAAGAGGACAATATAGACTAAGTGAGGTGTGGGGGGGAGACTTTGAAAGAGGTATTTTTGGACAGACAGGAGTTGTAAAGAATAAAAAGAATGAGACCATAGAGGAAGAAATTTAAAAGATCAAGATGTATCCATAGCAGAGCTACAGCAGTGGGAACTAGAAGGAAGGGACATGGGCAGAATCCACTGTGCCATTAAATTAACTTGCCATATTTTGATACACATGAAAGTAGTATTCATCCTGTGCAGGTGTTATTTGAAACTTGTAAAATCACAGGATGAACAATTCAAAAGGTATAGTTTCATCATTGGCAAGTATAGATGTGCAGTTAGGATGCCATATGCTACTTCTACTTCTATAAAGAGAAACTCAGGCCAGATACAGACATTTGTTTTTTTTTTTTACCAGTATAAGTGATCGGAAACCAGTCTATACCCATAACAGAACAGAAGTTTGGCACACAAGACTAGTTTAAAACTGGTAGAACCTGGTCTAAGATTGCCCCCCACTCCCAACCAAAGAACAAATCTGCATCCACTATTGATCTAACTACATTGTTTACAAATGACCACGTACCTTAAAAAAGATTTCACCTCGGGCTTTTTAAATGTCTGTACCTAGCCATAGATTTCTTCAATAAAACTGTAACCATGGAATAATTTATGATTCCATTCAAAAGTCAGCAAACAATTTAGCTTATTTTTGTTTTAAAAAATACGCCATATTAAAAAACCAAAAAAGAGAGAGTGAAAGGCAGAGGAGAGAGATGCGTTAAGCAGGAATAAGATGATTCCTTTGCCAAACAGATATCAGGTCAGTAGGTATATGTAGACTTGTCATCTCTATTGAAATATGGTTCAGTTCTTGAAAACCAATGAATGCAAAAGTTTATGTACAAAAAAAGGTTGCTAAATGTCAGGTTTCTAAATGTCAGGATGCCAGGTGTTATGCTGTAAGAAATCTGAAATTACAATACTGTGGTGGTGACTTTAGCTCTTTAGAATCAAATACTGTTGAATTGCTTCTTTAGTGAAGCACTTCTATGTATAGATCGAGGGACAAGGCATTTTGCCTTATAGCACATTTTAAGCAAAAGATAGTATTCTTGTTATGGTACTATTGTAGTTAGTTCTCTAGCCCAAGAGTCTGAGAAATATGCCATGGTAACCTTCCAACATTTCATCAATAGGAGCCAATAAGTAATGAATATTTGCAGAAGTATGCTTAATTTTAGGACGCCTTAATTTATTGCCTGTTTCAGTTCAGAAGACAGCAGCCAACTGCAGAGAAATAATGGAAAACAAATATCAGGCAATATACTTATATACTAATGGTATATCTTCACTGCAGACTGAAGATAGAGATGATTTACTTCCTGGTTTGGGAGCCCAAATTAGTGTGGTCTGCATGTGAACAAATGCAAGTTGCAAAGCCATACTTAACTTACTTTTAGCATCATTGGGAATTACTATTACCTTCACTGGGGCTGCTTTCACTTGTGCATGTTATTAAGCTTCTTGGACACATTTCAGGGATCTGTGTGTTTTCATAAGATGGGCTGTTCTACAGAAATGCTTATACTGTAGATTTACAAACAGCAATACATTCAAATACCAGGATCTTTATGTTTTACCTCTTCAACTGGAGCATTATAGCTATATTCTCCCAATACTCCAAATGGGTTAGAGCTGCTCAGAAGCAGTCAATTAGGTCATGTGCAGTATTATATGAATATAGCTATACTAAATTATTTGGGAGGTGCCTGAATGAAGCAGTATAGGGAATTTGATTGTGCTGCTGCCTGGCATGGTAAGTTTAATTAAGTAAATGCATCTTATGATTCTTTGCCAGTGAACTGGGATGCAACTTGCCTTTCCACATGGGATGGCACTGAAGGACTGAGACACTTGAGTGGTTTAGCCTGCAATCTCAGGGCAAAGTAAGAAATGCAAATGAAAGTTGCAGCTAGGTTTTAATCTTATCCCAGAATGGGACAACTAGCTTGGGGGATAAGCACCAGTATATTAAGAATAACTCATTTTGGCTAACAAAATAAGTACATAAGTTATCTCTGCAGTTAAGACAAATCCTAAGGCAAGAATATTTTTAAAAAATCACAGAATTCAATTTAAAATCTTTCCCAATACCTTGTAGGTCTGTGAAGTTATGTGAAATGTTGCCTTCATAGCTAATGGTCATTATGCCCCACATGACAGCAGGTAACTGTTATTCTTAAAGAATTTTGGTAGAAATATAGCACAATAACTCAGGGGTTTCACAAGAATAAACTTAAAAAATGCAGCATATTTCTAACAATATGCTATTACCATCTCATTTTATAAATATCATATTACATCACATAATTTGCATAGTTTAGCCTTTCAAATGTAAATAATTAATAACAGAGAAGTGAAATCTTATGGGGTGGTATGGGAAGTCGAACATTTATGTCTAAACTGAAGAAAACTTTGGACAATGAAAACCAGGTGAGAGCTAGGACCAATAGATAGCATATATTAATTCCATAGCTAAAATACTGTTGGGAAGACAGCATATCACCTTCATCCTTACACATCTTACTAATTCCCTGAAAAATTACTTTCCATTGTTTTCCAAATGAAGGCCCTCCAATGGTCACTTAATACTAGGGCTGTGTGAAACAGGCCCCATTAGATTCAGGTTCAGCCCAAATCAGGGACAGCTGATTAGGATCACTGCCCCAATTCAATTCAGCAAAATCCAAATCTGAAGATTCGATGCTGATTTGGAGAATCAGTGATTCGGACACAAGCACAGCTTTAAAAGTTTTTTTCTACATACCTTGAGGTAGCAGCGCAGCTAGTGATCGCTGTAGTGCTGGGGTGGATGGAGCATCCCACAAGAACACAGTGGGCTGTCCAGCATGCTCAACAATGAATTCGGAAGTGGACCAGAAATACATCAGGTCCATGTTGGGTCTGCCAGGGAGCATGCTGAGGGGCCCTCCCTTGCCCGCCGGCTCGGTAATCAGCTGCAGGGAGACCCTGTGTGACCCCCAAGACCCAGGAGGCAACAATCACTGGGCTGGGGGAAGGTATGAGTGCCCCCCCCCGCATGGTCCCCGGTGGAACAGGAAGTGGACCAGAAGTGCTTCTAGTCCACTTCTGGGTCTGCTGCCAACCATGTTGGGGACCCCCCCATGCTTCTGGCAGAAGCTGCATCTGCCCAAGCATCATTCAGAGCCTTTGCTACCTAGCAGTATGTAGAAAAATGATTTAAAGCTGTACCTACCCCCGAATCACCGAATCTCTCCGAATCAATTTGGAGAGTTCCAAATCAATTCAGAGAAATTAAAGGGTCCTTGGATTCAATTCAGATTCAGAGATTTGACCACCAAATTGGGACATATTTCTGCTAAATTGAATCAGGGACCAACGCTTTGCATAGCCCTAGTTAATACTAAGTGCCAGCATATGCCACTAGGTACACTGTGAAATTATTTAAAATACCCAGTTGCAGAGTTTGCAAGCTAATATGCATACTCCCAAAAAGGAAGGCATAGTTAAGATTTAGAAAGGGTTGGGTTTTTTTGCTTGTTTGTTTGTTTACTTCCAAGACAATAGCAAAAATAAGGAGTGTTTTACTGCACAAGACAAAGAAACATGTCATTAGTGTTTTCTTATTGTATCGATACAAAATAAATACTGTTTGATTATTTCTGCCAACTCAAAAATAAATATTAGAAGTAACTAAAGTTAATGATATTACAGGTGACGCTTGCCATTCACGGGGATATTTTCTTGTATCCCCTGCGAATGACGAAATCAGCAAATAAGGCAGTTTGCATTCATGAATTTAGTGCCCCCAGCAGTTGGGGGGGAGGGACACAGCTGCTCTGAGGATGGTGGGAGCATGGTGGCAGCAGCAGCAGCCCAGCAGCAGCAAGTGCAGAGCTCCCAAGGAACTCCTTTAAGTGCATTTAAGAAGCAGGTTTGGCATTCATGAATATTTGAAACTGTGAATGCCAAACCTGTGAATAGTGAGGGTTTCCTGTATACAATTTTCAATGAATTTAAGTCTTAACAAACATTAAAAGTTTATAAGTTTCTATGCTCCTTGTCTCTCTTTATATGTGTCACACAGGTAGATTTCATATTTCATTAGTCTAAAGCACAGGAAAAACAGTACAGGAAACCCTCACTATTTGCAGGTTTGGCATTAGCAATTTCAAATATTCACAAATGCTAAGCCTGCATTGTAATACACTTAAAGGAGCTTCTTGGGAGCTCTGTGCTTGCTGCCACTGCCACACTCCCACCACCACCAGCGCAGTCGTGCCCCACCCCAGCTGGTGGGGGCACTGCATTCATGAATGCAGTGCCTTATTTGCAGATTTTGCCATTCATGGGGGATATGAAAACATATCCCCCATGAATGCCAAGGTTCTCCTGTATGCTTTATCTGAGTTTCCAGTATTTATCATTCTGAAAAAAACCTAACAGCATTCATATAAACAAACCAAATTTTTTTTTTAAGCAAAAAGTTATGCTCAGGGTTAGTCACTGAAAACCACTGACATTATAACTAAAACAGGTGCAATCAACACTATACTTAGTTTCCAACAAAAAAGTTTCACTAGAAATTGCTTTGTGGAAACATCTTGGATTTAACAAACTTTAATCAAAACATGGGGAAAGTTTTGATGAAACTCAGTGTGCAAGGTGTATTTCCAACAAAACCTGCCACTTTTCCTGTGGGGACCTGGGATTTCAAAAGCAGCTCTACAGTAGCTCTGTCACTACACACTTTCTAGGCTCTGACACAGGTCTAGGAGCCTGGTAGTTCTGGAAGACTATGATGTAACAACAGCTCTAAAGGTTTGGGCATTAGGCCTGTGTGAATAGGCAGCTATTTGATTCGGCTTCAGATCCAGCTGCTTCAGACACCAGCGATCTGATCCGGAGCTCTGTATCGGTTTCCCGCTTTGACTCAACCGATTATTATATCAATAAAATATTTATAACATTGTTGGTTTTTGTCTGATTTGGATAAAACTCACAGGGGTGGTACCCTATGCTGATTCCACAAATCCTCCCAAGTTTCAAGAATATATATGCAGTGGTTTGGGAGGAATTGTACCCCAAATTCTTGAAAGCAAAACTCATGTCACATGTACGTGTTACACCACAGGGGGGTGAAAACTGCAGGGGTGGTGACTCCTATCTAGGACATGAAGCCTGCCAAGTTTCAAGGAGATAGGTAGAGGGGTTTAGGGGAAACTGCACCTCAAGATGAAGACAAGCAAACCTCATGTCATGTGTGATACTGTGTGTGTTAAGGCGCACCAGGGTGAAAGCTGCAGGTCTGCTAGCTCCTGCTGTGGCCATGAAGCCTGCCAGCTGTCAAGGAGACAGCTTCTGGGTTCTAGGGCCTCTAGCTGCTGACAGGCAAAACTTGTGATGTGGGTGCTTGTGCAACTGTCTGTTGGGGGGGGAGGGGGGACTACTGCAGGCCTGGCCACTAAGCTACTGTGTTACCAGTTACCAATCAATCATGATTCAACCAGGGACCAGCTCAATACACAGTAGCTAGCTAATGTAACCAGTTAATGAGCAAGGATTAACACCTACAAAACCACAGACTAAGCAGAGGAAATAATCAATACAGACAATCAACTGCCCCAAGACAGAGACAGTCAGTTGCACAAGCACCCATGTCACAAGTTTTGGCTGTCAGCAGCTAGGGGTGCAGGGCCCCAGAACTCCCCTGAACTTATCTTCTTGACAGCTGGCAGACTTTGTGGCTACAGCAGGAGCTAGAAGCCCTGCAGTTTTCACCCCACTGTGCCTTAACACACACAGGGTTATCTATGTCCTGAGTTTTGCCTGTTAGCAGCCAAAGGTGAAGGGCCCCAGAAGCCAGACTCCCCCTGCAATGATCACCTTGAAACTTGGCAGACTTCATGGCCTCAGCAGGGGTGACTACCCCTGCACGTTTCACCCCACAGTGGCTTAACACACACACGACATGAGCTTTGCTTTCAAGACTTTGGGGTACATTTTCCCACAAACCCTTATATCTATCTCCTTGGCACTTGAAAGGCATTGTGGCCTTCGCAGGGGCCTCCTACCACCCCTGCAGTTTTTACTACCCCGTGGTGTAACACATACAAGTGACATGAGTTTTGCTTTCAAGAATTTGGGGTGCAGTTTCCCCCTAACCTCTGCATCTATCTTTTTGAAGCTTGGCAGGATTCATGCTCTCAGCAGAGGCTACCTCTTCTGCAAGTTTCATCCAAATCAGAGAAAACCCAACAAAGTTATAGATGTTTCATTGATTCCCCATTATGGCCTATGAGCAGATCTTCGAAGCAGCTCCGAAGATTTTCCAAAGTGGTTTGGAAGCTCCAAACCACTTCTGAAAGCCTAAAGAAGCCAGTGCTTCAAACTGGACATGCTGCTTTGGCATCCAAAGTGTCCGAATCTTCTTTGGATCTGAAGGGCAGTCCGAAGCCTTGCACAGCTCCACTGGGCATCTGAATTCACGCAGGGCTTTTGTCTATGGTGCTACCTAAAGTCAGTCCCAAACCCACACTTAAGTCCAAAACTCATCAAACATCCACGTTAAGCTTCCCCCCGACCCCTTTCTGTCTGGCCACAGTCTGGTCTGCTTCTGAAAATTTGAATTCTGATTTTGAAGCTTAGCTCCTTCCTTATTCTGCCTTTCTGTAAAGCATTCACAACTCACTTGGGCTAACACTCATTGTCACAGGAAACCTGCTGTCATGGGATTTTCACCTATGCTGTATTCTATTTCTTGGGTCTGCATCCCAGAATCAGGGCTTGACTGGAATTCTTCTAGGATTCAGCCTCCCTGCTTCTTGTCTGTCCTTCTCTGTCTGATACACAACTGCTGATGTATCAGATCTAAATGGGGAAAAGCTTATACTGGGGTTTCCCAGAGCTTTCAGGTTCTTTTATGTAGACAGGGCTATCCCTGCAGGGGGGGAACATAAATTGGGGCAACCACCCTGGGTCCTGCATTTTGGGGGGTCCCCGTGAAGCCAGGTGGAACAGCCACTGTGACTCCATGCTGCTACCCGATTCATGGCCAGCTGGCTGCTGAGCATCTCTCTCTCCCCCGCTGCTGCTGAATCCACCACCAGCTCTCTCATGTCTGTGGGCAAGGCCCTGCACAGGCTGATTTGCCCCAGGCCTATGCTCGGGTCATCTCTGCATGCAGACATGGGAGTCTGGATGTGCTTATGTCCATCCAACAACAGTGGTGGCTTTCAGAGCCTTCTGATTTGATACACAGAACCAGGAAGTCTTGGAATAACCTTAGAAGTTGGGCAGCCCTGCGAGTCAACTGGTCTTGAATCCATGGACTTCCCCATTTTAAGACAGTGCATATAGCAGTCTATATGGCTTCAGACCTCAGATCCTGGTTGCCTGGCAGCTGCTGATAGACATTTGTAATTGTAACAGTAGTGGTGAAACTGATAATAAGGTAATATTCCAGTTTGAAACAACCTGGATCCAGGGAAATATATTTCTATCATAAAAAAGCATGTGTCCATGTTTCCAAAATGGGTATATATTTTTAAAACTGTCAGGAAGAACTACATATATATAAGGGTCTCCTTTGAATGGCAGCCAATCATCCGCAATTTCCTAAGGCGGCTCTCAAATGTACAGCCTGGTGTAAATTGTGGGCCCAGTTCATGGTGTGGTGACTCCTTTCACCTCAAAGTTCCTCCCGCCCCCTCACCCCAGTGCTGAATGGTAGAAAGGCCCCATTGGCTCCACAGCTCGCTACTTGCTCCTGATGGCTGGGAGGTAAAAAATACAGTTTTAAATATGCCATGGTTTTTACCTCCCACCCAGTCAGCAGCAAGCAACAGGAGGCAGATATTTTGTCTGATACTATTAGGTAGTAAGGAGCTAAGTGACAGAATGAAAAGTCTTCCAAAAAAAGAGCAGGCAGGGATCTCTAAAAACCACTTACAGAATTTCATTCATCCTTGGCCAGGACGAGACCTGGAAAAACTAAAGAGGGTCTCATGCAAGGGAGGAGGAATGCAAGCTTCCTCATAACTAGCTAAGGGGTGAATGCAATAATGACAGCACTTTTCAGAAAAGCTTAAATTGGGCTTTTAGGAAGAAATTCACCTCAGTTACCATTCCATGCCTTTGTTCCTGCTACCTATATATAAGAACTAAGTATTATTATGATTATCCTCTTTCCGGGCTGTCTCTTAGCAGCATGAGAGCACAACTGATCTATGAAGAATGGATAAGCACCTCTTAATTGTTTCACTGGCCAAAACAAAGAGCCAGTGAATCTAATATAAATATATGGCAATATTTAATAATCTAATTTGGAACAAACCACTGAAACTGAAATATATATATTTGCACAGAAGAATATCAAATATTTTACTAAACACAACACAATTCTGCTAGGTTTCTGCTTTCCAAGATGAACTTTCTGTCCCTGATTCTAAGAGTGACTGATTATGACTGATAACAAGATCAGCAGATACCAACCAACTAAGATGGAATAGAGGATGCCTGGTCGATCAGAAGGAGGTTGGATGTTGCGATCCTGATCTATGGCTTGTATTGGTGGAGTGACATCAATGGGATTCACTTGTGCCTGAAATAAATGAAAAAATAACACATTTGACTAGATACACTACAAAGTTAATATGCAGTTCTTCAGATGCAGTACTATCTTTTTCTTCATTTTATTTGAATGTCAGTGAGAATAAATGCATACATGCACGCACAGAGTCAGATCTACAATTATGAAAAGAGGGGTACATTGTTACATATAATACATCACAATTTTCTCCAGTTAAAAAAACCCAACTAGATGTTTTACTAATATGCTGGAGGTCTAGGACTATGTTATTTAGTTTATGAGCAAAGCAAAACAAAAACAAGAATACTACTATTGGAATGTGCATTAACTTGCTAGATTATATATCAAATTTAAGAAACATGACAAACTAAGAAAAATATTACAAATAGCCAAAAGCTCTTGTGTTATTAGCCCTGTAACCATTATAGGTAAATGAATATATCTTATTTAGCCTCATAAAACAAAATCTGGTCTTCTTGAGTGCCTTGACAATACCTCCAATACTTCACTGTCAGTCATTACTATTCCTGAGTTACTATTGCCATACTTGAGTTAAGAGCTAAAAAAAAGTCCGTATGGCTATGAAATAGAAAAGAGACATTACCAGGAATGGCCAACAGACTGCAAAATTTCAGAAAAAAAGGATAGTTTAAATAGTGGAATACCAAGACTACTAGAAAAAAGACAGGGTCATTATCAACCAACCATGGAGTGGGGAGAAATGATCAGGAGATAATAATGAGACATGAAGTCAACTAACTCTCTCTCAAAACAAAGGGCACCTATACATGCATAGTGAGGCTGCTCCAACATGCTACAATCAAGTCTGCTGGAGTGTGCTAATTACCACAGTCCAACAGACACCGGCATACATGCATCAGCATCCCCAGGCTGAAAAATGGTGGTGGGGCTACTTTAACTAAAGTTTGTTGAACAATCTTTAGTTAAAGTGCCCCCACCATTTTTCAGTGCATGAACGTGAAGCTCCAGGAATTGTAATTAAAGCCCTTCCCCCACCCCCCAACCCAATACTCCTGGAGCACGTGTATAAATGGCCTAAGTGAATAGAAGTGCTACTGACCCTTCCAGGCAGTTAGTTTTAATGTTTGGGTAGAGTAGGAATGAAAAAAAGGTTAACTGTACCCCCTGGATATGCCTTTGCACATGCATGCACACACACATGTGCATACATACACACACAAGGAATCAGACACATTCCTTTGCAATATAATATTAAAGTAAAGCCATTGAATAAGTCAGAAAATGTATTCCTTATGTTGTATTTTTTCTTTAAAAAATAAAAATTCTTTAAAACACTCTCTCCAGAGAAAGGCCCTAATTTTGTAAATTCTTATAAGCATGCTACCTTTACTAACATAAATCAACCCACTGATCTGGGATTATACACATTGGTGCTGACTGGAATTCACTCATTGAGGTGCTTGTGGAAAAGGTTTGGTTTGATTGGGTCCTTGAGTCCTTTGACGTTAGTCTTCTGTTAGCATTGTTTCTGCTACAGCTGTCATTTCAGAGCCAGTCTGAGTGACATAACTGAGCAGATGAGTCAGTGATCCATCCAGCAAGCATCAGTTCCTAGCGTATCTTGGGTGATGAAGACATCTTTGCAAGCCCAGGAATGAACACTGCCTGGATTACAGGTTTTGCCGTTATGTCTTGTGCCCATTTTTCTGATAGAACAGCTTGTTGGTGATGGTGAGTCCATGTTCTGTGTTTTTGGTCAAGAGGAAGAGGCCATTGGAGTTGGTTCCCTTCTAGAGGCTCAAATCCCTTTTGACTCTGGCATTAAAATTTCCAAGCAGAATAAGCCTGTCTCCCTCTGGAACATCAGGAAGGATGTGGTCAATTTGACAAAGAATTCCTCCTTGGTTTCATTGGTAACATTAAGAGTTAGAGCACACATGCTGATGACAGTGACATATTGGCTGCCTGCCAGTTTAAAATTGAGACACACAAGATGCCCATTAATCCCAGTAGGGAACTCATTGAGTTGGTTTATAAATTCATTTCTGAGGGAACAACCAACTCTGTGAAGCCAGCATTCACCTTCCTCCTCCCCCTCCAAGAAGGAGATATAGTCACCTCCATGTTCTTTGAGCTTCCCATCTTCCACTTGCCAGGTCTTGATCATTGCAGTGATGCCAAGGTTGTGTCACCTGAGTTCTCAAGCCATGATTGTCATGCAGCACTCTGGACATTCACTATTATGATTGTCCCTGAGGGTCCTGATGTTCCAGGTTCCAAAAAGTAATTGTGCATCTTCACTAATTTCAACTTCAGTAAAGATCTTTACTGAAGATGATCCAGTCGGGCCTGCACTGTTCAACATCTTCATCAGTGACTTGG
>NW_017728920.1:13226245-13236878 GCF_001723895.1 Crocodylus porosus | reverse complement strand
TTGACCCCAGTACTCTTTCCTGCCATGGCAGGGGGTCGGACTTGATGATCTGCTCAGGTCCCTTCCGACCCTACTAACTATGAAACTATGGATGCAGTTATCCAGTCAAGAAGAAGCTATGTTTAGGGCACTTTTTTTAGTTTCTTCTCCATGTGGGGTGAACAGAGCAGATCCTGAGGATAGCTGCTCAACTGCAGTTACAGTTGCCGAATCATACTCCTTCCTTGTCCAAGTGCTACATGACCTTCTTATAACTGTTGCCTTTGTGCCAGTTCATGACTAGTAGCTTCAGGACCTCATAATACTGGTCCCTATTTGATCATCACTATTTGGTCACCAAAGGCCTGAAAAATGTGCTTGTTCATATAGAAGATGTCTGTGTGTGATTTATTTTATCAAGGAGAAGTTGCTGCACATCTGCTTCCAGAGTTAACCCACCAGGGGGTAGGGAACAGATCCAGGTGGAACTGGACAGGTTGAAAAAATGTGCAGAACAAAGGAGGATACAGTTCAACAAAGACAAAAGAAAAGTGCTACACCTGGGGAAAAAAACCCACCAACACACTTACATGCTGGAGGATGACATCTGCAGCAGCACAGCAGCAGAAAGGGATCTTGGAGCCATAGCTGACTCCCAGATGAACATGAGTCATCAATGTGACAAAGTGATCAACAAGGCTAACCGCACTTTATCATGCATTACCAGATGTATGATGAACAGGTCCAGGGAGGTGATGCTTCCCCTCTATGCGGCACTGGAATACTATTGGAATACTGCATCCAGTTTTGGGCACCGCACTTCAAGAGGGATGCAGAGAATCTTGAGAGGGTTCAGAGGAGGGCCACTTGTATGGTTAGAGGCCTGAAAGCAAGGCCCTACAAGGAGAAACTGAGGGACCTAGATCTCTTCAGCCTTCACAAGAGAAGGCTGAGAGGTGATCTTGTAGCTTCCTATAAATTCATCAGGGGGGGCAGCAGGAAATAGGAGATGCTCTATTTACTAGGGCACCCCCTTGAATATCTAGAAACAATGGCCACAAATTGACAGAGAGCAGATTTAGGTTTTAAGTTAGAAAGAACTTCTTCACAGTAAGGGTTGCCGGAATCTGGAATGGGCTTCCAAGTGAGGTGGTGCTCTCCCCTACCCTGGGGTCTTCAAGAGGAGACTGGACAAGCACCTAGCTTGGGGTCATCTGACCCCAGTGCTTTTTCCTGCCCAGGGCAGGGGGTCAGACTCGATGACCTACTGAGGTCCCTTGGGACCCTAACTTCTATGAATCTATGGTTCCTGCCAAAATGGAACCTTGATCCAATGGCAAAGAGGGCAAGACAACTGACAATCTCATTCCACTGCAGCCTTCATCCACCTATGCAGCCACTGAGATTCTGACATCTTCTGCTGGCTCCACCATTGAACAACTCATAGACCCATGGCTGGGGGCTGGGCTGCCTTCTTAAATTGCAGACCTGTACTCACCTTGTCACAGCACTGTCAAAGGATATATTCAGGAGGGAAAGAATTTCCATCCGCTGTCCCTACTAGATCCTAGTGGTGGTATTGCTGCTTGGTCCACGGCTGCTTATTTGCTAGTTACCCCACTTATCTGGCAGATAACCTTCCCTGAAGGTCATTCCTATATCCACCACCTATACATATCCTGGGTAGCAGCACAGCTCTGCCGTAAGCCATGTACTAAAACCAGAAATGGATTAGAGCATGTTAATAAACTTTGTATATATCATTAGGCTCTTATTCTTGGGCAGCAGAAGTTCCCTGGAAAGCAGAATTCATGCTTCTGCATCTGTCTCCGATACAGCACAGAAATTGCTGTAGTTCGCCAGAGAGATATCCCTGTCCAATGAACAGTACTTTAGTGCAATAGACTAGAACTTCCTCTACTGAACTGAGCAGCTCTGCTAGAATGTTGTAATGTGGAGCAATAGATCTGATAGCAAAGTTAAGAGGTTGACAGGAGGCCAGGGGAGAAAAAAGAAGACTGGATGCCATACTGCCAGTGACAGGGGTATCCCTGCTATATAATTATGTTCCTCATCTTCGTGATGAGGAACATAACATATTTCTCTATCTTCCTGGCCCTGGCAGCCATCCATCCTTTACAATCCCCTGGGCCAGATGTGCTGTTGTATGCTTGTTTTACTTTTAAATATTTTAAAATTTAAACTTTTAAAAGTATAATGTGGAGTCAAAACTTGAAAGAATCATAAAGATATGGAAGAATGAAGATATAGTAAACATATCTGAATGTTTAAAAAGCTTTGGTATGACATAAAAGTTAATGGAAAGAGAAGATTTTGGATAAAAAAAAGTCCAGTGAAAAGTACACTTTAAAAAATGTCAATATCACTTTAAAGTTGTGGAAAAATCTAGATTACAGTTAAAATATTTTTTAGAACACAAATATTTTTAGGTCTGAAAGGTTGAACATGGGTTGAGACACAAATCTCAATACCAGGGGTCAAATTTTCTTAGCTACAGAATGAACCACTGAAATCTATAGTTTGCACTAGGTTTAACACTGAACAATCTTGTCCTTAATTGTTCATAATGAGGCTGCAAGGCTATAACTGAGAACTGAATCTGTACTGCAGATTTTTTACTACTGTCAATGATTCACTAGATAGAAAGAACAAAACCTGGGACAAGTTTTTAGAGCAAACATTTGGAAAAACTTATCATTATACTTGGAAACTAAGTAGATTTGAATTGGTGGTCTATAACCATGTGATCCCAGAAATTCTTTTTACAGAAATAGTTCAGAATAGACACACAGTTTAAAACTTTCAGTGAAACTTTCAGAAAAATGAGTTACAGTTTAAAGAAGTATTATACCCATATATTTTAATACTTTAAAAGGATTATTAACTTAATATGCAGAAAAGGTTTATTTTTATATCAGTATGTGACATGAATCAACAATCCCCAGAAATGTTTAGGGACCATTCAAGGCATATTGGAATTAAACAAAAAAGCTGTGCCTTGAAGCAAACATGAATGTACTTGTACATTGTTTTGATAATCGGTAAGTAATGAAAATCTGAAGATATCTTTTTGTATTTAAACTAGAACTAGAACTTTATTTAAAAAATGGGAGATGGGGGTAATGACATTGTATCAAAAATGCCAAAATCAAATATGATGCAAATTTTGGGAAAGGCCAGGCATTTTCAGTTCTACTAATTTTTGTCTATATTGTTTATTAATAGGGGAAAGTATTCCTCGACTTGAAGAAGTAAAAAATGGTTTATTGAAGAGGGGAGTCTGAAGGTTAGTTTTATATGTGAATATTGCAAAAACTCACCAAAAAGTTGTTTTCTGTTGAGACAAAAGTAACATTATGTTCTTGCCGAAATGCATTATTTTTTGCAAAACTAGGTAAAAGAGAAAATGATGTTGAAAAGTATGTGAGAAATTTCTCCCACATTTCATGGTGAAAGCTCCAGCTTATAACACATTTTAGCAACTGACTGGTCTATTGAGCATTATATTAAAATGACACAAGGATTTGTCTATAACTGATTGAAAAGCTACTAGGTGCTTGACGAATTCATGTGTACCGTTAGAGTGGATTTAGGTGTTTAATTCCCAAAAGCTGATACCTTGAAAACTTCCATTTACATTAAATTCCATAAGCAAATTCCATTAGGTTAGTTCTATTTTTTGCATGTGTACAGCAGTGGCTCAGATTTGACTACTTGGTTTGGTGACTAACTCATGCTTCTGCCTTATCAAGACCCTTAAACTCTTGCCTAGATCCCCTGGGGAACTTGAACTAATACAGTGTTTCCCAACCAGTGTGCTGCAGTGCACACTGGTGTGCCATCAGGCATGTCCAGGTATACGTCAGCATTTTGGGCATGAGCCACATCCCCTGTCTGGCTGGAGCCATGCCCCCCAGCTGCTACTGCTGTAGACACAGACAGACAGAGACCGTGGCTCCAGCCCAAAATGCTGGTCTGGCTGGCCGTGTGCCACCCCTCCTTGTCAGCATCCATCTGGCCATCCCCCACTCCACTCTGTGTCTGGTGTGCTGCGGTGCTTTTTGTATTTAGGTAAGCGTACCATGGAGTGAAAAAGTTTGGGAAATGCTGATCTAGTAGATTTATTCAGACCAAACAACATACCCCCACGATGGAACTGGTTCCTATAACTTGCAGTGCTAGTCCCACTTTCAAAATGAAGCTAGATGCTGAGCATTTTTAAAAAATGTACTAGAGGCTAGATCACCCATATCCAGTGCCCTTCGCTGTTGTAGCAATTCAAACCCACAGTTCCCACCAGTAGCATGCTTTAATTGTAGCAAAACCCTAGTTTTTCTTTTTTTAATTTATTTAAAAATGCATCCCCCTCCCCTTCCCCAACCATTACTGACTTTTTCTCTCCCTCTCTATTCCCTATAGATAAGTATGACTAAGCTAAGATATAGGATAAGTTTTAACATTTTATTTTATGTAGTAAGTTTTATTTTTCTCTCCCCTCTTTGCTAATAAGTGCCCTGCCATTTTGATATACATATCCACTGTTTTATAAGTGATAATTATTATGTTTGTACTGATTTTTTTACTGCTTTTATATTGTGTGATTACTGTTTTAGGCCTATATATGTAAGTTAGCATAAGTCATGGCAAGTTTCCATCTTGTAATGTCAAGCCTCCATCTTATCTCCATGCCCAGTTGTGTAACCCATGCCTCACACTTACTCCTCCTATGTAACTTGGTTCCTGAATGAATAGGGATGAATGAGGGTGCTTGAGAGACAATGGCAGTACATCTAAAAATAGCTCCCTCTGAATGACTGAACCATCAACACTAATACCTGGACCAAGGACCCAGCCCTTGGAACCACCCTCAGCAATCAAGAAACAAATGGTGAGGCAACCCACCATAGTGCTAGGCTGCTCAGTAAGAATACCTGGAGCCCTCTGGGACAGGGCTGACATTGCCTAGACATGCCCTCCCCATAGGAGATCAGAGGTAGTCTGCCCCATAAAAAGGGGTAGTGAAGACTGACTCCTTGGGACATCCTCTCCATCTGGACCAGCACCATGCTACACCATCTATCAAACCAGAGGCCCTGCTGGTGGCCCCCCTCTGGAAAACATCTACTGGACAAGGACCCCTTTCCAGCCTGGATAGGTAGTTACCACATCCCACCCCCTCTTCAACCAAGGACTTGGACTCTGCTTCTCTTTCCTACCTGGACTCCAGCCCTTCCACTGAGTCTCTTTCTCCTGCTGCCATTGTGAGACAGAGAGTGTATGTGTGTGTGTGTGAGAACCAATAACTTCATGGGGCTGTGTAGTGTGTTGTCTGTTTAATAACACTGTTATTTGGACCCCTAAGTTGGGTTTTGCTTTACTATGGTTCAGGCCCACTCCAATCTCTGCTCCTCACCCCTCTAACTTCTGTCTCATTTCTTCCTCTCCTGCTTCTGGCTCAGTGCCACCTCTAACACCTGTCCTGAGCTCCTCTCTGCCTCCAAACCCCCTGTTTCTTTGCCACTGTCTTATACCCACTGCCTTTTCCTTTTCCCCTGAGCAACCAGGTTTCTGCCTCAGTTTCTTTCCTAGCTGTCTCCTCCTTGCCACCACTTAACTGCCCCCCCAATATCTCAGCTGTCTGCTTTAGTATCCAGCCCCAGTCTACCTTAAGTAAACCCAAGCCTCAGTTCCTCAGCCAGCTTCTCTGTAGTCCACCAGTTCTAATCCCGGTTCTGGCAACTTTCACTCCCTATACTTTAACTCCCTCTCTCACCCGAACCTTTCCCCAAGTACCCCAAGCACACACATACACACTGTACCATCCAAGTTAGGAACTTACCTGTGTGTATGTGTAGGTGGGTTGTATGTGTGAACTGGTAAGTGTGTATGTGTGTATATACATATGTAATTGTGTGCATGATGTACAAATTAGTGATCTGTGTCTAACTTTTGCAGTGTATAGTGCATGTGCTTGAAGTGGTGATAAGTATACATGTACCTAGGTTGGTTTGGAGGTATATGTGCCTGAGTTGGTAGTGTGTGTGTATGCACCTAATTGATTTGTGTGTTTGTATATGTGCAATTGTGTCACACTCTCGTGTTCAACAGCACAATATTGAGAGCCTGAGAGTTGGCCTGACCCCACAGGGCAACATAATCAGTAGGCTATAAACTATTTTGGATAGAGGCACTGTCTACCCCACCTGAAAATGTTACACAGTATAAAAAAGAATTAAAAAAATAATTAGACCAGAGAGAGGGCACAAATCGAATCAATGAATCCATAGCCTAAGTATTAGGTAGCTAACTTGGGAGAGAGACATGGTTAGGAGAGGGGATACCTAGGCCTATGTGAACACAACTCCAGGTACTGCCCTGAGACCATGGCTGTTCCCAAAGGAAGAATGGGGTCTGCCAAACACAGCCTGTAGCTACTAATTGGTTGACAGGACTGGTTTGGGGCATTCCTCCATAGCCTGACCCATTCCAAGAACACTCCAGACAGGTCCAGCTCCAGGGAATGCCCACCGTGATTCATACACAGATTGGGGTCTCAGGCTGTGCAAGAGGTACAAGGCAGATAACCTGTGACTGGAATATTGCTGGAGCCCTGGATAGTCTAGCCATAACAGAACAACTGCACCTCCCTCCACACTGTTAAACTGATCAGTGGAATCCCCAAATCTTGACACCCCCCCCCCCCGCAAAGACAACCTGGATTGATTGATTGGCAATATCCCACCCTATGCACAGAACTGGGTGACCTGTGTCTGTTCAATGGTAGGAAGTACTGGCAACAGCAGCAAGGTCCCCACAGGGCTCCCTGACAGCCTGCCCCTGGGTGGTTATTAAGTTTCCTGGTTGGAAAAGTCTCTTTTTCATGGAAAAGCCAGTTCTCTTTTAGAAAAAAAACACAACCTAAATGACTCTGCTCCCTTTTTGTGCCAAGAGAATGCTTTTTTGGGGGCACAACTTTTAATACCTGTCGCTGGTCTGAGACTGAAATACTTCATGTTTTTATCAGGCCTAACTCAGGCTGAATAATTTTCAGAAAAAACGTCAGCAGAGAATAATCTATCTATTTCAAATGGGGGGGAAAAAGTTTATAGAAAATATGCATGTAAAAAAATCCTTATAAATGTTTGGCATTAATATAATTGAAGGCTACAAAAAACATTATATTCATGTTAGACATCCAGCGTAAAACAAACCAATACAAACCTCACCTACTAAGTAATACATAAAGCAGGGAGTGAATCCAGTTCTCAAGTTAAGCATACGAGTGTCTAAAGTACAAGACTATTATTTTTTCTTCTGTAGCTTTCTTTCTAATTCCTTAGAACCCCTCTCTGCTTCCATAAAAAATGATACACTGAAGCTCCTAAACGCAGGAACTAAATAAACCACATATACATGTCCCATTTCCTGAGTACTATCATACTATGAACAGGCAAGGTATGTAATGATCTTTTTAAACATTATCATATGCATATGCCAAACATTACAGAAACAAAATTAATTCTGGATTTTTTTACTTGAAAGATTGAATCATAGAATCATAGAAGTAGGGTCGGAAGGGACCTTGTAGATCTTCAAGCCCGACCCCTTGCCTGGGCAGGAGAAAAAACTGGGCTCAAATGATCCCAGATAGGTAGGCATCAAGCCTTCTCTTCCCCAGGGTAGGAGCCAGCACCACTTTCCTTGGAAGTTGGTTCCAGATCTTAGCTGCCCTAACTGTGAAGTAGTTCTTATGGATGTCTAATCTAAACCGACTCTCCAACAACTTACGCCCGTTATTCCTTGTTATGCCAGGGGGTTCTAGGGGAAACAAGGTCTCTCCCAAACCCTTCTGGTTCCCCTTAGTGAGTTTATAGGTGGTTACCAGGTCCCCCCTCAGCCTTCTCTTGTGAAGGCTGAACAGGTTCAGGTCCCACAGTCTCTCATTGTAGGGTCTGCCCTGTTGTCCCCAGATCATGTGGGTGGCCCTCCTCTGGACCCTCTCAATGTTGTCCACATCCCTCCTGAAGTGAAGCGCACAGAACTGGATGCAGTACTCCAGCTGTAGCCTGACCAGTGTTGCACAGAGGGGGAGGATCACCTTCTTGGCCCTGCTTGAGATGCGCCTGTGGATGCACGACAAGGTCCAGTTAGCCCTACCAACTGTGACCTCACATTGTCGTCCCATGTTCATCTTGGAGTCAATAATGACTCCAAGATCCCTTTCTGCCTCCATGCTCTCAAAAAGGGAGTTTTTCCCATCTTATAAGTGTGCTGCTGGTTACTACTGCCCAAGTGCAGCACCCTGCACTTGTCAGTATTGAAGCCCATCCTGTTTTTGTTAGCCCACCCCTGTAACCTATCCAGGTCTTGCTGCAGTCTTTCCCTCCCTACTAGTGTGTTAATCTCACCCCAAATTTTGGTATCATCAGCGAATTTAAACAGGTTGCTTTTCACCCCATCGTCCAAATCGCTGATGTAGAAATTGAACAGCGCGGGCTCAAGGACTGAGCCCGGGGAGACTCCACTGCCCACTTCCCCCCAGGTTGAATATGACCCATCCACCACCACCCTCTGAGTATGACCCTTCAGCCAATCTGCATTCCATCTGACTGTGTAGGCACCAATGCCATAGTCGCCCAATTTTTTAATGAGGATGGGGTGGGAGACGGTGTCAAAGGCCTTGCTGAAGTCCAGAAAGACTACATCCATGGCAACACCTGCATCCAATGCTTTTGTGACCTGATAATAATAGGCAATCAGGTTGGTCTGACATGACCATGAAACCGTGCTGGTTGCCCTTGAGCATCATCTCTGATGCTGGCCCATCGCAGGTGTGCTCCATAATGATCTTCTCAAAGAGTTTCCCTAGGATTAAGGTAAGACTGATGGGCCTATAGTTGCCCAGGTCCTCCCTCCTCCCTTTTTCAAATTTGGGGATCACGTTGGCTATCTTCCAATCATCTGGCACCTGGCCTGAGCACCATGAGTGCTCCTAAAGCTGTACCAAGGGCCCTGCAATAACCCCTGCTAGCTCCCTCAACACTCTGGGGTGGAGAGCATCTGGACCCGCTGATTTGAACATGTCCAACCCCTCCAGAAGCTCTCTAACCCGGTTCTCTCCAACATGAGGTCTGGAGATGTTCCCTTCAAGTCCGTCTTGCATCATGGTGGGGAAGTCCTGATCCCTGCCCAGGAAAATGGACCTGAAGAATTGGTTAAAGAGGTCTGCTTTCTTCTCTGGCACAACCACCAGATTGTCCAGAGGATCCTGCAGGAGCCCCACATTTCTCGGTGCTTTCTTCATTCTACCTATATATTTGAAAAAGGACTTTTTGTTATCTTTGATTTTGGACACAAGTCTTAGCTCTATGTCCACCTTAGCTTTCCTGACAGCCCCCCTACAAGCCTGAGCAGAGGAGGTATACTCCTCTTTGGCAATCAGGCATTCCCGTACACCCTTAGTGAGCCGGGGGGGGGGGGCGTTTTGGGCACTCCTGTCCCCCTTGCTTGTTGTTGGGATGGTCACCCCTTGGGCCCCGAGTATCGTCTCCTTAAGGAATGACCACTCATCTTGGGCACTGAGTTCCCCTGCTCTTGAGAACCCCAGCGCCTCTCCCACTAATCTCAACTCATTGAAGTTGGCTCTCTTGAAGCGCCCTTGACACTGCGCTGGATGGTGAATTCCAGCAAGCGATGATCGCTATCACCCAGGTGGTCAAGGACCTGGAGGCCCCTTACCAGGTCGTTGCTTGTATTGCAACCTTCAAACTTTGGCTGTAGTTTCTGTATGTAATAAGTTATAGTTAGAAGTTTGAGGGGGAAATAGTCACAAAGGAGAAAAAATCTACACACAAAAATGATGCTATGTGAAGACCCTCATTAAGGGCCCTCCCCCTTTTACCTTTTCTCCCTTGGAATGGGGATCAAAGGGGACCAGTTTCAGCCTTTTATCAAATAATTCACCTTGTATTTTTTTCACAAAACCACACACTACTGGCCGTTTTCATAAGACCACCAACCTTTTCCCTCAGCTTGTTAGGCTTTTTTTGATTTTTTTGGGTTCTTTTTAACACACAACCATTCACAAAACCACAGGCAGCAAACACCCTCTGACTATGTGCCTTTATTTTGAAGTCTGACTTTTGCTAGTGTTTGGAGTGGAGGTCACTACTGTTTTCATTACCTGATTATCTAAATGACCTTATCGGGTTCCTTAAAATTACCTTACCTGAAAGATAGCAAACATCATGTGGAAATTTCCCCACCAGAAAGAGATTAGAAAGCCAGGATGGAAGACAGGCCATGGTCTTTATCATCCTTTGGGCAAAAGAAGGAAGAAGAGAAAAGGATTGGGAAAGGTTTAGGAGACACAGGGAGGAACTTGAGCCAGTGCACCAGATCTAAAGAAAATGTTTTCTGAATCTGGTGCAGTAATGCCAACTGTTGGGAAAACATTGTGACACTCAGGATTTCTAAGTCAAAATAATTCCAACTCATGATCTCTCGATCAAATCCTCAGATCTCTGGATTTTCCCAGCTGGTAAATGTGTGGAGAGGAGGGGTGGGGGAAGGGGTAGATTGAGGCCCCCATGGTCAGGGAGTGAATGGGGCAGGGGCAGGGGCAGGGGCTGGG
>NW_017728920.1:13184237-13226145 GCF_001723895.1 Crocodylus porosus | reverse complement strand
GGGGGGAACTCCCACTGGGAGAGACTTGGGGGGGGGGTGCCCCCTGCAAGTCAGGCTGCTCACTGTGGACTTGGGGCTCTGCACCCTGCTGGCTTTGCCCTGGAAGCTCATTCATGTGACCTGCCACCTTAAAAATCATTTCCCTGGGCTGGGTTCTGAGAGAAGTAATACCCGAATTTGCTTAACTAAACACCCCCGACAGCCCTGCAAAATCAGAATTTTGAGGGTAGCACTGATAACTAATTTAATCTCTTCTCAAAATCATTTAGATGCTCTAAATCACTTACCATATTACACTGAATGAAAGGAAAGAAAAGGAACAAAGGATATTTGGTATAAATCACTTATTCTCATCTCATATTATCCTACAACAGCTTCAAGCTCTCAGTGGCATTTACAACTTCACAGCCTGTTTCACTTTTGTTTCCACAAACCAAAATAAACTTGCTATCAGAAAGAAAGAAAAAATAGCAATACTCCTTAAAGGTTTGAACTATCATTTCATTCTCTCTTTCTATTCTCCATCAACTCACATTCTTTTTCTTTTTTTGTCTTTAGTAGGAATTCTGTATAACAGAGACTGAAAAGTTAAATAAGTTAATTTAAAAACTAAATGAACATTTTGTATGTAGTTTGCAACTTTCTTTCCCCTCCAACCCTCCTTTCTCTTCTTCCCCAAACACCACTTTCAAAAGAAAAAGAAAAAGATACAGAGACTCAGAACACAGGTGTGGGACTAGGCAAATTGAAAATAAGACACTTGAGTACTGCTCTGACTGCCACTTTTATCGAGGCATTTATATCAAATGATTCACCAAGCCTTCTGATCAAATCTAGAATGTAACTATGTTATTTTTACATCTACCAACTGTATTAAAGCTTGGACTTGATTTGAGTCATAATATATTCTACAATCTTGCAGGAAAAACATTCATACTTATGAACTGCAAATTCTGAATATACACTCTTCCAAGATAACTATCTTGTTTACAGAGACATGACTTTAAATCTTGGCACTCTGGGCAGCATGTGGAGATAGAGCATGGGAGGAAGAAAGGGCTTCCTCTTACAGGGATCACTATGGCAATGGCAAGATGAGCTGCTGATACCTTGGTGCAAGCTCCTCCAAACAGACGGTGTAGGTGGCATAGGTTCCCTGGGGGCTGTCATTCTGGTGTTTCCTTTGAATTGGCACCTAGTGTTGGTATCCCAGCTGTGCCCCACTCCCCCCAAGTTATGCTATTGCTTGCTTATATCCCTAATCATTCATTGTTAACTGCTACTTTAGGAATCTCCCAGTATATTGGACTCTAAATTCTGTTTAAGGTCAGGCAGGCAAAGAGAGAGAGTATTGTTGGTGAAGAAGGTACGTCATTCCTTTTACAGTTTGGAGTTTCTAACACTCATACTGGCCAACATATGGCAACCAGGACTGGTTAACATCTAGCATCTGTAAAATGAATTACAGGGCTCTTATAATGAAATAAGCCCTACAAAGTTTCACACAGCTCTCCTCTAAGAGAAAGTTCATCATAGTCTTAGACAAAAATAGCATGACTTGGCTTAGCCCTGCCATTTATCTTTGTTTTGTCTGTTTTATTGAATTTGACAAATGAGCCCAAAACCCTGACACAGAAAGAATGGTAATTTCTTTACTGTTTTCAAAGAAAAAGAAGGGAGAAGGGGAAGCATGAAGAAGAGGAATTTTTGTGAGGACTCTCGCAACAAAGGGAGGAAAGTAAGAGAAAAAAAAAAGGAAAAAAAAGAAGTAAACAGGAATGGTCTAAAACATTTTCTTCACCGCTTTCTAAAAAATAGCATTTCATGGCAATAGTCATGAATCTACTTCTCTACACCACTGCCTTCCTTTCATGTTGATTATATTTAAAAAAATGTTCAAGGCCCTCATTTGTATAAGGCAGACTAGGGAAGGAGAAACTGAATTGTTTCCATGAAAAAAACACTGATATTTTACTAAAAATCAGGTGAAAAGGAAGTGCTTTTTCCATGATGCTTTCACAGTTCTAGTTTAGTCCACTTTAGTTCTATTTTAACTTTTCATGCCACAGTAATAATCCACTCAGTTCCTCTCTTATGGATTAAGTGCATTGCCTGCTCCTTGTTCAATTCTTATTCATCAGTCCAACCTTCCCTTTCCTAAGCCCCTGAGTTTCTTTTCACCCTAATCCCTGTTCAGCTATTTCCAATCTATGCCCTAATCAAACTGTATGTATCACAACTTGTATATTACAGTTGATATTATAATACATTTAATCTGAAAATTGCTTCATAATGAAATGTTTATTTGCATCCTCCTTTGCTGACAAGACTTTTACCATATCTGAGTTGGGAGATTAAAAAGTTACAAACAAGGAAGTAGTCAAGTTATTGGTTAGGTAATACGTGAGCTGATTCACAGAGTAGCACAGAAAAAGTCAAGCATCTTTCCATAATTAAGGTACAGTGTGAGGGGACATGCCGGCTAAGCTGCTGAGACCATAGGGTCAGAGAAGGCAAGCTGAACTAAAAGGAATTCTTACTTCAGAAGATACAGTGTAATAAGAGAAAGAACCTGGACCACCTTGAAGGACCTTACCTCAGCCTGACATTTACTACACATGGGTGAAGAAACTGAAGCAGGGAAATGTATGTCATGTCTATTAATTCTGTCTATATCTCTGCATTCCAGGTGCTATTACAAGCAATGTTGTTTCCATAAAACCTGTACAAAATGTGTGTGTGCCAAGATAACACTGTAGCTCAAAATCGTACATGGCTGGAGTTCTAGGATATGATGTTTTTCAATCAATCTAAGGTGCCTGCATTAGGCTGGGGGAACAAAGTGACCATATGTTCCATCTCTCAGGAAGGATTTCTGGAAAAAACATAAATGTATGTTTAAATGTCCTAAATCAAGGGTGCTGCCTGGACTTTGTTTATACTCTGAAGGTCTACAGTACAAAGGGCCCAAAAGCCTGGGGCCCAACCAGGCATTCTAGAGATTATTCGAGAGGTAGATTTCAACAAGACCCAACATCTTCATGACTTCATAACTTTTCCACCCAATACACTCAAATAATCCTTTAACATACTATACATTGTAGATCAGGATTACCCTCAGCTACCCACTTAATTTGATTCTGCCTTTCCTTAGATGAAACTTTCTTCTCAATACCTCCCAAAACAAAGTAGCTTCTCTATGGGACATCTTACAGCATAACTTCCTACTCCTACTATCAGACCAGAGACAAAAAAAAAAATACATCACTAATGTTATCTGGTAGAGGGTAGGACAGGGTGGCACATCAGACTACCTATTTCAGAGAAGCACAAACTTTTATAGGCTATAATCTACCCTGTCATATGCATCTGATGAAGTATGGTGTTCTTAATGAAAGTTAGCAGCCAACTAAGTAGGTTGTTGCCTATGCCAACTCTCTGATACCTCTCTGAACCAGTTAGTTTCCAGATACCATCCTGATGCTATTTCTGCCTGACTTGAAACTAACACGGCTAACCACCTCAGTAATGTCATCTAATTTTTTTTTTTTTGTTCAGGTCCTATTCTGTTTTCTTAACAGTGGCATCAAAGCCTAGAGCCACATGACTGCAGATCAACAGTTCCCTTCACATCTTTCTCTCAGTTGAAGCCGAGAGAGAGAAATGTGTCCCATCATTTCTGTTTATAATGCCATGACATTTAGTAATATATAGAATCAAAGATGCCTACAATAACAGAAATATTCAATTACCATAGTGATTAAGCTACATTTATACAATGACAATAAGACCCCCTTAAATGTACTTACTATATCTTCCTCCAGTAGCATTGACTTTTGGCTTATGGATGGTTATCCATTTAAAAAAGCCTATAGTAATCAATCCTAAAGATGCTTAGTTTGGAAAATTAGTCAAGATCAAATCTATTCAGATCTATTCAATTCAGATCTATTTAAATCTATTCAGTTCTGGTTTCAAGCATTCACCTGCCATCCAATGAGTCACCATTTATTCCAAATCCTATATATAAAAATTAAAAAATAGGATGCATTTTTTTGTATTTATTAATAAAGAAAAAACTGCTGATCAGAAATTACCCTGAAGGTATGGAAAAACTTATCTTGTACCTCATGCTGCAAGGAGAAGCTGTGCAGGTGCACGGTTGCCTCCTTCCCTGCCCATCTCTCCTCCCCATACTCCATCTTTCCCAGCCAGAAGTAGACTGGAAAGGAGGAACCTGCATGCTGCCTCAGCTTCCCCCTGCAGTGCAGAGCAGGAATGGGTGAGGAGCAACACTGGGGCTCCCACTGTATCTGGGGCTGACAGCTGGCCACAAGCAAGAGGTGGGGCTGGGCAGAGGGGCTGCACTGTGAGAGCCCAGGGGCGGGGCCAGCTCAGCACATAGATGGAGCAGCCCAATGAGGGCTGGCTGCTATAATGCCTTGCTGCAAGGGTGGGTTATCAGGGAGTTGCAAAGCAGCCAGCAGACAGCAAACTCACTTGAGTTGTAGGGGATCTGGTACAGAAGTTTAATATACCGGTCTAACATAAATTGGCTCAGTCTGAGACAACGTTGATTCAGGTCTATCTTAGACTGGATTCCAGCATTTTAAAATCAGTCTATAAGCACTGAACTTCTGTTTGGTTATGGGTGTAGACTGGCTTGTGGTCACTTATACCGCTTTATGTGGAATGTCTTTACCTAACCTAAGAGTAAACTGTCAATCTAGTCCTTGTGACAGTGATATATACTGTCAGTGATTGTATAAAAAGCATTCCAATATTCTGTTTGTACATATAGCATTGGGAATATTATACACATACTCTTGATTGGGCAGCGAATATTAGCATTTATTTCTATTCTAGTGGTTACATTATAACCTTCACAGGTACCTTGTACAAATTCTTTGCTGGCTACACAAAGAAAAGCAATATAGTTTCAAAGGTTAGCATTTTATAATGAGTTTTTTCAGGTATGATCTCTGCACTGATTCCTATAGAAGGCTGAGACACTAAGGTGTGATTAAAAGGAGTCGCACACACATGAGCACGTCCGTGAAACAAAATGTGTGTTTACATTCCTCAATTCTAGTTTTACTTCAGGAACAGGATTCATAGCAGGGTATTTGCAGTGTGCCATTAGAACATGAAGTTTTACTTACAATAGTATTTTTTTATGTCATAGTGGATTTGGATTTGCAGAAACACTTCACAGCTCTAAAGCTGGTACCTTTTTGTGCTAACAGACCTAAATTGTATGTTACTGAAAAATTAATTATCTTTCATTTGCGTTTCTTGACTTAAAACAAAAAAACCCCCAAACAAATAGAATTTAGTTTGAGCATTAGTTTCATAAAAGAAATTAATTAAACTTTCCTTCATCTTTAGGCCCTGTAGAACCAATTTCAGAATCAGTAATAAGCACTGGGAACATATTTAACTGTCCCAAATGCTCTTATCTGCATTGTCCATGGCACTTATAACAGAAGGGATAAATGCTGAATGATTAAACATATTCAGCAAGGGATTTGCTAGACTTGCTGACATTAGAAAAGCTGGAACACCTCCCAAAATGCCTTTTAGAACAATGTTAAAGACATCATTTTTCTTAGGAAAAGAACTTAAGGGTATACAATTTCTAGATTCTAAGCCCATCAGCAGATAAAGTCTCAAAAACTATGGAACTCAGCACTGTTTTTAGAACATATTTTCTTTCTTTCCAGGACAAACATTTCCATTTTATAATTTCATGCCTAAAAGCCAATGATTAGTGAGAACCTGCTAACAAGAGAATTTGAGAGGCTCTAAAGGAGCAATCCACCATCTGTATTTTGTGGGAGGCACTGCATATTTGAATACATATGAGGTGCTTTTCTCAGCAGCAAGGATTTCTCCCCTCTCTTCCTCTCTGCTTCTTACTCAGATAAATCTCATTGGGGACAGGGTATGCTAGGACTATAAAAATATAACTGCTACTCACCATGGGAACTTCAAGATACACACAGTCATTTAATTTGTGCCTAATGGCAACTATCCACAGTACACTTGTAGATAAGAAGAATCCAGTAGACTGAATACTGAACCTCATGGGAAGTTTTTCGCCAAACTCGAGAGAGTGGAGTTTAATGCTATTAGTTAAAAGGACATAAGTAGTTGGTTTCATCAGGTTATGGTGAAAGGTGATTTATCTGACTAAAGAGATGTTACCAGTGAAAAACTGTAGGGAATGTCCTTAGGATTTATCCTGTTTAGCATTTTTACAGGCAATCTTAGTACTGGAACTAGGTCTTCTCAAGAAATTTGCAGATGATACTAAACTGCAGAGGGAAGGGGGAAATTGCCAATACAGAAAAGAACCAGATTGTTATAAAGGAAGAGTTAAGTAATCTCATGGAAAGAAACATAAGAATGAAATTAAATTTAGCAGTATAAAGTACAGAGCCATACACTTAGGAACCAATAACAATGGAATTACGTCTAGATGGAAGTGCTTAGACTAGAGATAACTGTGCAAGAACTAGATGTGAATATTGGTTGATTACAGAATGATCATGAACCACCAATATGATTCAGATGTGAAAAAAAGGCTAACAACCCTAGGTTATTTTAGGTGGGATATATGCAGGACAGACAAGGAGGTACTAGTTCCATTCTGAAAATAAGAACACATTTATAATTCTGTATTCAGTTTTAGTCACCAATGTTAAAAAAAAGAATTTAAACTGAGATGAGTTCAAAGAAACATTTCCCTAAAGGACGGTTAAGGGAATGAAGATGTTTTCTTATGAGAGAAGATTCAAATAAATAGTCTCATTTAAAATTAAGAAAATGGCAATTGAGATGGGATACAATTACTCTTCACAAGTATATTTGTAAAGGGAATATTAGGGAAGGAAAAGAGTTCTTTAGGCAGAAAAACAACATCCCCACAAGATTAAATGTCTATCAATTTACTACACATAATTTAAATTGGAAATGAAAAGACATGTTATTTTCTCAGGCAAAGTGATGGGTCAAGGAAGCTAAACTTCTTTAAGATCTAAGAGGGTAAGTGTACAGAAGGGATGCTATGAAAGAACAGGGAGTTCAGGCTTACTAATCAGTGCATGATATATGTGAAGGCATTTGTTTGCAATTTCCAGGTTCAGCTCTTATAATGCAGAACAGAGTTCTCAACCTTTTTAGACTTGAGGCTGCCTTGCTTGATTTTGAGGCACGCCTTGGAAAACACTCTCTCTCAGTTTTTGCTTGTTCTTTAATTATGGAAAAATAGTAATGGCATTTTTCTGTTGCAAAGAATTCAGAAAAACAATAGGTCAGAATGTATTTAATATTATGAATTCTTACTTGAAATATTTGGGTTTAATATTGTGAAACATGTTTGCACGCCTAACAGTACTAACATTACCTAGCACCCTGGGGCACCCATGAAAGGATCTCAAGGCACGCCAGAGTTATCTGGCACTCTGACTGAGAATCACTGGTGTAGGTGACTAATAATCTCATGGTTCAGGGCTTTGTTCTGTTGCCACTTTGGGTGAAGAAGCTTGTTAGCTTCTTTCTTGTTTGTGTATTTGGGGGTATACGTGGGGAATTGCCTTCCTTTAAAGCATCAGAATTTTGGTCACTGCTAAGGATTTCAAATGTGGTGTGCTGATGCTCTTGTGATATTAGGAAACAAGGGCATTTATACATATGCTCCGGAAGTGGGGGGTGGCACTTTAATTAGAGGGGCTCTGAGAGCTGCTCTAATTAAAGCATTCAGAACATCTCGTGTATCAGCATCCCCACGTTGAAAAATGGTGTTGGGAGCACTTTAACTAAGGCTTGTTGAACAAGCTTTAGTTAGAACACCCCCACTGCCATTTTTCAGTGCGGGGATGCTGATACAAGAGACGCTAGAGTCTGATGGAGTACAGTAACTACCACACTGCACTAGACTTGATTAATTAATTAATTAGAATTACAGTGTCAGAACAGCCTTGCTGATCATATACAGGAGCCCACAGTGTTCCATGGTTAGAGGGCATTGCTCTTCTGTCCAGGGTCACACTGATAGCTGAATTTGTAATCAGAAAGGTGTTTTTCCAAATTGCCAAGGGCTGGGGTTTTGTTTTTGGGGGGTTTTTGGGTGGGGAGGTTGGTTTGTCTTTTGTTGTTTTTTTGGTTTGTTTTTGCTTTCCTCTGTAGTTGAATGGTCCTTTTCCCATATGTTTCCCCTACATGGTCCCTTTCCCATATGTTTCCCCTACATTTGCCTACAGTATGTTACTGGATGTTCTTTGTGTTTCAGATGCTGTGCCTTGTAATTATATGAGAATTGGGGAAAATAATTGCCTTCAAATACAGGTGACTGCAGGTAACATACCAGGAGGTTCCTACCAGCCTTGTATTTCTAAAGCAGATGCATTTCAATCTGCATAGACAAACAAAGAGTCAGAGTTGTTTCTAATTCTGGAATGGACATGGCATTAAATGTACTACAAATAAAGACAGACTATTTTTTATAATTCATGTGTAAATGCAGTAGGGAGATGATTCTTACTAGTCTTCACATTTTCCTGATAATCTCAAAATAACACTCTCCATTCCCCACACCAGGGATCAGAAATCCACAGAAAAAGATGATCAAACAAATGGTTTTCCCTATAGTTCATACATCCTCATTTCTTTCCCACTACTTTCTGTTGGCTCCAAGATAAAATAAAATAATCTATCTGTTGTCACGTGCAGGACATTTAACCTTCTTAAGCTCTGTAGCTCAATTGCACCAAGTATCACCACAAATTACCTGCAACACCAACTGCAGTTTAGAGTTCCCTTTAAAATATAAAACCTTAACTGCAATGCAAAAGCCAACTTCTGAGAATGTATGAAGACAGTGAAAGATACCACTCTCTTGCCTGGTCCTGTTTCATAAATTATTATATATTGCAATGTTTAGACAAAAAGAAAAAAGGTCACCTTGAAGAACTGTACATTTCATCAGCTAGACAAACATCACTGAGCTTGATTTTGAATCTAGAATTGAATAACACCCTCTAATAGGATCCTGACAGAAGTGATTTTCCTGACATAGAGCAACTGACTGAAGTGTAATAGGCAATCATCATTTTCCAGGGACTCTTACTTTAGACATCTACCGATCAAATCAGTAACTTCTGGATTGCCAAAATAGAATATGCAAGAGAAAAGATGACTTAGGAATTTATTGAATTACATTTAATTAAATAGTTTGTCTTTGATTTCTATCCTAAAATAGCTAGCCAGAAATGGATTTTGTGATATTCTTAGAATAAAAAGATTTTAAAAAATAGGTAATTATCTGCCTGTATCAAGGTACAATGGAGCTGTGTTATTTTAATAAGTTAACAGAGATTTCCAGTCCTAGAATGTATAACACTCCCAGGTAGGATAGCATATCTAGCCTCAATGAACCAATATAAAATACAAGGCACTGAACACAAAACATACATATAGCTTAGCAAGTAATTTTATTTATTAACCCCCCCACATATATATATTTCCCTGAAAAACACTTAAAAAGATACAAGCAAGACATATCAAAGTATATCCAGTGAACATATACACATAAATCTTTTTTAAAAACTGCAGGTTTCCACGGGTCTCATAAGGAGTTCTAAAGTTTTAAACTAAAAAAAAAAGGAGAAAAAAGATCACTTATTGTTATGGTTATATTGTTCTCTGTACAAGTTTTCTTGAGAGGTATGTATGAGGAAACAATCACTAAATGAGATATTACTTAAATTGCAGGTACACTATTCAAGCATACATACATCACTATCATCATATAAATCAACAAAATGCAGGAAAAATTTTAAAAAATCTAAGTTGGTTTGAATACTAGAGAATAAGTGCTTTTCAGTATTTTGCCAAAGAAAAACATTTATAGCAAACATTCTTGCAAATATAGTTTTTACTTTGAAAAAGTAATTACAAACCACAAATATACTACTTGGGAGTCTGATGCATTCTAAACAGGTAACCTTCCCTAAGCTCTCATTTCATAATATGACAGGAAGAGTAGAATACTCTTGTGAGGGAACAGCTTGAGAGGCTGGACATCCACAAGTCAGCTGGCCCAGATGGAATGCACTGAAAAGTGCTAGAAGAGTTGGCTGACATTATAGCACAACCAATGGTGAAGGTATTTGAGAACTAATGGCACTCAGGAGAGATTCCTGAACATTGGAAAAAGGCCAGTGTGGTGCTTATGTTCAAGAAAGGAAGGGAGAAAGATCCAGGGAACTACAGGCCAATCAGTTTGACCTCAATCCCTGGAATGATCTTGGAAAAACCAAAGAAACCATCAACAACAGGCTTACAGAAGGCAACATTCTGAGATATAGCCAACGTGTCTTAATTGTGGGTAGATCTTGCTTGACCAACTTCATTTCCCTCTATAACCAGGTGAATTATCACTTGGACAAAGGAGAAAAGTTTGATGTCATATATTTAGATTTCAAAAAAGCCTTCGAATTGGTCTCCCAAGAAGTCTTCATGGTAAAATTGGGGAACTGTGGCCTCAACAATCTTACAGTCCAATGGCTGGGGGAACTGGCTCTGTGGTCAGACCCAGAGGGTGCTAGTAGATAGAACTGAGTCAACATGGCACATGGTAACCAGTGGCATCCCCCAGGGCTCAGTACTTGGACCAGTACTCTTTAATATATTTATAAATGATCTGAATTTGGGTGTCAGAAGCAGACTGGCTAAGTTCTCAGAGAATACCAAATTATGGGGAAGTGCAGTCATGCTAGAGGATAGGGTGATGATTCAGGATTACCTAGACAGGCTCACAAGGTGGCTGGATCAAAGCCTGATGATATTCAGCACTGAGAAATGCAAGGTGCTCCACCTAAGGAGAAAAAACCCACATCATATTTATGGGCTCAGCAGTGCTACACTCACTAGCACTACAACCAAAAGAGACTCGGGGTCATGACTGACCTCAAGATGAACATAAGCCACCAATGCAATGCTGCAGACAGCAAAAAAACCCAAACTCTGGCTTGCATCTAATGATGCATCTCAAGCGAGACCCAAAAAGTCATCCTCAAGCTTTAGTCAGCCTTGGTGAGGCCGCAGCTGGAGTACTGCATCCAGTTCTGGGCTCCACACTTCAGAAAGGTTGTGGAGAAGCTTGAATGAGTCCAGAGAAGAGCCACATGCATGATTAGAGGTCAAGAGAACAAGTCTTATGAGGAGAGGCTTAGAGGCATGAGATTCCTCAGCATGGAGAAGTGAAGGCTCAGGGGGGACTTGGTGGCAGCCAAGTACATAAGGGGTGTTCATCAGGAACTGGGAGAATTTCTGTTCACGAGGCCACCCCAAGGGAAGACAAGGCCTAATAGTCACAAACTGCTGGAAGACCATTTTAGACTGGACATAAGGAAAAACTCTTTTACTATCCGAATCTCCAGAGTCTAGAATAGACTCCCCCCAGAAGTTGTGCAAGCACCTACTCTGGATACCTTTAAGAAATACTTGGATGCTTATCTTGCTGGGGTGATTTGGCCCCAGCTTACCTCCTGCCCCTTGGGCAAGGGGCTGGACCCGATAATCTTGCGAGGACCCTTCCAGCCCTAATGTCTATGAAATCTATGAAATATCTGGTGATAATTTTATCTCATAATTAAACTGAAAATATAGAATTAAATATTTACAACTAAAACAAGTATAATGCCATTAGTCAAGAAAACAGGTCTTCAACATTTCTGCAGTATGATATCCAAAATCTTGCCATTGTCCTTAAAAAATAAAAATAAAATAAAATAAAATAAAATAAAATAAAATAAAGGAAACTATGAGTTCCCATGCATCTTTCCAGAGTGGTGTAACTAGTGATTAGATTTGTTTTGTTCTATAATAACACTACTTATCTTTATTTGAAGAATAGGGTCAGGATTACCTGATCTTTGCATGCAGAAAGTTGCTTAAGGAGAAAGAGTACTTTTTTATCATGCTCATGTGTAGCAATGAGCAAGATATGCAGCAGGAAATTAAAAACATACCTCTTGTTCACAGTTTTCTTAAACTCCTTAAGCAGTTTCCTTAAACTCATTACCCTCAGATTAACAATGAAAATTTGACTAGTCAGTCAGCCCACTGCACAAGCAGAATCTTGCAATATTTAAATTAAAAACCTGGCATTGAGGTGTATACAAAGGGGTTTTTTTGTTTTGTTTTAATATAAAGGCTTCTGATTTTGCTTTTTATTTGCATAATATAAATTAAAACTTGTCTATCCTTCACACAATAAACTTAACTGGATCAAGTCTTGAATACAGAAAATAATTAAATACAGTAAAGCTACTCTGACACTGATCCATTACTGCAAAAAGACAATGAGGGAAGCATACAGGGCAGCTTCAACTGTGTAGCTCATACTACACTGGATGCAGCAAGTAAATAAGATAAACTTAACATTTTAGTCAGGAAAAATTAAACACATGCTTGTAATGGAATTAAAATATATACAATATTTCAGTGGAATACAACTAGATAGAATAAATCCAAACCAAGAAACTAAGCTGAGAAAACAATATTCAAATTGTATCCTAATAAGAGACTATTCATATTTACCTTTTAAGTGTCAAAACTTTTAATATGATTTAGATTCCCAATTGTACATTGTCAGTCTATATAACTTAAATTGTCAATTTCAGACATCTCTACCCTCCTACTATTTGCTATGTTCATCTGATAACTCTGGTTTTAATTAGAATTTGTAAACATTGGGGTCAAACAGAGTCCTCTCGAGTATCTGCAGAATTTGCACTGCAAGGTTCCTATGTCCTCCCACAACCCAAATAAATGAATGATACCAGAGGGAGAGTTTTACTGGCAACAAAGCATAAGACAGACTAAGATTTGCATGTCTTTGAGAATACAAATGCAAAAGAATGCCACATACAAAAAAGGCATGTTTTAAGTATTACACAGAAAAGACTAAAAAGTACATACAGCTGAAGTAAATTTAGGGAATTTGCATTTTTCAACCTCATAAAAATGTTTTAGTTAAATAATCTCCAGTTAATATCACTGGCTGCCTATAGATGTGCTGATTTGCATTCTAATTTGAATTAATCTAATTAAAACACTCCAGTATCATGTCACCATCATTTATATTAAGCCCCTACCCCAGGATTTTAAAATGGCTGTGTGGGTGCTTTAACTAAAGTTTGTTGAATTAACTTTAGTTAAAGCAACCCCAATGCCATGTTAAAATGTGGGGACTTAATACATGTGACAGTGATCCATTTTAATTAAAATAGCTGTTAGGGAACTGCTGTAATTAAAACAGAGCCTCCCCACACCGATCATGTGTATAGGTAGCTACTGATGCTAAAAGAGCTTAAGGAAAGGAAATGGAAACTTCTTAGCCCTTGAACATGTATGGCATGTACATAGGGTGAAACTGAACAGCAAAGGATAAATGAAACATATTCTTTTCTCTTGTTTCTAAAGTAGCCTGAAATTGTTATTGTTATTATTATTGGTACAAGAGGACATAATAAGAAATGCTGACAAAAGAATCTTTAACCTTCATTACTAAGATGGAGAAATCCTCCCAAATGTCATGAAAAATTAAAGTTTTCATTGCAAGAACAAACTAATGCAAATGGGAGTAAAGACTACCTTAAATAATGATTTCCTTTCATAAAACTCATCAGGAATAGTTCTGCTAGCACTTACACTGAAAGACAATACCAAAGAAAAAACATTATAACTACAGATTTAAGAGGCACACATTGGGAAACTAAAGGGCTGAAAGCAGTTTAAATGCTTTGTAGCAATTTTTTTCAATAAAAATAATTCTAGATTCAAACTGTCTTCACTGAATATATCAAGAGCAATCTGGGTATTGAAAATTTTTCTCCAAAACAAGATTAAATATGGGTACCAGTATGCAGAAAGCCAGTCCTTTCACAATATAAATGTACCCAATTTAATGGTTTACATTAAACAAAACTAATCATAAACTGTGAGAATTGGTTTGAAATTGCACCAAGAAAATGAAAATGCATTTTTTATTTGCAGCATTTTATGTCTTTAGGGCTTATGTTTTAAGTTTTTTTTTATTGACCAAACCATATGATAAAGTAATTTTCAAGGGAAATTGTATCATCTCCAAGATTAACATATAAATCAGTTTATAAAAAAATAAGTTAGATCTGAACACTGATAGGCCTGAGATGTACTATACTAAAAACATAAAAACATAAGAATTGGGTCAAACCATCTTGCCCAGTCTCCTGTGTTACACAGTGGGAGATGGCTGATGCTGAAAGGGAGAGTGAACTGGGTATGACCACAGTTGTTTTCCACTATTCTTCTCTCACTTGCAGAATTTCATATTTAAGTTTTAGGAAGTCCTAATTCAGAGGCAGCATCCTATACTCCTATCCTTCAAGTACTTGCCCAATTTTTTTTTAAAATTTAGTTAAGTCTTTATTTCCACAACATCTGGTTGCAATGAGTTCCACACTAATTGCACACTGTGTGAAAGATTTTTCTTTTGTTGGTTTGAAATGTACTCCCTGCTACTTTCATTTTGGCTATGTATAAACTTTCAAAAAGCCCCTAGCAGAATCATTCCATCATGCTTTACTTAAAATGCTATAAGTTAGCATGAGCAAACCAAAAAAAAATTGCTGTTTGGTGATAGGGCGGGGGAAGGGTCTTGAAGCCTGACTGCACTGGCCAGTGGAAGGACTCCTGCACACCTCTCAGAAGGCTGCTGGAGTGACCCCTCTCCACAGCCTGGTGACTGTCAGTACTGGCTGGGTGGTGTGTGTGGAGAGACTCTGGACCCCTTCCCCATCACCTGACTACCATCAACAGGCCAGGCAGTGGCTTGCTGGTACTGCCCAGCAGAGGCAGCTTCAGGGAGAAAGAAACCAGAGCCCTTCCCCTGCAGCCCCTTTCCCCATCCTCCCAGTCAGTCAGAGACCATCATAAACTAGGGTCAGTGACAGCCAAAGGTGTGGGGCCAGTCCAGACTCAGTTAGAGCAAATGAGCTCTGTCCCCAAGGCTAGAGAGTAGCCCTGCACAATGCTACCTGGGATGGTAGCAATCATGCTCATCAGTGTGACCTGGTGCAGATGTTCAATAAAGCTCTCTAACAGAAAGAGCTTTAGATTAGTACATATCCATCAAAGGTTAACTCAGAGCATGATCTGCCATTTTTAAAGTGCTCTAAGAGCAGTGAACATCTATTCAGTTACAGTTTTAGAGCACTTTCTGCCTGCTGAGTGCACAGTCTGTAATGTCTGTACCTAGCCTTTATGACCCCTAGTTCTTATATTGTGAGAAAGTAAATAAATCCATTTACTTTCTCTTTACCATTTAGTATTTTGTAAACCCTTATGTTCCCCCTCAAACATCTCTTTTCTAAACTGCCTAGCCTCTTTAGACTCTCCTCATATAGAAGCCCCTCCATACTACTAATATGCTACACTTATCAAGCTTCTTAGAAGTAGAAGTATTTAGTAAATGTAGTATATTTAGATTGGGTTTCAGCATGGCTTCCAGCACCAGCAGTGTACATATGCTTCACCCGATCTATGATCAGGCAGCTTAAAGCAAGCCACATGATTGTAGATCAGGGGCAGGCAATTATTTCAGGCAAAGGGCTGCTTACCAAGTTTTGGTAAGCCATGGAGGGCTGCACGGGTAGGCCTGCCCCTTAACAGGTGCCCCACCCCCTGGTCGCCATCTTGGGACCAGAAGTCTCGCTACCTAACCCCTGACCTTTGTCACCAGAAGGCCCTCCCCTGCCCCCAGAAGTACTCCTTTCAGCAAGGGGTTTTGCCATCACTGAACCAGAAAAATACCAAACAATTTTTTTTAAAATCAAATATGTACTACAACATTCATTAATTTAATTTTAAAAAAATGTTGTCCTGATTTACATGTGTTTGTGGTGTACAAAGAGATGATAATATAATAGCTTAAAATGAAGCCTTAGTCTTGTTTAATGTGGGAGGGTGTGGGTGGGAGGGTGGATATAGATTTGTGGGTATGTGGGGGTAGGGGTGTGTGGGGGATTTTCTGGGGGTGGATAGGTGTGGGGAGTGGGGGGGTGTGGGAGGGTATGGGGTTTGTGGAGGGCTGTGAGTGCATGGGGGTGGGTGGCTGGGGAGAGTTGTGGCTTGCATGGAGGGGAAGTGTTTGCCTACAGCCTGCCTCACCCTCCCTGTGGTAGGCAGAGTCCTCACCAGTGCTTCCGCAAGCCCAGGCTCTGTGCTCCTGCTGCTCCTAGCCCCAGGGCACTGGTGTGGCCCACTGCTGCTCCTGGCCATCTGCCACTGCTGCCCTTCTCCTACTGCTTTCCCATCCCCACCTCCACTTCCTCGCTCACTCTGGCACCATGTCCTAGCTGCTCCTGTGATTCTGGTGATGGCTGTGGCAGGTTTGCGGGGGAAGGAGCAGTGAACCAGCATGCAGAGTGCAGTGAAAGCTGGATGGCAGCATGGGGCCTATGCCGGTGCACTGGGTCCAGAGCTGGCATGGCCTAAACTGGGCTGGCAGGAGCGCGGGGTCCAGACTGCCAGGGGATCTGTGGAGCTAGGCTGCACTGCTCAAGCAGGGAGAGGAGGGAGCCAGCTCAGTTTGGGCCCTGCACTGCTGCTGCCCCACTCTGGGCCCCAGGGAACCAGCATGGGCCCTGCATTCCCACCCAGCTGTTGCTGCATGTGACCACTTGCTGCTGCTTGCCCCTGCCTGCTGCAGCCATTTCTCCAGTCCCCACAGCTCTGCCCATTGGGTAGCACCATGTGCTTCCCAGCTGGAGTTCTGGGACTGCAGAAACCAGTCCAGCCAGCTCTGAGGATTACGGTGATTGCCCATGGTCCTTCCCTGCCTCTCTCCCCCTTCCTTCTGATATGTATTTCTCTTGGTGCAGGGAGGCAGGAACAGTCCCAGGCCAGAAACCTCTGCTAGGCAGAGACTTCCAGCTGGGGCTCCAGATGAGGTGAGGGGCTGGAGGAGAGGTAGCGGGGCTGGGCCAGACTTGTTGCTGTGGGTGTTTGGTTCTGCCACTGGCTTCTCCTGGGTTCTACTACCCCTGGCTCATGTCATCTTTGACAGGCAGCCAGAGGCAATTAAATATTAATTTAATAATTTTTAGGGGCCAGATAGAATCACCTGGCAGGCTGGATTCAGCCCTGAGGCCATATTTTGCCCCCCCCCCCCGGTTGTAGATTGAGTGAGAACAGTGAATATGTACATGTACCCCAGGAGAAACAAGCATATTCTGAATAACTGCATACAGCAAAACTGATTTTGTAAAGTCAATACAGGCATAATGAAATTACTCAAGGAAGGCTACATAACACAAATAATGAATCTTATTCTCTCATAAGCATGTAGGTGGTTGAAAGAAATTAAACTAATTACATTAAATATTTTCATAAAAATTCTTCACTTCTAATAGCGTGCTGATTAGAATAGCTGGGTGACAAAGAATGAAGCCTACACAAGCTGCCTTTATTTTGACTATCCTTTTTACTCCCTATACATTTGACTGCCTTACTGCTGTAAGCCAGCTTGGTTCCGAAACTCTGTACCATAAGCATATTAAAGGGGCTTTTAGTACATTTCATCAAACTGTTTAACTTGCTCAGTTTAAGCTGTACTCCAGTTTTTTCATTATTGAAGTAAAAGTCCAACATTTACTGCAGTCTACACAAATGATGATAAACTGTAAACTTTGCACAATCTGGCAGAAAACAAAATAATGTGTTGTTAACAGACAGGTTTATCAAATAACACATATCTTTCCATAACATTTTTTCCCTTTAAATGATAGTTTTACTATATAGTATTTCAAGGAACAATAAATGTAGCTTAATGAATCTGAGTGAAAGGGAAAATACAGATTCTTCACTTGGAATTATATCCTCCCCTCTGTCCCCAACCCCCCAATGCTTTAGTTACAAAAAAAATAGCTTCAAAATATACAGCTGGATCAGTATTTAATCACAGTATTTATTAAATTGCTTTCTATACATCTGACAAGCTTTACAGAAAGTCTCTGGAACAGAGTACCTAAGCAGAAAGCCAAATAAAGAGAATCGTGCAATGTGATTTTTGACTTGGTATGCAGATATCTTGTGTATAATTCAGACAAAAGTGGAAATTCACTGTGAAGGTACCATTTCTTACAACTTGATTGCAATTAAAGACACATAAGCATTTGCTGCCCAACATTACATTCTTCTCATACAAAAATGCCCAGTAAAATTTCCTTGTCTTTTCACTTGTTGATGGCAGAATTCAGAGTCTGATATATGTGTCTCTCTGAGATTTAAAATACAGGAAAATGGAGCTATAGAAAAATGAACTTTTTCAAGGTTGCAGATTACTCATAAATGTATTACAACTAACTCTAAAACCAAATATTTTGTCATTCTACTATACAAACAACAGATGTGTAAACATCATGATCTTTTACCCTAATTTAAAACACTGTAAGCAATGTAAGTTCAAAAGAGATTTTAGAGATGAGATAGTCCTAATTTATTCTGCAGCAATGCAGTTAATATATTAGTTTTCTATGTCATTTTAAAGTGACAACATACTACCACTTTATCTCATTTAAAGAACAAGAGAGAACAGCTTTTGCACTGGCTTATTCCTTGTGTAAATCAGTAACTTTAGACTTAACATCAAAGTTTGTTAAGGTTTATAAGCCCATTGCAGCTCACTTACTATGGTATACTGATAGCAGTGTTAATAACACTATATATAAAAGTTTCCAGAAACGTTGACCACGTGTCCTGAAATTTTCTGTGTTATTAACTTGTCTCTGCGATTTTTGTTTTTCTTCTTTAATATGAACCAAAATCTTTCAATTATTTCTAAAAATAAAGTTAGGTAAAAACAGGTGTTCTTATAAGTGCCATGGAATGTGTCAGTTTTTTTCTTTGAAGAGCACTAGAAGCCTTATATTTTGGAAAAGGAATTTGAAAATCAACAGGTTGGTTATTTGGGGGTCAGGGATGTGCTTTTTGTTGTCCAGGAAAACACATATAATGGACCAAATTATGAAGAAAAATATGAAGTAGGGCTGCCAACCTAAGACAAATATTAATAATCTGCAAATATTTTACTGACAACCAACCTTTTTTACTAACATATGTTTCTACTGACACGTTTTAAATAATGTAAATGTAACCCTGCTGCCAGATCCTGGACAATGCCTGGGTTTAAGCCACAGTAAAGAAGTTTGAAGATTGTTGGAAAAAAAAATTCTGGGCTAGTAACCCTACTTGACTGAAGCAACAGGTTTACACCATGCTGCAACCCCAGAGGTCCCCTATGCAGCCCCACACCTTGGTACCCTGACTGTGCCCATTCTTTGCTGCCCCCCCCCCCAGGGGAATTTTTTACTTACCTTCATGCCATGGTGCACCCCCACTCCCTGCCTTACCCTCCTGTCCTAGCACCACAAAGTCCTGAAAAGAGCTACCTTTGAGCTGTGGTACTCCTGGCTCAGACACTAGGTAGTACTGCTGTGCACCTTTAATAATGTGACCAGATTGGTTTCCAACCATGGAGCTTCAGTAGCACCATGCTTTTACAGAACTGATTTTGCAGAGATGTCTTGCTTCCTGATTTGGCACGTTTCTAAATGGAATTTATGAACAGTCATTTTCAGCCTGGTTATAGATTGGCTGTAAATTTATGGACAGTTGGCAACCCTGATAGGAAGAGAGACTTTAAATTTAGCAACTAAAAATCACTAGGGGTTCCATCTTCACTAAGCAAGCTAGAGCCTTTTGCAGATACAAGTACTGACTGACAATGTCAGTGTCTTCCCCACAGATTGCCTGAGATTTTAAGTTTGGAGCTCTAATAGAAAAGACTAATTGTTTTGTTTTGGATTTTTTGTTCGTTTGTTTTTTCCCTATATGTGCTGCTCTCAGTTTTGGTGGGAAAAGATCACTTGAACTGAGTACAGGACAAATTAGGGCTGTGCAAAGCTTTGGCAGCCAATTCAATTTGGAGGAGATTTGACCTGATTCAGCAACCGAATCTCTGAATCCGAATCAAATCAGAAGACCTATTACAATGTCCACATTTGTTTGGAAGCCTCTGAATCAATTCAGAAAAGATTTGGAAATATCTGGAGATTCAGAAGGCAGGTATGCAGGAAACTGAAACTGAGAAGAGGGAGCAAGGGGGACTGCTCTGATATTCACATCTACAGCTGGCCAGTGACTGTCTTTCCCTGAGTTCCCTTTCAAACACAGTGCTCTGGGGGAGGGACATAGAAACAACATAAAAGGTGTGTGTGCAGTGATCTGTGCCTTTTGTGAGCTGTCTCTCTTGGACCAGCGGTATCTGAAAGGCTCTGGCTTGCTATATAGTCTCCTGGTAGAAAGTTCATCTCTCTTCTTCTGTGTTTTCCCTGATAGTGTGGCATCATTGTGCACTGCAGGAAAGCACAACATATATTACAGATGCATACACATTTTGCAGCACACCAAGCATTATGAAGCATGCTAGAAATGCAGGTGCCAGGTCTTCTTGGAGGGGAGGGAGAGGGGGCAGAAGGAGAACTGCAAGTCCTACCCCCCAAACATAGACATACCCTCTTTCCTGGTGGTGGTAAGTCTTCTGATGCTAATGGGAGGAAAGAGGTGGAAGCAGTGTCTGCACCTGCACCACCTACACTAACACCAGCAATAATCATCAGCACCAGCAATTTTCCACCCCAATTTCAGTTCCCAGCATGAGCCTTTCTGTGCCAGAAGAGGATCTGGATATGGAAGCAGCAGAGATGAGTGTCATAGCAAAGGAAATTCTAGGGAAGGAGGGATAATCTGAGTTTGCTCTCTACACCCCTCAAAGTTCCCCTACAGGCAGGTCTGTCCTGGAAGGCACTTTGGAGGAGGTTGTGGGGGAAGTTGCACCAGCTGCTCCTGTTGTGCCTCTGTCTGGTTAGGAGGGGGATAAGGCAGGATCCCCACCCTCAACCCAGAAGTGCATGGGTAGTGTAGTGTGGGATCAGTGTGAGGTGGCATATGAACCCAGGTATGCCACCTGCCAGCACTGCCAAAAGCAGATCAGTTGGGGCAAGGGCAAGAAACATATCACTACCACAGCGACACTGCTACATCTCAGGAAGAAACACCCCTTTACCCTGGTTCCTCCTCAGCCTGGCACCAGTGGGAACATGCCCAAAAAAAAGTTCCCCTCTCACTCCAAAGCTCCCATCCCCCCAAAGCAGAAGCAGGCCGCTCTGGACCAATGGGGGAAAGGCAAAGACAAAGACAGGCACATTCCCAAGGTAAGCGAGGTCACTGGGAGCACTGGGGAGATGCTTGCTCTGGATGGACAGCCCTTCTCCTTTGTTGAGTGTCCAGGGTTCAGGCAGCTCATGGCACTCACATGGCCCAACTCTATCAAGTGCCCACACACCACTTTAGCAGAACAGTGGTGCCCTCACTGTATGAGGCATGCAGGGATTACTTGAGAGAGCAGCTGTGGAAGTCAGGGCCACAGGTAGCTTTGCACTTCACCTCAGACATCTGGAGCAGCCGGGGTGGAGATCATGCCTACCTCTCTCTCACAAGGCATTGGTGTGATCAGTCAGGGTGTTGGTGGGCTCTCCTTCAAATGGAGGTGATGGATAAGTCTCGTACAGCAAGATAGATCATGGTGGCCATGAACCGAATAGTGCAGGGGTGGCTCATTGGAGAGGGTGAGCTTGCCTGCAGGTTCAAGGTCACTGATACAGGGCCAATATGGTGAAGGAGGTGCATGATGCCAACTTTGTTGGCATCCACTGTGTGGCACACAAGTTCCACCTCATAGCCTGTGACACCTTGGAGGGAGACATGGCTCCCAGTGACAATGCCATTACTACCCCTACCAGCTAACTCATTTCAAAATGCAGGAAGGTGGCTACTTCCACTGAAGCATCAAGGAGGGCAAGACGCTGTGGGAGAAACAGGCAGAGCTGAGCATCCTGCAACATAAAATCATGCAGGATGTGGAGACTCAGTGGAACTCCACCTAACTGTTGCTTCAAAGGCTGGTTGAGCAACAGAAGGCCATCCATGAGATGGCTTTGGTCAGGGAGATTGGGATCAGTGCCCCTGTTAACAAAACAGAGTGGGATACCATCTCCAAGATCTTGGAGTCTTCAAGCCATTCCTTTAGGCCATTGAGAGCCTCAGTGCTGGCGATGCCCTCCTTAGCCAGGTAATCCCCATAGTGAAGGAGCTTGAGAATCAAAGGGAAAAGTTCCAGGGGATCAGTGTTCCTGGCTGGGGCAAGCCACTTTCACCAGATGTGCAGGCACTGGTGAAGTAGCTGAAGGAGGGCATCAAAAAAATGATTGGATCCATTGTGGTCCAGTATGGTCCACATGCTGGCGGGCATGTGCAACTTGAGGGTGAAGAGAAGCATCTGCAGGAGCAAAACTCTCAATCACTGGATGGAGGTTCTGCTGAACAGAGTCAGGGAGGCAGAAGGGCTGAGGCAGGGGGATGTGGAATAGGGGGATCCACTTTCCCATGCCAGTACTCCAAGCACCAGCCATCTTCTCCACCACAGCTGCTGCTAATGTCGGCCAAGGGCATGGCTTCAATATTGGGGTCCAAAGGTACCAGACCCCACCTTCAGGCAGATAGTGTGGAGGCCTTGGTGGCTACCTGTCTCACCAAGGACATGGAGCCACTGCACTGCGACCCCTTGGTCAATAGAGCAACCTGCAGCCAGGTGTGGCAAGATCTGGACATGGTTGCCTGGAAACTTCTGCCCTGTCCTCTGATCAGTGTTCCAACCAACAGGGTTTTCAGAATTGCTGATGTTGTGAAACCCCACTGCACCTCCTTGTATCCTGATTTGGTGGAGCAGCTGATGTTCCTGAAACCTTCTGCTGCTGGGGTTCCCTAAGCTCCACATACATATAGAGTGAGTGCCACCCTCCTCACTCTGTACCTGTTTGCTTTTTTTATTTGCTTTCTCAACCATTTAACGACCTGCTCTCAGAGCTGGAGGTGGCAGTTGAATGTATGACCAGGCAACAGGGAAGAACATCTCCCTGCTGAGATCCCATGCCAGGAAGAACTTAAAGGTATGGGCTAGGGCTGTGGGGAAGGAGGAGACCCCAGGTCCTTGGCAAAACCACTAAAACTGCACCCTGCCAGGGTAGGGAGGCCTGATGGGACTGCCAGTGGTGCAGAAGCCCCAGTAAATACCAGGATCACTAACCTCTATGGTGAAAGGTGGATAGGAGGCACCTGATAGGAAGCATGCATGTACAGTCCTGGCTGGGGACAGCCCAGACCTCCAAGACCTTTGAGAGGTCTGAGGCTTACTGGTTGCAGTTGTGTCATGAGGGTGAGAAGAGGCAGGCAGCTCATATCTGACCTGACATACCTTTGACTGGTCCATGCTGGGGCCAGGACCCAAAGGAGGGGGGGCGCGTCGGTCAGGGTCCCACCATGAGGAATTTCCAGAACAAGAGGCACTGGATTCTGACTGGCCTGAAGGTGGGGCCAGGACCTAAGGGGGAGCCAAAGGAACCAGAGATGGGACAACAGCTGGAGGTGTAGCAAAACCCCCAGTTTTTCTTTTTTTATTATTATTTGTCTTAAAATGCATTCTCTCCCCTTCCCCAACTATTTCTGACTTTTCTCTCCCTCTCTATTCCCTATAGATAAGTATAAGTGAGCTCAAAATTAGGATAAGCTTTAAGCATTTTTATTTTCGGTGGCAAGTTTATGGTTTTGGATGTCCATTGTATTATAATTATTAGGTTTGTATTAATTTTTACTGTTGTAGTGTTAATTTTAATAATTAATTTTTATTGTAGTGTTGTCATTTTTTATTATTTTTTGTTGTTTCATATGCATACTGTATGGTTTAGGTCTGTGTTTATAAGTGAACTAAAATAATGTCAAGTTTCCATTTTATATGTCAAGCCTCCAACTTCTGTCCTCTGCCTGGGCATCCCATGTTGCAACAATATCATTCATTGAACTCCTCCCATGTAAATTGGTTCCTGGATGAATGAGAACGATTGAGATACAGGCCTGACTGAATGGCCTGTAATGACTGGGCCATCACCTCACATTGATTCATTCAGGAACTATGGACCTCACCCAGGAACAGAGACAAGACAAGCATTTGAAAAACAAAAGACTCTGCAAAACCACCATTACAGATACCTGAAACTGCACATCCCTGCATGAAGCGCACATGCTCAGTATGCCAGGGGCTGACCCTTGCCTGGGCATGCCTCCTGTCACTAGGGTCACTCATGGTTTGCCCCTATAAAGAGGGGCGGTGAAGACAGACCCAGTGAGAAACATTTCCATCCAGACCAGACCACCTTCATGTCACCTATCAACCCAGAGGCCCTGTTGGTGACCCCCTCTGGACAACATCTACTGGACAAGGACTCCTTTCCAGCCTGGATAGGCAGATATTACCTGCATACCTCCTCCTACAATTTGGACTATCTCTCTCTCTCTCTGCTCCTGGACTTCAGTGGAGTTGAGCCCTTGCACCAAGCCTCTCTAACCTCTGCTGCCGTTGTGTGTGTGGCCATTGTGTGTGTGTGGGTGCAAGGGAACCAATCTGGCATTATGTCACCATCTCCCCTGTTCAATAAAACCATTGTCATTTGCAACCCCGAGTTGGGGCATGTTTTACTGAATCCCAGTCCCTTCCTTATCTTAAATTCCAGCCTCATTCCCCCTCTCTCTCTCTCTCAGTTCCCTCTCTGCTAGTTTCCCCATCTCCTCCCAATTTCATCTCCCCTTTTCTGCCACCTCTCAGCCTCTCCTTGTTTCCCGGCTGCTTTTCCTATGACTTTCTGCTGCCTCTCTCTCTCTCTCTGTTTTCAGGCTCTGCCCCTGCACCTTCTGTAATTCCACCCCCCCCCCCCCAAGCTTCCCAGCTCCTATTAGCTGTCCTGCAATTCTCTCCAACTTCCAGCACCTACTGCCACTCTCTGCAACTTCTCTAGCTGCCCCAGAGCCATCCTCTGACTCCCCACACCCAGAGCCCTCTTTAACACCCACACTTTCCCTTAGTCCCATTTTGCCCCCTCCCCATCTACATTTTCAGCTCCCCCATAGCTCCAGTCCCACACTCCGTGCCAGCATACTTCCCTGTTCTGCAGGCTTTGGGCATAGTCTTTTAATCAATTAAGATCAATTGACCTAAAGTTATTCCCAAGCCTCAGTTCTTCAGCTCAGGCCCCTGTAGTCTACCAGTTCTAATCCTGGTCCTGGTAACTTTAACCCCCTACACTTCTACTTTCTTACCTTAACCTTTCTCCAGGTATCCCAAGTACACCAAGCACATACATACATACATATCACAATACCCAACTTAGGAACTCACTTGTGTGTATGTGTAGGTGGGTGGTATGTGTGTAAATTAGTGAATATACACACACACACGCACACATATATATAGATATAGATACTCTGTGTGTGTGGCATATGAATTATTAATCCACATATGTGTATTGAATGTGCAGGTGTTGGTAACTGGTAACTGATTCTGTCTATATTTGGTGTGTGTAGTGTGTGTGAACACAGACTACTTATTTTGAATGTGTATCTGAGTTGCTAGTATTGAGTGTATGTGTGTGTGTGTGTGTGTGTGTGTGTGTGTGTGTGTGTGTGTGTGTGTGTGATATATGACTCAGTGATCTGTGTCTAACTTTTGGGGTGTATAGTGTATGCACCTGAGCTGGTAGTGTGAGTGTGTATGCCTAATAGGGGTGTATGCACCTAGTGAGTATGTGCTTAATTGATTTTTTATGTGTGCATGTGCAATTGTACACCACACCCTCCTGTCTAACAGCACAATATTGAGATCCTGAGTGTTGGCCTGACCCCTCAGGGCAACAGAGGAGGTGAATGATGCAATCTGCAAGGCATGGGATGCAGTGTGGAAAAGGTACAGAGCTGCGGAATCAGTGTCACCCCTAGACATCAGGGGCCTAAATGAGTAGCCTCCCACCTGAGTAACATCTGAATCAGTTTTCCATCAAGGCATGGCAGGAAGATGAGGAACAGGAGGTTGGCCCAGAAACATGTGGATGAAATCTAACCAGCATTGGTAAGGCCCCCTGTTACAGACTACCATCCCTGCTGCATTCATCTTGCTCTGCCGTAACAGAATATAACCTGCCTGGCATCTGACTCCCCAGGTACCACTCCACTTTTACCTGCTACATCCTTTTGCTCCCCACCTCCACCCAGCCTCTCTCTCACCCCTGATACATTTTCACTGACTGCCTGTCTTGCCTGCAGCCCAGCCCCTGGCTTCTTTACTACTCTTTCAATCCAGGAAGAGAACACATACCAACTGCAAATGCTTCCTCAGTCTGATGAAGGGTTTTTAAACCCAAAAGCTTGCTAGGATATATTTCTCCATATATTCAGTTGGTCTAATAAAAGATATCAGATTGACCCAAAGAACCTTGTCTGTCTATGTCCTTAGACTAAGACAGACACCTATTCTATCAAATTTAAATATAACTTTCCAAGCATGTGTGTACACTTCATTCAATATTCTACCTGTGTATATATATCCAAAAAAATTCACTGGGTAGCAAGCTAGCAGGGTGGCCTTAGAACAGGGGTAGGCAAAATACCCCTTTTAGTCTGTGGGCCAGATCCGGTTTGCCATTCAATTCCATCTGTCCTGTGGGGCATGTCTATAAGCCCTCTGTAAGCCCTGGCCCTCACTGCCTTTCTTCAAGCCAGAAACAGCATCCAAGAGATGTGGCTCTAGTTGCTGAGAAACCACTTCCCACACCCCAGCTTGACCTGACCCACCCCAGCGCCCAGCTAGGGTGTGATAGAGACAAGAAGCCTCTGCCTGGCAGAGCTTGTGCCTGGTTACCCCAAGGCTGTTCCCATCCCTCCCTGCCTGTGAGCCTGGAAATGCAGGTAAAGGCCCCAACTGGGTTGGAGACAGGGACTTCTGCTGAGGTAAAGAGGGAAGGAGTGCATGGAGCTATGCACTGGGCTCGCCCCACATGCTGTCAACACATGCGGCCAGGGACTCGGGCAGGAGCACTCTTGGTCCAGGTGGGGCTGGTCACACATGCTTCTGCCATCTATGGCTGGGGACTGCGGGGAGTACAGGGAGCTGCACACTATGCAGCTGGGCAAGGCTGGCCCCACTTGGTACCCCACCATGCAGCTCCAGGGGCTTGCATACTTCAGGGAAAACATGAGACTTCAGATAAACCAGCTCTGCTGAGACTTCAGTTGCTATCCTTATGCTATTAGCCAACTTCAAACTAGCTGCTATCAAATAATATGGGCACATTTGCACTGCTGCTTGCAGTGTAGACATAGCCTCAGGCAAAACTGTTTTGGGAACTTCACTTAGATAGGTCTGTTTACTCCAGTTCCAAGATACAATTTGATAACATCTTTTCTTTGATAAATTCTTTGATAAGCACTGTTCTTCTCTCCATGGTAAAGAGATCTCTACTAGCAATAATAAAATAGGAAGCAAAATGTTGAATGTGCCCTAAAGTTTTAGGCAGTTAACATTTATATCCAGGGGGAAAATCATCTTTGATTCTATTTACAGTCATTCTTGTCTATGTGCTGCTTTGTAGTTATTGTCAGCAAAACCTTAATTGGATGAATTACAATTTGATTAATTGAACCACTAATATAACGTTCTGCATAACATTCTGAGTTCTCAATATTGGGACAATAATGGCAAAAAACATCCTTTCATAACCTTTAATGAACAGCCAGTTAATGCTTTAACAGGATAGTCTGGCAATTGAAATTATAATTATGTCTATGAGAAAGTGGCACTATGACAAAAATGAGAAAGGTTTCTGATGTGAAATTCACTGATAAGACATTACTACAAAACCATCTAGTTTAAATGTCATCATTTAAAAACCTTTAAATGGTTCTAAATGACATTTAAGGATCAAATAAATGAATACATTAATTTCCTCTTTGGAAAGAGCTTCTATGAGAGCAAGCACGCACACACACAACTATTATTTATTAGGGCTGTGCAAAACAGCACCATTCCATTTTGACTTCTGTTTTGATGGGAGAGTGTTTCATTTCAAGTTTCATTTCATTTTGAAACCACTGTTCCATTTTGTTTTGTCAAAACTGTTTTGCTGTTTCAATGTTTCTCCCACAGGTTCTCCCACTGGGGAAGCACAAAACTGCCTGTAACTTTGTCATTGTTTTCCTGATTAAGTTTAAAATTTCAAAGATGATAGCACCGTCTGAGGCCAGGAAGTCTGCTAAGTTTCAAGAAGATAGGTTACAGGGAGTTCTGAGAAATCACACCTTAAATTCTTGAAAGAAAAACTTGTGTCACGTGTGTGTTAAGGCACAGCAGGGTGAAAACTGGAGGCATGGTAGGGCTTGCTGAGGCATGGAGTCTGCTAGCTTTCAAGGAGATAGATACAGGGGTTTCTGGGAAACTGCACCTCAGGATGCTGACAAGTAAAACTCATGAAATGGGTGGCACTGTGTGTGTGTTAAGGCATGCCCTCACTGGGGCCTCTATACCACATAGTAGTGTGCCTCAGTCAGGTCTCCTCCTCCCCTACAGTCTCAGTCCAGTCTACCACTTTAAATGACAACAGGTAATAACTTAGTAAGCCACACAGTAGCACTTGCAGCATCTCAGGCAACCAAACTGTCACAGACTAGAGCCTTTCTTTCCTTTCCTGCAGAAGCTTCTTCTCTAGCAGCTGCCAGAGAACTCTCCCTGCCAGGCCAGCCCCAGGGCTTAGATGTTCCCAGGATCCTATGTCCTTTTGGTCAGGTGCTAGGGGTATCGGTCTAAGGACATGGCGCTGACAGACAAGGTTATTTGGGTCAATCTAATATGGTACCTTTTAGTAGACCAACTGAATAATTAGAGAAATATATATTAGCAAGCTTTCAGGTTGAAAAACACTTTGTCAAGCTTAGGAGGCACCTGCAGTTACTGTGTGTGCTGTTCCTGGATGGAGGGAATAGTAAAGAAGATACAGGCTGGCCTTGTATGCAATGCAGGCAAGAAAGCCAGTCAGTGAAAATGGAAAAGGAGGGATCAGGGGGTGAGGGACAGGCTGGGGTGCAGGGGAAAGAGGGATGTAGCAGTGCAGGTAAAAGTGGAGAGGTACTTGGGGAGTGAGAAGTCCAGCAGGTTGTAGTGTGTCAGGATTTCAATATCTATATTGAGTCCATGATTTTGGAATCCCATTTCCTAGGCTAGGCTAGGAAGTAGGAAATCATTCAAATCAATGCTAGTAGAAGCCTTCATTGTCTAATGCTCCTGGGTTGCTGGAAGACACAGCTCAGTAGCTGTCAGACCCCAAGACAGAAAGCAGGCCAGTACAAACAATGCTGCCTTTTATGCTGTCTTCCCATCCCTTCCCCAGAGCACTGGCAATGGACGGGAGCTCAGGGAAGGACCACAGTCAATGGCCAGCTACACAGTCAATATGAAAGCAATCCTTCCCCCATCTTCCCCTTCCCTCTCCTTACTTTGTTTCCCAGCTGGAGCTTTGAAATGTTTCAACTGCCCTCATTTTGATTCAAGCCTGTTTCGAAGCCTTTCATTTCATTTTCATTTTGCTCTTTTGAGCTTGAAATGAGTCAAAATAGCATCAAAACAAAACACCTGATGAAATTTGGCACAGCTCTATTATTTATCTATATTATGAAACAGAAAATAGAACTTCATGTTGTGAAACTGGATTTTATGTCATGGCAAATATCCATGTTCGATATTAATTCTCACAAGCAACGGATTGTGCCTTCATATTTAAGACATATTTGATTTAGGGCAGAGGTAGTCTATTCTGAGGGACTGTCCCTCCTAGAGCACAAAGGAAGGAATCCTCCTGGAGCACCACATCACACGTACTTTGTTTTCTGCTCTGTTTCTAAACAGAAAGACTGTAGGCATGATAAAAAAAACAGTGGCATAGCCTGACCTCATTTTATATTTTGCTCTGTCTCATTCTGTAAGCATACTAAGAGAGTTCAGTTTTCACAGTGCCTTATATGTGCATTACTGAATTCCCTGGCACCAGAGCTTAAATGAAGTTCCTTCATTTCTGAAAGTAGAGGATTTATAGATGATAGAATCTATCACAACCAGATTCCAAAACTTTTATTTCCCTAACTTTTGATTTCAATATAAAAGAGACAGATAGACATAAGATGGAACATTCCTGATAATTTACAGATATTAAAATAATTTATGAAGTTACTCAAGTTAAAATTTATATTTTAGCAGATGCTGAACATATACAGGTATGCATATGACATCCTATTAATCAAATATTTTTTAAAACTCTTTACTAATAAAGAACTCATATTTGATGTTAATATGGTAAACCAGAATTTCATTCTGAAACTTCATAAAGTAATAGGACATTTGCTGTAGTCAAAATGGTCTAGACTTTCTGACCAAAATATGTATCCCATGTATCTGTCTGATCATTGGAGAATTTGGTAGCATGTGGTAAAATCTGGCAAGCCCATGTTTACATAAGGATTTCAACATTTACTGTCTAAGGACCACTTTATTACAGCAGCAGACGCTTCCTCCTCCATCACCATCCCCAAATGAGACACTGATACTTTCTGAATAAAGATAAAACACAACATGAAATGTGCAGCTCATGTTAGGGTACAACATCTACCCTGGCGATTTTCAAAAAGCATCTTGGCGCCCACCTTGCTGGGGTTTTCTGACCCCAACAGTCTTTCCTGCACATGTGCAGGGGAGATAGACCCAGTGATCTGTAAGGTCCCTTCCAGACCCTAACAACGATGAAACTATGTCTGAAAACAGCTTTCATAACTCTTATAACCCCTGATAACAGTAAACCAGCTTTTAAACTATGTTTAGCTGTGCTTCAGCATTAGTTTCAATCTGGCTGTCCTAAGTGAGATATGTGTGTTTTAAGGCAGATGAAAAATACACAATATCTAATCTTCATAGCATTTTAAAGGAGCTCTGCTTAACTTATTGAAGATCTGATGTGCAATATGGTCATGTTAATTTAGACTGAGCCTCACTTAAATCCCAACAACAGGTAAAAACATAGGCATATAATAGTCACTTCCATACTAATTAACATTTCAGAAAACAGAACTGCTTGCCCATCTGCTAAGATCCTCTTGCAGCCTCACATATTTCCGTATTAAAACTAGTGGCAATTTCTTTTAATTAGCCCTGCCATTCTTGGTACAGTCCCAGATACATAAAATTAATTACCTGTAAATTCACATCTTTATAATTTTAACCTTTTCATGCTTCACTTGCTTTCAGTGACATTTACTTTAAAATACACTTATCAGGATATTGCACATGGAGGACAGACAATTTATCAAAAGAGAGAAAACATAGAAAAAACCAGAATAAAGGACAAAAACTCTTTACATGGAACCTTAAAGCTGTAGTAGTTGGGTAGCTTAACAAATTCTGTTTTGACTTTGCTGAAAGAAGCATCTTGCTAAAATGCCAGTACAAAACAACTTCTTTTTGTATGATCACATTTACTACCTAGCAATTCTGCTGTAAAATATTCAAATTTTAATACCACTCACCCATGCTCTGTATTTAGTATGGTAGCACCCTCTCTGGGTGATTTCAAGGGCTAATATACTGCAATAATAAAATCTACTACTACAAAAAAAAATTATCTACAGTATTTTAAAGGGATTATTTACCCCTAGAAAGAAATTTCTGTCTTAACTTTTGAACTTACTTTTCAATTTCTAAAGCAATTTAAGAATGCATATCAGTTCATCATGCAGCTATGCTTAAAGTTAATTAGCAGAAATGCTAATTCCTTTCTAGCTAGGTAACAGATTGTTTGACTATAACAAATTAACTGAAATTTTTAATTTCAGTCTTAATTTTCTTGTCTAACTGGTGTTCTCAGGACACACCCAATTGCCTATAAAATTGCCATTCCTATAATGAAAAATGAATCCCTGAAAAATAGATCAATTTGCTCATTCTCAGCCAGTCAATAGGATTATTCAAGGGCCTCAGATGCAAGGGGTTTGTCTGAGGCCTTAGATGTGACATAAGGTTATTCATTTCTAAATCAGTGTACATAAACAATTAAAGAATGTTAAAGATATAATTTAATTTTATTTAACATACTTCTCTTGTTCTTTCATACAGCATGACCGTAGTGGCCTACAAATCATAGTGTAGCACCTAACAACTGATTTCGGGATAATGAGTATACAGCAATTCTATTAGTTTTATAATTTAACATTCAATGGCACATGCTGCCTCGTAGGAAAGGTTCTAGTTAAACTACCAGTAACACTGAGAACCACCTAATTATCTCTTATTTTTCAGCTACACAATTTTTCTGGTAGAAAAATGAAATCTTCTATCCTGTTGTGCTTAGCATTTGTTAGAAATGGGAACACTGATAATTCAAAAAGAGCAAAACAGGTACGTTAAATGTATTTAAAGGATCTTATAGTAACAAAATGAGTTCAGATAAAAGTAAGGAAAAATCATAATAGCTTTCTACCTTGTTGAAGAAAAAAGGACTATGTTACTGTTTCCCAATGTTAAAACCTTAAACTGCCTTATGGATAACAATCTTTAACACACATTTCTCTTTCCCGCATGCCACAAGGCCTAGCTATACTATATGCCTAAGCCAATGAAGGACAGGCGACTTCTAGCAAATTAAAATTGTGTGGATACTAGATATTATTTTTGTAATTTTACATCATCTATAGACAAATGTACAAATATCTCACCTTTCCATTTAAATTGGAATACAACATTTTTCAAAAGGGCCCAAGACTGGGCAGCCCAGAAATATGAAATTCTTGAACATCAGACTTCTGATCACCTCTGAAAGTGCCTAACCTGATTCCTTAGATGAAGTCTGAAATTTCAACATGCATCACGTATTTCAAAGCACTTAATACCAATCCCAGAAACAGGGGCTTCTAAATTCTGAAGGGAAGTAAAAACAGGTTAATTTTTCAAATAAGATGAGGTACTGATAATTAGACTAGTGGAAACAAACTAACTTATAGTTGGTCCTCCACTGTCATTTCAATGATCAATCCCCAAATGTCCTTACTAAAATTAAATGAGGTAAAGAAAAGAAGCTAAATATTTAGCTAGAATTACTTTGAAGTTAATTATTTTCTTATTTATGCATGGAACATTAGCAAGTTTTAAGTCTCATATAATTTGCAGGGAGTTTGTTTGAGAACCACAGATTGGGCCAGAAATTAAAATCATGGAAGCAATAGGTAGCAACTGTTTAAAACTCTGGGAATAAACATTTTTTTGTTCCAGTTTATATCACAGAAACTAAATTTATGCATACAATAAGAACCTTTTAATTAAATTTTAAGTCATCCATGTAAGGACAAGGTAACTCTATTAAACAGTTAAAAGAGATCAAGTTTTCTAACCTCAGAATTTTAAGCAAGGTTTCACATTCAGATAAACATCTAAAAACTCTTTAACCTGAGTTAAACAGTTTTCTTAAGGATCTCTGTAAACCATCCTAGAATAGATCTCCCTGCATCCTTCTCATTCTGTCCTGTAGTAGATTGTCTTGTTTTGTCCTCTCACTCTATTCCTACAATTTCTTCAGAGCATAGATTGGTGGACCATTTCTATTCCTTGGTCTTCAAGGAGAAGCCAGATTCCCTGATTCCATTTTTCCTTTCTGTGCACCTGGAGAGGAAAATATGCTACATGACAGAGAAAACCTGAGTACAATGTTGCTGCCTTGAACCACTTAACTTCATGCAAAAAAGAGAGAGGACTTTTCATGATACAGAGGCTCTTAATTTTGTCCAGAAGTGTACTAAATTTACTGGAGAAATTATCTGCTTCATTCATTACTGCACTAACTACACTTCCAATCATGGCAATTATACAAACATATCTGTAGAAATTATAACTGCTCGCCTCTTCTGCAGATTCTGGAATCTTCATTCTGGAAAGTGGAATGTGATCCCATTGCCTCGAGGACTCTCAGGACATGGCAGGCACTGTTGGTTGCCTGCCTGCCAGGCTTGGGAAGAAGGGAAAGGGAGCTCAGCTTCCACAAGATGAATCAGGTTCTCAGCTGGGTAGGCAACCAGCAGCACCTGTCAAGTCATTTTGAGAAGCTGGACTGGGCAGGCTGGCTTAGATGAAGCTCTCACCTGGGGAAGAGGAGCTCAGCAGCTCAACTCCAGCAGGATGGGGCCCTCTGCTGGACAGACAGCAGCAGTGCAAAAGGAATTGAAGGGGGTGTTACTGTGTCACTACACCCACCATCCTGGGTCTGCCCCTGATCACCTGGAAAGGCAATAACAAGGATTTATTTTTCTCCCTCATTGCATACAGTTAAAGGGTTGGTAATACAGGGGAAACCAATGTCATGTGACCAGTCACTAAATGACAGACTTCAAGGTGTTGACAAATCAAAGTTTGGAAGTCATACCCTATGACTTTACACTGTTGGCAGGGCTGGATTAACCATTTAGCAGGCCTTAAGCAAGGTGGGGTGAGGGGCAGCCCCCCCGGGAGCTTTTTTGTTTGTTTGTTTTTTAAATATATATGGCATTTAGTATAAGCTTTCCTTCACTCACCTTAAACCACATTTAAAGCCCATGCACCCATTACAATAAATGCACCCATGCACCAGTCCACAGTCCTTTCCCTAACCCAATCAAAGTCTCTTAGTCTTAGCCCTGATTTGGGGGCTTACATTCTCAGTTCATTCACTGTCCTTCCTACTGTCACTGTTGCTGTTGTTTCTGCTGTTGTTGATACTGCTGCTGTCATCATCGCCATCTCCAGGTCTGGTTGTGTCACTGTCCTCTTCGTTATCCCTATCCACTCCCCTTCTCAGGGGTCTTTGAACAGCCTGTGTCAAACTTACCTTTTCCAGGTGAAGATGGCTGTGTCTTCTCCACTCTCTCTCACTGATATCCAGTAGTAGGACAAGTTTACACAGAAACATTTTCACACAGTCTGTTTCCTCAAGTTCCATGTGTCTGTACATCAAGAAGTTCCTGCACTTCCACAGGGCGCTCCTGATGCAAGACATGAACTGGTCAAACCGGGTTGCTGGGGACCCCTGAAGTTTACACTGCTGTCTCCGTCATCATCAGCCTGACTCCTGTCACCTCTTTGTAGAGCCAATTTACCTTTTTCCACACCGCCTTGGCATATGGACAGAACCATAGAAAGTGGTTGATGGTCACTCTTGTGCTTTGGCAGATTTCCCTGGGGCAGCTGGGTCAAGTCCCTTGTCCCTCTATGTCTTTGCACCCTCACTGGGATTGTGTGGTGAGCTATTATCTCTGTAGAAGATCCGGTCATAGATGGCCTGGCAGTGGTCTTCAAGAGGCAGGTCTCTGTGTCTGGTTCTGACTGCCTTCTGCATCTTCCAGTGGCTGGACATAGTTATTGGGCTTTCATTCTGTAGCCTGCACTTGCTCCAGAACTGGTTCAAGACCCTATAGAACCAGGGGCATTCCATGATCTCCCATTGGTTGGTGCACCCCCCACCCCCATCTCAGGAGATGACCTGCAAAATACTTTACCAGACAAGCTGCTTTGGTCTTTGCACTGGTTGCCAGCTTGCAGATGTGGCTCATATACCATGCCCATAGGAACTAGTGGATGTCTGGCATGTCTGTTTCTTCTTGTACAGGGTCTTCCTTGCCACCTTCTGGGCTCCAGCAGGGGGGAAGGAACCTCTTCCCCCTCAGTACTGTTACTGAAGAGATGTGTGACCCAATCCTCACTCACTCACTAACATTTTAAGTGAGCAATGTGGAGTAAGCAAGGGGAGGACTTATTTGCAAACTATATTAGCATAATACTTGTATATGCAAAATAGATAAGCAAATAAGTCTTCTTTGTTTTATATTGCTGACCATGGCTGGCCAGTGAGTGAATGAGAACTGGGTCAAAATTGAAAAATAATGATATTTACCTAGCAGTATCCTCCCCCCAGGCATCAAAGCAGTGTGGGAGAAACACCCCCCCCCAGACTCCCAGCTAAGGGCCCTGTCTAGTTTGCTTATGTGATAATCCAGCACCCACTGTTGGGTGGCTAAGCTAAAGCAAAGACTGAGAGAAGCAACCACTCAGTCTCTAAGAAAACAGCTTGGCCCACTTGCCTGAACATCAAGGCTCTTGGGTTCTATAAAATAGATCACTCTTTGGCTTTGCAGAAAATGAAAGTTTATAATTAAAGTTAATAATTGAAATGAATGGAAGCAACACTTGTTGAATACTACTGAAAAACCAAATCAGGCAATTAACTTTTACGTGCCTCAGAAAATCCAAATGTTTCAGGTTAGTATAAAACTCTCATGAATGTTATGGGAATTAATTTTAATAACCTTCCTCAAGAGCTTGAATGAAAGGTACTATGTATAGTTAGTGCAACATTTTATAAAAATCTTAGTTAGACTCTCTAAAATACTGCAAACTTTATGCCTCTTAGAGTCAAATCCTCAATCTGTATCACACATACTTATAATATAAAAGTTGATGAGTAGGACAAACCACACTAATCCTGCATTAGTGAGAGCTCTAATATCTACCTGCCAAATTATTTCTAGATTGTAAAGGGAATACATGCAGAAGTTAAACAATCCTAATCAAGCTAAGAATGTGTATAAGTCTATGGCTTCTCCTCAGGGGTATTTATTTTCTACCAACAAGGCTGCTTTTATTTTCATAGCACAAGTCTGTTATGGAGCAAGTACAAAAGGGCTGAAAATCTTGCTAATCAGTGTGGAAAACTAAACTTTATGCACCCTTTTGCACTCCATCCAAGAACATTCAAGGATCAAGACCTTTGAGAACATACAAATATCCTTCACATCTCTTGCTGTGACGAAATGAACAAATTCTCAGAGTGAAATTAGAAAACAAAACCTTAGCAAATTCTACCTTTACTAGGAACCATATAAAGAAAAGTTCAGTCAGAGCATACTAAAGCAGACTACATTACACATCTCACTGCACCCATAAAGGAGTTGCCATAGCAATTGGGAAAATGGTTTAAAATGTAAAGCTTTGGTCTGATGTAGGAGGCATGCAATGCTTAAAACCCCAAGAGAGCTAGGACCTACACCTAATGAAATGCCAAAAATAAAACCATGGGAAAGGATTTTAATGGTCTTTAATGAAATGGATTATGAGGAATAGAAAAGTGATAGCTCTGATTAAACCTTCAGTTTTATTATTTAAAAGCTGAGATCAATGGACTGCTTATGGAGATATCCAGCAAGTCTGGGTTCACTATTTGGAGCAGCTGTTTTAATAGAAGAGTCAATTCTATAAAGGACTGCTGAATTTGTATTTTCAAAAATATATTTATCAAATTTATATTAAGAGATACCTTTGGAATACATATTTATTTCCCTTATTAATTTGTTAGTGATGTCCAGAACATATTATTTGTTTAAAAAAAAAATCTAGTTTTTGGATAAAATACATCAAATGGCTAATTCTCCTTTTAAATATACATTTACTTATTAATTCTTGTAAATGCTTCCATTAGAGGTTAATCAACCATCAACCTTTATGTCCTGAAATACTTAGTGTGATGTTTTAGTCTTTTCAAGGTTTTAGTTCCTAACATTTTTGTGAATATACTTTGGTTGTAGAATCTAATGTTGCCTTTTTTATGCCACAGATATTATTAACAGTTATCTGTTCTTAATATATGCCACTCTTTATGTTCACTTAAAGACATCTTGTTCTAAAATATTTTATCTTTACCCTGCCCCCTATTTTAACCAAGCTCACTTTTCTATTCTTTAAAATTTTATATAATTTTAGTCATGATCACTCTTAATTTCCTTTTTAGTCACTGATATAATCTAGTGTAATGACTGGGAAACATCATCTTAAAAATCATGCACCTGTTTGTTTATTTTAGCCTACAATTAATGCTATGAATATTATTAGACCTCTGCCAGATGTGAAGGTAAAGGCACAATTGGAGCTGATGTGAAATCCAAACAACTGCACTTCCTGCCATGCCACATATGCATGGTAGGAAGTGTGACTAGGATTAAGCATCAGATCTCATCATGCCTTATTGCTGCTTGTGATCCTGGTCTTCCCCTGCACTGGCTCCTGAGCCTGGAAACCCAGATGAACTAATGGGGCTCCCAGCCACAGGAGTGCATGGTGGACCTCCATTGTTGGGAGCCCCATTAGCTATGGGCTCCCGCCTGGGGGTGCACCTGGTCATACGTTCAATTAATGGTGTGATAGAAATAATCCAAAGTTTTTGCACATTTTTTGTGGAATAATTTGGTGTCTTATTCTTTTTTTTATGATGACATTAATTGCTTTAATATGTGGCCAGCTAGTTAATCATGTTTTAAGTGTAATGTGGCAGGGGTCTAAGACATGTTATTAGTAAAATAAATCTATTGTTTATTTTTATCTTTTCATGAAAACCACGGTCACTAATTTTTACTGTTTTCTTTTGTGAAGGTTGGTGTTTGACACGACAATCAAGATAATATGATTTAAAAAAACAAACAAGCAAAAATATACACTGGGAAAAAGACTTAGGATGGGCATACTATTCTGAAATGCATTTAATAAAATCTTGATAAAATTTTGAAATTATTTGCATCATCCAAAATGTATCTTTATAACTCCAGAATTTGAAAGGTAATCCAATTTTACTAAACCAGGTCAACACAAAGTAGAAACACACATGCATATATAGTGTATTATTCTTAAATTCAATAATGGCACAAAATTAAGTTGGAAGACTATTTCGCCCTGAGTTTTACCACAATTTTGTAGTTTCCAGGAGAATATTTAGAAAGAATGGAATTTGCACACCAGAAAGGTATGCTATAAAGGGCCCTTTTCAGCTGTTCTAACCATGGGTTTTGAAAACATTTCTTGTTTTGAGAGGCTCTCTCTCTTCTTGAAATCCTGGCATAGAAACAGTGAACATTTATGTTCACATGAACTCTACCATTGCCATTGAATATATTGACTATGAGAAGTTAAAAATCAGTTACACTCTTTCATCTTCATTGACTTTTTGTCCAGTTATCTGTCTTGAATAACTAAAATAAATGAGATTTTATTTCAGTTTCACAGCAACTTAGTAGCTCAGCCTGGGTTAGAAAATAGAAGCCTCCAGGCACTAAATCAGTGTTTCTAGTTCCGAAGAAAATACAATTTTTTGTGCGGCAAGAATTTAAAATGAACTAAAATTAGTATTGCCTTTGATTAAACCAGTGCTGATGGGTATTAAATGACATCCACAGAGATTATGAATCTCTGAGAAAAGCTGATATGAAACACAAAATGGCTGTTAGCAAGGCACAGATAAATTTTGACAACATTTAGCACAGATAATAGATTACCTCACTGTGTGATGTTGAGTTATTATATAATATGAGATGGAGGGGGGCAATAAAGTTGCCTATACTTCTAGAGATGTTTAATACAGTAAAAAATTACATAAGAATGGAAAAAAGTGTGATAATTTTTTATATGTGAAAATTAATCGAGCAACTCTCATGGAAAATTAATTTTAGTCACCAATCAGAAACCCTTGATATTTTAGGTTCCAATTCTACTATGATTGAGATGCTATATCATTACAAAATTTAATACAGTTCATTAATAGAACATACTCTTCCCAATATGCTTGCTTATCATAATTTGAGCAGAGACTTTTTGTTGCTCAAAGGAGCTTCACAATGTATCATTTGTCAGAGAAATATTTGTGTTTTGGACTTGGAAAGACCTAGGTCTGTCTAAAGGACAAAGTACACCGTGAATGAATGGCTGGCTAAACTCTGTGGCCAAAGAAACTGTGTAACTCTTCATGCATGGTGCAGTAAAGGAAGAAAAAGGAATTTGAACAAGCACATTTACATACCACCTGGAGTTTATTCCTTTTATACTTTCAAAGGATTATATTTAATACGCTACAATATACTGAATGAAAACCTTGACCAAATCCTTTTTCCAGAGGTATACTCACTGAACAATGAATGAAACTGTGTGCCCAAATAGCAGGGTTACAATTCCTCTTCTGTATGGTTTTTTCTGCTCGCAGTCTCAGACCTATTTTTTTTAACATGCATCTTATCAGTCACCAGGGCAGCTAAGTCTACCTTTCTTAAAGATCCATCTAATCCTTGTACATATAATATCCAATAGAATGTATAAAATGCAAAAGAAATGTAAGGAACAAAATATCCTCTATGCTGAAACAATCAACTTGATTATAGTGATATATATATATAGAGAGAGAGAGAGAGAGAGAGAGAGTCAATAGGGGTGTGTAAAGCTTTGTTTGCCAATTTGGCCCAATTCAGGGGCCAAATCACTGAATCTGAATTGAATCAGGAGACCAAAAAAACCCCTCCAAATTGATTCAGAAAAGATTCAGAAGGCAGTCTTTCAGAGGAACAGAAACTGAGAAAAGGGAGGGGGAGCAGGGTGGGAAAGACTGACATCTGTAGCTGGCCAGTGACTGTGATCTTTTCCTGAGTTCCCTTCCAATCACAGTGCTCTGGGGGAGAGACATAGAAACAGCACAGAAAAGCCTCTGCCTGGAGCCTTTCTGTCCCTTTCATGAGCTGTTTCTTCCTGAGCACAGGGAAGGCCCCCTGTTACAAGTTACCATCCGCTATTTTCATCCTGCTGTGCCTAGACATGCACACAAAGTCACAAGTCATAAGTTTATCTTTCAGAAGCTTGAGGTGCAGTTTCCCTGAAACCCCTGCACCTATCCCCTCTCATGCCCTCAGAGGGGGCTACTATGCCTGCTGTTTTCATTCAAATCTGTCAAAAAATTATAGGTATTTCAGTGATTCCCCATTATAGTCTATGGCTGAATCTCCGAATCAGTCCTGAATCTTCCAAAGCTGATTTGATTTGGGACAGCAATCCAAATCTCTGAATCGAATCACTGTCTTCTGAATTGGCTGAATCTAAATCCAAACTGAATACTTCCCTATTTGTACAGGTGTAATAATCAAGGGCTCGTTTCAGTAGCTGCCAGTTGTTCAAAGATGTGAATCATAAGTTGAGTGGGTACATAAAACCTCACAAAGGTAACATGAAGTGTTAATATTTATATGGGTTGATGAATAAGGTGAGGAACCTGATAATGAACCACAATTTAATGCCAAAGCAGCTCACTGAACCAGGTCAAATAGTCTTTATTACTAATTTACCTTACTGCCTCTAACGGAGCCATAGAACTCTAAGCACAGGAAGTTCAAAGACTTCACAGAACAAATGCTACAGAGAGAAACATTAGATTAGATTATTTTTACTATATTGTCAAGCATATTTTTTACTCGAGACCTGATGAACATTGCACACTACTACTAAATATTCACCTGCTGAATTAGTCCTGAAGTGTGAATAAAATGTAATTAGCACTCTTCACTGTAATCAGAGAAAGAGTAAAAAGAAAAAGCTACCCACTCTAAATCTCTCAATACTTGCATTTAATTACATTTTAAAAAGGAAATTATTTCTGGACAACATGCAATAGTGACAATTTAGGAACATTAAAAAGCAATTGAATCCTCTCATGATCTTGGTCCCTAGTATACCTCATCCATTCATAGAAATTCTTGCATACACCATTCAGAACTGGTTTGGGGAATTTATTGCTACAGAACATCATTGAAACTAAACTTTTGCAGAATGCTAAAAACAAAAACAACATTCTGTAGAAGTAATTAATTTACTTGACTAGAAAAACAGACAAAGACCAGATGTGCTGATACTGCTTAATTCAAATGTTCTGAGATAAGGAATCCGCATTCCTGCATTCCTTGGGTTATCTTAATATCTTGCCCTGTGCATTCCTGCATGCCTTGG
>NW_017728920.1:13145068-13184042 GCF_001723895.1 Crocodylus porosus | reverse complement strand
TGCTGTATGGAATTCTCCCTGTGATCACAGTATAGCCTTAAATAAAGAAAAGCTGGCTCTGTCAGTTCTGATTCAACCACAACGCCAAGTTTGATTTCTTCCACAATTCCTAACAACAACATACAAAGTTATAGAAGTAATAATTTTAAAATCAAAAACAAGGATGCAATAAAACAATGCTATGGCTAGATTAAGCACACGCGACCAGATACTGAAAAACCGGGGTAAGATACTACTCGCTAATAATGTAAACGATCCTATTTTCAGACTAAGACTAGCTACAGATATTTGGGGAGGTTTAGGAGAGGTTGGATAGTATTAAAAATGGCCACGCAATCTAATTTATGTCATCCAGGTGCAGACCTGACACTCTTATTGACCTACGTTGGGATCTAAGTACAATTGTACAGAAGTCCAGGAATTTAAAATTAATCAGCTATGGCCTACCTGATCTAGGGATGCAGACAAAAGTGACAATTTTCACCTGATCTGGCCCCTCAAAGTGTGTTCTACAGTAGTGGCCAGGCAGAAGTGCATGGTTGCAAATTGCTTTAAAAGTGTTCAATCCTGCAAAATTCTGAACCCTCATTGCACGAGGGTTCAGATGTATACATATCAAAACAGAGCATCTTCAATAACGTCTGTATGCACTGCCTCCCAACCAGTCCCTGTTTTCAGAATGGGACAGGGGAAAGGGTGGAGGGAGTTTGTTCTAGGTTTTTTTCATCCCATGCTGAAGGGTAAAGTATGTGGATTAAACCCCCCTACCACCCATCCCAGCCTCCAGCACCACCTAGGGAACCCCTAGAAGGAGCTCCCTCTGTTCCCTGTCCCCCTCCCAGTCTGAAAACAGCATGGAATGGGACAGAGGAGGATCTATTTCTAGGGAAAAGCAGCTACAGGCTAGAAGCCAGATTCTCCCCCCACCCTGGATTCAACAGTGAACTTCTGTTTGGTACAAGAGACCGCTGTAATTCAGAACACTTCCTGCAAAGCAGGCTGAGTTACAGCATGAAGCTGTGCTTCTGTCTGTGCCCCAAGTTAACTGTACCTCAGAGGTAGTCTAACTTAGATAATTTTCACTAGATATGATCTAACAGAACTTATGTACAGTTCCCAGGTTCCCAGGACTGGGAAAGTCTAGCCACTAGCCCCAGCCCTGGGGCTGAGCTTTTCCTCCTCTACACGTCATCCCACCCCGATTACCAGGCAATTTTTATCTCTTGTCTCTCTCCCACATGGACCATCCAGCCACCTCCAAGCCCACCAAACTCCCCATCCCACATGTCACTGCTGGAAGTTGATCAAAGTAAGTTGGGGTGGAGGGAGCAGTGGGTGGGATGAGAGAGGGTAGGTCTGCCAGGTTCATATTGAGCATGAATTTATAGCAAACTCCCTTGTGGACCCTGCTAGCCCCATTTAATGCATCAAACCCTCAGAGACCCCTGCTTGCCCCCCAATCTCCCTGAGACCCTGCTTGCCCCCCACAGATCCCACTTGCCCCTCAATCTCCCTGAGACCCTGCTTGCTCCTCCTATTCCTCCCAAACACCCCCACTAGCCCTTCTTTGGGGTGAAATGGGGACACTAGAAGGGAGGGACAGGATACAACTGGACCTGGACAGGTTACATGGGTGGGCAAAGGAGAAAAGGATGGGATTCAATACTGACAAGTGCATGGTACTGCACTTGGGCAGTAAGAACTAGCAGCATTACCTATAGGCTGGGAAACTCCCTTCTCATAAGTACAGTGACAGAAAGGGATCTTGGAGTCATTACTGATTCCAAAATGAACATGGGCCACCAATGTGAGGACGTGGTCAGTAAAGCTAACCGCACCTTGGCATGCATCCACAGATGCATCACAAGCAGAGACAAGGAGGTGATCTTCCCCCTCTATGTGACACTGGTTAGGCCACAGTTGGAGCACTGTGGCCAGTTCTGGGCACCGCACTTCAGGAGGGATGTGGACAGCATTGAGAGGGGCCAGAGGACGGCCATTCGCATGATCCAGGGACAGCAGGGCAGACCTGATGAGGAGAGGGTAAGGGACTTGAACCTGTTCAGCCTTCACAAGAGAAGGCTGAGAGGGGATCTGGTGGCTGTCTCTAAACTTAGCAGGGGGGACCAGAGGGGAACGGGTGAGACCCGGCTCCCCCAAGCGCCTCCTGGACTAACAAGGAATAATGGCCATAACAGATGAAACTGATCTGATAGTAGATTTACAGGAATACAGCCCAGCAGCTTGGAGAGCTGTATTATATAAACACTATTATAATGCATTTAAATAAAACGCTAGGCCAAAATCTGCTTGCACTTTAAATAATTAAAATTAAAGCATTTGTACACATGTAATAGGCAACAAAACTTGTTGGACAATCTATTACAGTAATTTAGAGTATTTTCAATACCCCAGTGCAATGCATGGATAAGCACAACTCTTGTACTGTTTAATTTTTTGCACGGAAGTTAATGGTTTCATTCAAAGCTAACCAGTGTCAATTAAATTTTTTCTACTGACTTCAGTGGACATTGGCTGAGACCCTTATTCTTTTTTTTTTTTCCTTTCGTCCTCCAGCTCTGAGCTTTCTGGCAAAGTACCCCTTGTTTTGACTCTTTTTTTCTCCTTTTTTTTTTTTTTTTTACAGGGCTATTGCAGTACTCTGTAGCCACATGACATTTTTAATATTGATGGTCATACTACCTTAAACTCTGATTTATAGTGCTAAAGAGTTAGTTACAGTACTTTACTAAGATAAAGCATTAGTGACAGTGTTCTAGAAATGACTTATAGAATTTGTTTTACCTGAAGTCCTCAATGCTTCCAAAACCCAGTTGTTACACTGACATATCTTGACTGACTGGAGGGGTGTCTTTTCATTACACTTTTATAAAATAGATATTTACTCTGAAGGAACAAAAGGCTAACATCAGATATATCCTTTTTGCCTTTGCCCTGAAAATTGGGAGTTTTGGCTGCTTTGCATTCAGTCTTTATGAGTAGAAAGGATACAAAACCTGTTTATACATGTATATAACATGCTAATTATTTAACCCTAAATACAGCTTCCAGCATATTTAACATCACATGAATCCATCTGAGACCTAGAAGGCATAGTACAAATTCTTACATTGTTTTGAGAAAAAAATAAATCAGTTCATTTGTAACAAAGCAGCCCATTAATTTTGTCTGCCTCTTCTATCTCTTCAGCCAAAGTAAACAAAGTGAACCTTATGTGGATTCTTTCCATGTTGCCAATGCATCAAGCTGCCTGAGAGCTACTAAAAGAAATAATTATATTAGAAAGATAATCTGGGGTTTGCATCAGAGAAGTCATTGACAGAAGCCAACTAAAGATAATTAATCTTTAAAGACTGAACAAAAATATAATTCTTACAAGTCCTATTTAATACCATGCTTAGGAAAGCTATGTTTTCAGTCAGTTCAGTGGGACATCCTGCCTTTTATATGCAGCATTTCCATTTGCTGTGACATAATTCAAGCTTACAATTTATTGCTTGGGATTCATGAATATTTCCTGTACTATTCAGCATAAAAATCAATAAAAAATAGAAATGCTGAACTAACACCTGAGGTCATACAAGATTAACAAAATACACAGGGATCACCACTAAAGCCTCCAAATAATAATTTGTCTTTTACATCATTTCCTAGCCAAGGCTTAGGGTTAAAATACTGAAGCATAGTAAATTCTGATCTTCTTAATGCACGCACAATTAATATCAATGGGTACTGAATAAGACAACTTACTAAAATATTCCTAAATGATTCAAGTGTCCAAGTTTGCTATATTATCAAATGAAATCTAACATTATTGGAAATGTTACTACATGTATACTTCCAGAAAGCTGCTTTCCCGCCCCCTTCATTTTAGGTGAACTTACCTAGCTGTGCTGGAATGAGACTCAACACATGGATATTAAATTTCTGTAATTATCAGCAGAATAGTTATGGTACAAGCAGCTACAGCAATAATTGAATAGATAGCTCATTTTTTCAGGTAGGAACCCAAACCTAAACTAGGCATGGGAAGGCTGCTCTTCACTGCAAAAGAAACATTTTTTTTTTCTCCACCAGATGAAAATCTTTATCTTGCTTCCCTATGTTCCCTGCCATATTTCCTGTTTTGCTTTCTGTTTCCTGCCCCATCTGCTGCTGGGCTACCTATCCCCACCTTTCAGTGGTTAGTGCTAGTTAATTAATCAATATTTTGGATGCTCTGGGTTTAAATGGTTACAGCTCTCTGAAACTGGAAACTATATCTGCCATCTCCTAGGAGACAAGCCATTAGTTACCATGTGATAGACTCACCCCAAAGTAGTGTCTTAATCATATCTTTTGAAGCAGTTATGCTCTGTATTAACTGTAGCAGTGACTGGAACCAATGCTTTAGTCACCAGATGCACGTGTGTGCCGCCACCCCCTGCCCATGCACTTCCTGCAAAGTGGATTGGCTTTAACAGAAGAGACAGGCAACCCCAGAACATCTTATATAGCATACTCTGCTGGAAGTTTAACACACGTTGAACTTAAAAATAAGTGAACAGTCCTATTTAAAAAAAAAGGCAGTGGATCTCTTAAAACTTAGGTAGAGGTGCACTGATATTTTGGTCACATATCAAATCTATCAGCATTGATAACAGTAAAATTATCATTATCAGCTTTTTTTGGCCCATGTCACCAATAAATGCCACATGCATATGTGCAGCTACAGCACGCACATAGCCAGCAATGCAGCCAGAATTCCCCCTAAGCTGCACACCACAGAGCTTAGAGGGAATGTTGAAAGTAGCTCAGCAGCTTACAGAACACCAGCCAGCCAGTAAGAATGTGAAAGGGAGGGGGCATAGGGGGGGAAGTAGATACACGGCAGTGTATGTGACCCTGAGAGTGGATCAGAGTTGTAGGAAGTTCATCTGGGGGGCATAGGCGCATGTGCCCCCCAGACTTGTGTGTGGCGTGAAAGCAGGCTGCCTGCTGTGGGTTCAGGGCTAGGGACTACACCAGCCAATTCCCAGCGGGGAGGGGGCGGGACCGGAGCTGCGCTGGGGTGGGCTCAGCTGCGTGGGGCAGGTGGCAGCAGTGATGGCATGGGGGGGGCTTAGTTATTAGCCACCTCAAAATTCCCCATAGTCACCCCCCCAGTGCCGCTGCTGCCTTCCCCTGCCCAGCTCCCCCCCTCCCCCACTGGGAAGAGTCTGGCATAATCTCTGGCCCTGAGCCTGCAGGAGCTAGCCCACCCTTGCCCCACACACAAAGCTGGGGAGGCATATACCCCCACGTGCCCCCTGGAGTGTATGCAGTGGTGGGGAGCTGCTCCTCCCTTACCACGGCCTTGCACTCCCCTGGAGGAGCCACCCACAGCTCCACCCCACTTCAGGAGTCACCTTGGCTGGGCAGTGCCTACCATTGCCCCAGTCCCAGCACTGTTCCAGTTCCTCCATCACTGCTGGAGCCTTGATCTACCCCACTATACCTCACAGACTTACTGGCAGGAGGCTGCTCTCCAAGCTCCTGGGCTGTATTCCTGTAAATCTCCTATCAGATCAGTTTCAGCTGATATGGCTGGTTAATAATTGGCAATCAGTATCAGCCAAGAAAATCTTTATTGGTGCATCCTTAACTTTGGGAGTTAAAATATTCTTAAGTGTTCTTCAGGTTATTTACTACAGATTAGTCCTTTGCCATTTTCTTTGAACTGCCAGTTTTATTTTGATCTGTAATGAAAATGAAATATTTAAATTGGCCTGTGATTTTTGCAAATCTTTAATATTGTGTCACAGATATGGCTTTGAAGTTTATTTGTATTTAACGTTGTCCTGTTATTCACCATTTCCATCAGACTGTCAACTTTGCTTTTAACTGTGTTTGCATAGTAAAAAGGTTTGCCGTTTGCAAGTAGCATCAATAACATCACAGGCATAGCTAGCAGTAAATTTCTGACTTATAGGTGGTTAGGTGGTATCACAATAAATGTTGATGGAGTAAAATAATTAGTTTAGGATTCTGACCAAAAAAAAATTCAAAAAAGTTTTGTTGTTATATTTTTAGAATCTTGTGTTCAGCCAACTCCTGGTTCACTGACTACAAACTGTAAAGGCAAGAGAAACAAAGGAGACCCTCCTGGTAAAACAAAGAGGAATATTTTAGAAAAATGATAGATTAATTCATTGCAGATGCAATTCCAGTAAAATAGCTCTACTTACATACAAATAAATGCAATCCAAACCCATTTCTTTGAGAGCATGAGTTGAGTTAAACTACAAGCAACATAAAACTAGTTCTTATAAAAAATGTTAAATTTCTGCTAGTTCAAGCTCACATATCAGAAGTCCCTATAGTTACAAAGCTACTAGTGGTAAGCATAATATTTGTAAATACTAAGAAAATACACACAGAAGACTGGACTACATAAGATTGCATAAATATTATTAGCTAAGACAAGTTGGTTGATTTCAGAGCAAAATCTGTGCAGACTCCCTTATTTTAAAACAACACTGGCTAAAGCAGAGATAGTTAAAGGCAGTTGGCTACTAAGCTTTTGCTAAAAGCAATTTCTATTCTGAAAGAGCATGTCTGGTATGAACCCAAGTAACTAGTCTACTATTCAGAGGGAGTATGAATATACCCTGTCAATCATACACTGCAATATGATTACCATAGGGTGAAAATCATGCCCCACTGACAATGATCTGTTTGCCATTGACATCTATGGGACTAAAATTTCACACTCTATTCCAAAAGAAATCTTGTAATATTTTCATGCTCAGAGAAAGCGAATACAAATAGATAGGATATACTCGTTTCCATTTTAAGTCTTGAAGATGTCTATCTAAATGGCAACATTCATTTCTGGTAAATTATCACCTGCAAACTTGAAAATGATTTCTGAGAAGGGTCTGTCAACTTAAGATTCCATTTCAGCCCTACAAATAAAAGGTTTGATTCTAATTGGGCACCATGATAACGAAACTATAATTAATTATATTTTCAAATTTGCCTATAGAAAAACATGACACCAGTAGGTAACAGAGAGGAAGCAATCTAGAACCCAGGATACTTACAGGATCAGTCAGCTCTGGCACACTGGCTTGGTAGGTGAGTGGCCTGCAGTCACGAGTATTGCTGACTAACACACAAGGAAGAAACATTGGTCCAAGATCATCTCCATCTAGCACATCGACTGTGAGGGTAGTAGTACTTGTTCTTCGTTCATTAAGATTTTGGGCCCGGTCCTGTGGAGTGGAATTGTGTTACAATAAATATCACATATATCATTCAAAATATACTCTACACAATAAATGTTCTTAATTAATGTTAAGATCAAGTGAGCTTCCTACCAACACGATCATGAAAAGTCCAGGAAATTGCAAGTTACAGAAACAGTAATTTCTAAACCATTCTACAAACCCTGTCTCAATCTCACAGAAGGCATAACACAATAACACTTTATAGACAAACTGATTACAAGAGGCTTCTGTAAGCAACTTCATCAGATGCTGTGAATGGATTCCCAGGCTTTTCTCCTCTAGCTGCTCAAGAGGCAGGAATGTTGCCAGACCTCAGCCAGCACTCTGAGGCAAGGGGGTATGTGCAGTGCATGCATCTGTTGAAAAGTTCCACATCATCAATCTCCTACCTTGTTTCTTTATACTATCTGAGCAAACTGACTTGGGAGCAAGCCAGCATGGGGCTGATAGCAATGTTTATCACCTCATCAGTAAAACAATAGTCTCTCTCCATTAGCTAAAACTCTTCTTAAACAGCTTACCAGCTGACCTGTTGCTTATCTCCAAACAGCCCTAAATGGTCACTGTGTTCTGTCACCCTGTCCCAGTAAAATTGGAGACATGCATACACAGAGACATCACATGCCTAGGGTCCAGGAGCTGGGGTCAGTACTGTGAGAGATAGGAGGGAGGGAGAGGGGGAATCCCTGCTTGTCCAGAAAGCAGTGAGGTGGGAGTATGGCAGGGGGAAGCCAGGCAGACCCTGCTGTGCCTGCAAGTCTCTGCTGGAGCTCCAGCCAGGGAGCAGAGAGGAGGGGCCAACCCTGTGGAGCTGTGAAGCAGAGAACCCCACCCAGCCTGGAGAGCATGCAGAGATGCTGGGATGTCTGGTTTATCTTAAACCAGAAAGGGGTCTGCAACAGACATTGCATAAACCGGTTTGAGCCAAATCAGTTCAGTCCAATGCTACATTCAACCACATTTATTTCAAACTGGTTTCAGCCATTTTCAAATTGGTTTATGTGCCCTGAACTTGTGTTCTGTTACAGGTTTAAACCAGTTTCTGATCACTAAAACTAGTTTATGTGATATGTCCAGGGATCTGGGTTTTCTGTTTCCCATGGAAAAAACAGAGAAAACCATAGATTCTCTGTTTTTATCGGAGGAAATGTGGATTTCCCCTTTTTGCAGAGAAATGCATAGATTCTCTGCTTTTGCAAAGAGCTCTTGCAGGCTGGCACAGTTACAGCCTGCAAGAGCTCATTGCAGAAAGGGCAGGAAACCCCCAACCCTGCCTGGAGGGGGAGGAGCAGAGAGAGGGGGAAGGGCAGGGCCTCTGAGTCAGCCAAGGCTGAGCTCACATTCAGACTCACCCTTTGTCCCTAGAGCCTGGAGGTAAGTGGGGGTTGGGGGTTATGGGGCAGGGCTGGGTAAGTTCACTGGGGGCTGAGGGTGTGGGGGGGGGTGCCCCCAGCCCCAGGCAGCACACCGCTTCTGGGAGCAGATCCAGAGGGTGAGGGCAGGGGTGCAGGGCCTGGGGGTTAGGGCTCCCAGGAGCAGGGCTGGGGGTGAGGGCAGAGGTACCCCTCTGTGGGTCACATACATGCTGGCTAGCCTGACAGGGGGTTTGCATATGGAGGCCACCTCCACCAGCATGCCCTGTGCTGCCTTCCCACAGCCGGCTTCACAGCTTTGCGGGAAAGTGACTCGGGATGTGTTGTGGTGGTGCCCGATATGTGTGGGCTGCTCACATGCCACCTGGCAGTCTGGCCAGGGGAGGGGAGGGGGAATGGGGGGAATCGCATATGGCTTGCTGCCATGGCTCTGCATCAGTGGTGAGGGGCATAGGTGGCTCTTACATGGCAGCTGCCACCACTACCACTTGCATTTGGAACTATGCCAGTGGTGGTGGCTGCTGCATGCGAAAATTCCCCACACCACCGCTGCCACCACAAAGCCATGCCTGCAGAGCTGTGTGGCCAGCCACAGGGTGGCAGTGGCAGTGTGGTGGTGGCCATGGCCACTGTGTGTGAGCCCCCGACCCCCACAGCCACCATCCCTTACTGTCACTGGAGCCATGGCCACAGAGCCGTGTAGCCAGCCGCATGTGTCTGCATGTCTATGCCTCTGTGTGTGGTTTGGGGGGCTGTCGTGGGGAAGTGAGGGGCATCAGGAGGGCTGAGGAGGCTGTCAGGGGAAGTGAGGGGCACCAGCAGTGCTGGGGGAGGTGTAGGGGGAATTTAATTTTTATCACAGATTTTGGATTTTTAATCAGAGAATTTTCAATTTTTAATCAGAGAAAACCAGGATCCCTGGAATGTCTGTCCCTAGCCTATATACTAAGGATGGCATTAATTTACCTCATGTATACATTCCCATCCACCTTGTATCTGTAGAAGTGGACTTTGAGGTTTAATAAATATTGGCATGTGAGGGAGGAGGCATGTGTGTGCCCATGGCAGTACCATTTGTTTGTAGGTATAGGTAGTCCCCAAATCTGAAACAGCTTTGTGAAAGGACCAAGTGGGACAGTCTGATGAAAACAGAAGCAGTGTCATAGTGGGAGGTAATGTTCTTCAAAGTTTGTAACCTGTTTTCATGGGGGATGTCTCTGTACAGAACTTCCACCCTTGCATCAAACTAATTCTGGAATACTCCCCACAGCAAATTCATTTCTTAGAAAAACAATTATGCATTCATTTATTTCTAGGTTACAATTAGTAAACACCCCAAGATGTCTAGGCCCCAGTAATACTAATACTATATTTTTGAGAATGAAGCTAACTTGCAAGTAAGGTAAGCTTGTTAAATGAAGTTCTATTTTCTTTAAGACTTTACACACAGAAAGTGTGTAACCAGGATCAAACTAATTTTGGCTCCATGAATCACCCTAGATAACTTACAATGGCAAAGCAGTCCTTAGCTATTACTTGTTGATACATTTCAGAAACAGACTTGAAAATTCATGGGGTAAACTTTAAGAGTTAGTAAGGAAGCTACACTTCCTAGCTGGTAACCGAAATTCAACAGAACACTTACAGAACACAAAACATTTACCCATTTTCTCATGAAAGACCCTGGCTTTGGAGCAGCTTTTCATAACCAAGAGGCTTATCTATTCATGAGGACAATCTAAATGATATGTACCCATTAATGTAATATTACCGAGCTTCAGAGTCAGTCCAATTATGTAGCTTTTCCTCCCCCTCTAGGGAAAGCAATTATGGCAAGAGAATGAGTAAGTTTAAGTGAAATGCAGAAGTTGCCTTTGGAATATTGTCCTTTATCATGGAGTCTCAATGCTGCCTGATCTTCATGGAATAACATATCTGAATGTGAAGCATGTACATACTTTTGACCAAGGTGATGACCAAAAAAGCAAGTTTAAGATACTTAATAGAACACTCTGAGAGGGTCAAGGAGATTCATAAACTTGAGGACAATGCTGAATGCCCATTTGGCATGCTTATCCATTACTTTGAAAATCTGGTGCAAAAGGCCCTTAAAACAGTCAGGTTCCACAGGATGACTGAAAACAAAGAACAAATTGTGTTGGTGTTACTGCAGCCAGACAGATTGTGGCTGAGCTGGCCTCTTTCCTTTACACTGCTTTTGACAGAGAAACGGAATCAGAAAAATGCCTTTGATCTTTACCTGCAACATATCATCATGGGACTAATCTTAACATCAACTAACTTTCTTGGATAGCTAAGTCTTTCCATCAGGCTGCAATCGACTAATCATGACTAACTGAAAAAAAAAACCAACCTAGAGCAATGATGCTCAACTTTTTTACTCTGTGGATTGGATAGTTGGGGTCATGTTAATCTGAAGACTGGTTATGGCTTGTGAACCCAATGGATCAGGCCCTGCTACAGCGGCACAGATGGGAGTGGGGAGTGTGGGAATAGTACACCGTGTCTTTAAGAGAATAGCTAGGGTAACTAAAAGATAGAATCTGTTTACTTTGTTAATCAGAATTGCCCGAAAACAATTGAAAGGAGACAAAGCCATTGGTTGTTGTAAAGAGTTGTCTGCAAAAAAATTCACTCTAGTCTTTAATGACAATAATAAACAATATTTGTTTTTATAAAGAAGTGTACTTCTTAACAGCTGTCATCATTACATGGTACCAGAAGTGGGATGCAAAGAAAGTCAAGAGGAAGGCAAGAACTGCTGAAGAGATGGAACATCTGAAAACCCCCAACGAGCTGAAATTCTCAGGTAAAGCTGCTGAGTCATGGAAAAAATGAAGTTTTGACATGTACATGTAAGCAACAGGGTATACAGCCAAGGAAGATTATTCATAGATTCTATGAATCTATAAGATGAGCAGAATATAGCCAAACCTGAGGCTGCTGATGTCTTTAAAATAGCTAAACCAGAATGAGAGAAAAAGCTATGTGACCGTGTTAGAAATTTGCAGAGTAGTGCATGCCAAAAACAAGTGAGACATTTGAGAGATACAAATTTCACAAAAGAATACAAAAAGAAGGTGAATCCTTTAAGGAATTCCTAACATATCTGAAGTTGTTGAGCCAGGACTGCAACTTCGGGCATCTAACTGAGTCTATCATATGGGATCAGATTGTAATAGGCACTGGAGATCTGAAACTACAGAAAAAACATTTGGAGGATGTGAATTTGACCTTAGACAAAGCAGTGAGAATGGTCCAGGCAGAAGAAGTTACTCTCCACATTCTACAAATAATGGAAGGAAATCAGAAACGGCTATAGTAGACCAAGTAAACAGCAAGCAAAAGAACAAAGAGAAACCAGAAACCAAGCCAGGAAGATTCATAGATAACCCAAGGAATTAGGTTACAGGTGAAAGAGCACCAAATTGCAAGAAATGTGGAATCAAGCACCAAAACAGGCACTGCTCTACACTAGGAAAACAGTGCATACAGTGATATAGCCATTCTGCAAGAGTTTGGAACCAGGAGCAGCAAACACAAAGATGTCAAAGCATGCAAACTAATGCAGTATATCAAGACAAAACTGATGAAAGCAAAGAAGAGGAATTCAATGTGGGAACTGTGGCTGTAGACACAGGAGATGACTGGACTGTTCCACCAGAAACTAATGGAAGGGTCATTAAATATGAAATGGAAACAGGTGCGCAGATAAATGTGCTTCCAGAATTAATTGATAACAAGTTAAAACAAAAACTAAACTGAATCAAACGTAACAATGTAAAACTAAGTTTACAATGGGGAGATGATTTCCACCAAAGGAGTATGTGTATTAAGTATCAAATAGAATGAATACATTTTGTAGTAGCCAATACTGGGCCTATTAGAATTTTGTTTCAATTAAGAGAGTATATATGGTAACAAAGACCAAGGACATACTTATAGAAGACCAATATTCTGATGCTTTTGAGAACATTGGTAAATTGGAAACTGACTATAAAATTGAGTTGGCAGAACCCAATTATCCAGTCATTCATGCCCCAAGAAAGGTTCCTCTACCCATCAAAAGACGATCTGAACTGAATGGTGACCTGAATTGAAGAACCTACTGAATAGGCACATTCGTTACTAATTATAGAAAAGAAAGATGGGTGTGGCAAAGTGAGACTTCCCACCTAGCCACAGTGCTAGGTTCCTCACTTGCCTTTGGACATGCCCCCACCTGACTCACCTGCCACAACTTGTTCTTAATTAATTAAGATGTTAATTAAGTCAGGAGGCTGCCCATTTGTGCCCTCTGATCCAGGGGGAGCCCCAAGTGAGGAGGCGATGTAGAGCTCCGAGTGAGGGGCTTAGATCCAGGGAGGTCTTCAGATACCTGAGGGTGAAGGTTGGGCCAGAGGCTGAGTAGAGGGAGCTCAGCCCAAGAGAGAAAGGGGTGAGTCCGGACCCTAGTAAGCCCTCCACTGCTGGGAGGCCAAATGTGGGTCAAAAGTAAGATCTTAAGTAGTACAATGACCTGCTGCTTCAGGTGGAAAGTGAGTCCCCTGTGAGACCCTGAAGCACCAGTCATAGTGTGAGGTACCCCAGCTCCCACATCCAGGAAGGTGGACCCGAGAGATAGAGTGGGGCTAGTGAGAGAGGCCGGAGGTAGAGTACCCCCTCGACTGGTTGATCCTGGGGCCAGAACCAGGAAGGTCAAAAAGGCCAGGGGACCACCGTGAGGGATGCCCAAAGCTGAGGGCCTGGGGTTCCACCTGGCCTTGGAGATGAGGCCAGGACCTGTGTGGCCAAAGGTCCTTGGGGGACCACGCCTGAGAGGGAAGATATCTACAGGGAGCTCAGCAGCCTGAATGATAATAGAGTAGACTGCCTGAGTGGAGGGATCAAAGGAAGGTCCTGATGGGAGGATTCTAGAGCCCAGTGTGGGGTTGGTGTGCCTAACAGCTGGATGCCATCTGCGAGGCATGGGCTGTGGTGTAGGAGAGGTTCAGAGCCGCAGATAGCACCCCCTGGCATTGGGGCATAAAATGGGAAGCCTCCCGCTTAATAAATATTCTAATTAATAAGAATAAAGCATGGCATGAATCAGGTGGGAGGCATGCCCAAAGGCAAGTGGGGAACCTAGCACCGTGGCTAGGTGGGGAGCCCCACTTCGCCACAATGGGACACTAAGACTGTGTTTAGATCCAAAACAGTTCAATAAATATGTAAAAAGAGAGCACTTTCCATTGCCTATGAGACAGGATATATTTAGTGAAATGATTGGTGCAAAATATTTTTCAATTCTGGATGCATCTTTGGGATTTTGGCAGGTTCCTTTAGATGAAAAAAGCTCATGGCTTTGTACTTGTAATATGCCCTTTGGGAGATATTGCTTTTGCAGCCTTATGTTTGGCCTCAAATCAGCACTTAAAATCTTTCACAGGAAAATGCAGCAAACCTTTGCTGCAGTAGCATGTGTCAAAGTGTACATTGATGACATCCTTGTATGGAGCAAAAATGAAGAGGAACATTTTTTAGGGCTACAGAAATTCCTCAAGAGGTCAAAGAGTGGCAAGGCTGAAACTTAAGCAAAACTGCAAATTTAGAGTTAAAGAAATCACCTACTTGGGGAACAAAAATCAGAAAAGGAGGTGCAAATAGATCCTCAGAGAATAAGTGCAATATCAAATATGCCACCCTCACAAGACAAGGAAGAGGTACAAAGGTTCCTGAGAATGGTTACCCATGTAGGCAGGTATATATATCAAAAACATTGCAGAGCATACCAACAAACAGAGCACTGCTAAAAAACCCCAACATTCAGTAGACATGGGATGCCAACATGGACAAAGAATTTGCAAAGTTAAAAAAAAACTTAATGAGATAGCTCCAGTTTTTACAATAAATGAGAAATGAAGTTGTCCACAGCTGCCTCTAAAGAGGGCATTGGGGCAGTTCTGTTGCAAAAGTATGGTGAATGGAGCTCAGTGGCATATGCACCCAGAGCCCTCACAGAAAAAGAATCCCTATTATGCACAAATAGAGAAAGAGGCTTTAGGTCTAGTGTGTAGATGCAAAAATATTCATGATTTTATATATGGAAGACTAGTTGCGGAAGAAACTGGCCACAAACCTCTGATCACCATTGCAAGAAAGGGGGCTTGTTAATATACCTCCCAGACTACAGAGATCTTTTTTTTTTCCCAGTTACAATTATATGATTTGAGATTAGACTATAAACCAGGCAAAGAACAAGTGATTGCAGATATTTTGTCCAGGGCAGTTGACAACACTGTTGATGATACTGAAATGGAATCTGACATTATGCATGTCAATGGGATAAATGTGTGTGTGTGTATGTGTGTACACATACACACATACACACACACCAGTATCTGAGGGGATGTGGCAAAACTTTGTAGAAGCTATAGCACAAGATGGCACACTGCGGAAGGTTATCAAAGGTATCACCATTGGATGGTCTGGTCATTATATACTAAGTGCATATTTTCAGTTTAAAGTGGAGCTCTCGATGATTGATGGTGTTTTGTTCATGGGTCACAGGATGGTAGTACCTAAAACACTACAAGCGGATATGATTAAAAGAATACATGAGAGTCATCTGGGCATTGGAAAAAAGAAAAAGGAGGGCCAAGGAGGTATTATATTGGCTGCTTATGAATAGTCAGATAGAAAATGCTGTACATAAATGCGACACATAGCAGCCTAATAATAAGAAGGAACCAAATGTGGATAGACAGTGCTATTCAAGAGACATGGTACAAAGTGAGAATTAATTTGTTTACACTAGCTGGCAAAGATTACCTGTTGGGTTTAAATTATTTTTCTCACTATCCTGAAGTTGCTTTATTGGGTGATATGACTGCACACCAGATTATACTGAGCCTTAATTCAATCCTTTCCAAACATGGAATTCCACATAGCGTTATGTCTGACAATGGTCCCCAGTTTTTGAGGCACGAATTTCAAATATTTGCATGGGACTATAGTTTTCAGCATGTTACATCAAGCCTGAGATACCCAGTCTAATGGGCTTGTGGAAAATGGTGTCAAGATAATAAAGGGATTATTAAAGAAATCCAAGGATTCAAGTGGTGATCCATATTTAGCAATTCTGGATTACAGATCAGCTCCTCTAGCACATGGCCTGTCACTAGCTGAGATTGTATTTAACATAAAGTTAAGAACTAGGATACCCAGACTGCCAGTAACAAAGCAGAGGACTGACATTTACTTTCACAGGTATAAGCAATAGGCCAAAGCTAAACAAAAAATTGTACTGTAACCAGGGGTCATGGGCATAGCAGGCACTAAGCCCAATGATGCAGTTCATCTCTATAATGGTGCAAGCTGGGAACAGAAAGCATGGGTTATTAACAAGGTTGCTTCAGGATCTCATGACATAGAGACTAAGGCTGGACAATCTTTTTGATGTAACAAGACACTCTTGCAACACATTCCTGAACAAGGAGAGGAGGATAAGAGGAGTGGGCAGCTGGAGGCTAGGGGCTGGATAGGTGGAAGGAGGGATCTCCTGTGCACTTAGTGGCAAACCTGCAAGTGTAACAGAAGAACTGTCAGTCCACTGCTGATCATGTGCTGTGCATTCATGAGCTGCCTGGTACCTTGAAGTATGTAGAAAAAACATATAAAACTGTGTCTATGTCTGAATCATTGAATCTCTCTGACTCTATTTGGAGGATTCCAATTCAATTCAGAGAGGTTAAAGGGTCTCCTGATTAGATTCTGGTTTGGAGATTTGGCTGCTGAATCTCCACCAAATCGAATCGGTGACCGAAGCTTCACACAGCCCTACTGGAGAATATACACAAGCAGACTCAGGAAAGTTGCTCAGAGGAACTACAAGAAGAGTCACCTGCTTCAGTCACCAAGGGGGATGAATTAGCATCACACATATCGAACAGACTACACCAAGCACCACAAAGATTTACTGAATAATGTTAATGTCAGTGTTAATGTTAATGATAGTGTTATTCAATGTTAATGTCAGTGTTAGTATAATTTCTTTATAAAAATGGTTTATTGAAGTTGTGCTGTAGTTAGAAAGCCAGATGTTTAAAAAGCAGAGATGTGGCAATAGTACACAGTTTTTTAAAGAAAACAGCTGCAGGTAACAAAGGTTAGAGTTGTTTGCTTTGTTAATCAGAACTGGCTGAGACCAGTTGAGAGCACACACAGCTATTGGTTGCTGTAAAGAGTTGTCTGCAAAAACATTGCTATAGTCTTTCATGAAGATAGTATTAATAAACAATATTTGCTGTTATAAAGAAGGAGTACGTCTTAACAGCTCTCATAATTACAGGGAGCAGCCTGGCCCCAAATCCAGTTGTGTAGGGGTATAGAGGCATGACCCACTCGACCCAATCATGCATAGTTAAGGCAGTTTGGCTCAGCCATGACTCAGCTGTGCAGGTTTGGGGAATTTGGCAGTGCAGGAGGGGTGGCAATATTAATTGCCACTGCTCCCATGCTACCAAATTTTCAGACTTTGACTTGCTACCATGTTGAAATTTTTGGATCTTGGTTGCTAGGGCACTTAGACATAGTTGGCTCAGCTCCAACTGAATCTAGTGTTGGATTCTATTTTATTTTACTTTATTTACAAATTTCCCCGAGAGCCATAATTTGAGTTTCACTTCTACAGGCCTTTAGGTTCAAAATGAAAAGGGAATTCAGACTGCATGTCTTTCTTTTAGGCAGAGAAAGCATCTTCTGTGTCTTTCAACTAAAGGCATTAAACCATCACACTCATGGATAGGGATTAAGCCCTATGGGTTTAGAGCATGTAGTGCTTGTCAACTGGTGTGAAATGCATCATTCTGCTTTCGAGAGGGATGTCAAGGCTGCATTTTCTATAACGGTTTTTTCTTTAATCAACACACTTCAATAACACACTTACGTTATCTTTGCTCCTCATTTCACATATGGTGCTTGACTCTAACAAAACACAATACTCCCAAAATAGAACAACTGTTACAGTTCCCTTCCATCTGAAATATGCTTTCTTCCATCCCACAACATTTTTGTGCTGTGATAATTAGAGTATGTAATCTTGTTTGTTTGTGTGGACATTGTTACCTACCAAGCACAAATCCCGAGTACTTAGGCCACCAATGTTACTATATACATTAATACCTAAAATTCAATAATAGTTCAGAGTTCTGGCTTAATTTTTTGGTTCTTCACTCTCATTTGAATCCAAGAAGATATTTAAACACATGCTCCATTCCATCCCTATTTCTCAAAGCGCTTAAGGGAATTAGTGGGAGTTGACCCCATGATAATTTTTTTTTTTTTTTAATCGAGGTAGATTTAGGCACGATCTTAAATGTTTATATTTATTCTGTAGCGTTATGGACTTTAAAGCTAGGAAGAACCACTATGATCAGCTAGTCTGACTTTCCACATTATATAGGCCAAGACACCTCACCTAATCTTTTTTTGCATGAAGCCAATAACTTTTGCTTGAACTACAAAATATCACTAGGAATTAATGTAGTTGCCTACCTACATATCATTACTCCTAAAACCTTTCCATTTTTGCTGCATTCCAGATACTTATCTCTCATTTTTAAGTCTGACCTACATTTTTATTCACAAATGTATGCTTTAGCATTTAATTATACTAAAAATGTATGATATTTAAATGAGACTACCGTATCAGACTGGTCTATGTAACTGACTAATCCATATCATTCGTTATCACTTCGGCAATGTGTGCATGTCATCTGCAAATTTTCCTAGCAATTATTTTCTTATAGATGACTGATAACAATTTTACATGACACTGTAGCAAAAACAGAATCCTATTAGAAACACTGCAGAGTTTTGTTACCCCCATTTACAAATATTAAGATCTATTGGTTATCCAGATTTTTAAATATCTGTTCATTTTGAGCTACATTGAGTTTGTAAAATATTATTTTATCAGACATCAAATGCTTCACAACAGTCTATTTTGTCAGCACAGTTCCTTTTATCAACCAAACTTGCAATCTCATGAAATTGGGGCTCATGTCACCTTTCCTAGTTTCATATACTGTCATTTCTTATAACTGATGCCATATCTTGGATCATATATAACAGTAAAAAACAGCTTTAAGCAAATCATTTTAACTAGAAAAAAATTCTAGTGAAAGTCTCCAAAAATTACTCTTGGTCTTTAAATTAATAATATTCTTCCTGTCCCGAACTGTTAAGTTATATTGATTTGCGCTGTTTAACAGTGCAAATGTTCAGATGAGAACTAATTGGATTTTAATGGTGGGTTATATGATCTTTATCTGTATAAAATAATATAATTTGTTTTTATCCTTGGATAAATTAGATACTATAACTAAATATTTACTAGATATTTATCCTAACCCTCTATTTATACTCCTAGTTTCCTGTTCAATTATTAAAAACCAACAAACAAAAAATGGCATCTATTAATAAAACATTATTGTACAATACACACACATATGAGAAGGAACCAATGTGAGAAAATATAAATAAAATATAACTATAAAAGAAATCACAGGACAACTTATAAGAGATATATGATCTAGGTCTGAGGATGAGATCTTTCTTTTTGTGTGACCGATTCTATCATCACTAAGCATTTCCAAATGTCACTGAAATCAACACCACTTTAAATATACTGAGAGATTTACAGAGTTTTTAGTATATGTCTATGCATGCAGTCTTTATTCTACGTCAGCTCCCCTTCCTCCAGGTGCAGAGGATGATTGGTGAATGGGTAGTAAGGGTTACATGGCTAAAGCCTAAGCCTGAGAGAGTTTTTATTTGCATCAGTAGCTGAACCATTGAATGATAAAGAATCAATCATTATGGTCCCAATCCTGCAAAGACTAAATTCAAAAGCAAAAAATCTGTGTTTACAGGTTAGCATTTGTTTAAGACCTTGCAGATCAGGACCTATATTTGTAAAAGCAAATGCAATACATTAAAAAAAATGTATGGCAGTAGTATAGACAAAGATGGACAGAAGGTACAAATGAACAGAGATGACTCTTGAAAAATAAGTTACTGGTAAATAATGTCTTTATTCCTATTGCATAAGGACCAGCAGTAAAAAGAAGCTATACCTCACCTGAGAGATTAGCATGTAGTGACACCCAGGTGAAATAGGGCTCTCTGTAGGAACCAGGCATGTGAAGAGACTGAAAGGTAGGGACTTGTTACACATTAATTTAGGTAGCTCCTGGAGCTCTTAACCCCAGCAGCTTAAATTCACATCACTCCAGGGAAGGTTTATTTCTGATGCATTATCCAATTCATGTTCCATTAATGTGGAGCCACTCCCCACAGATGACCTGCCCAAGTTGTAGTCCTCCAGCATCCCAGAATACAGCTTCCCTTCCCCCAGTATCCTGTTCTGTACAGACAACCTTTTTACCCCCTGAACTCTACTTCCCAAGGGGCAATTTGGACACCAAGTCAACTCCCCCTCCCACCACAGGGTTATGACCTTCCCACACTCAGGAGTTTCATAGATATTACGGCTGGAAGGAACCTTGCAAAATCATTGAGTCCAGCCCCCTGCCCCAGGGGCAAGAAGTCAGCAGGGGTCACAGAATCCCAGCAAGATGAACATCCAAATTTCTCTTGAAGGTGTTCAAAGTAGGTGCTTGAACCACCTCTGGTGGCAGTCTATTCCAACCCTTGGGGGCTTGGACAGTAAATAAATTCTTCCTTATGTCCAGCCTGAAATGGTCATGGAGGAGTTTGTGACCATTCAAACTTGTCATCCATTGGGGCACTCTGGCAAACAGACATTCCCCCTGATCCTGGTGAACACCTCTTATAAACTTATAGGCAGCCACCAGATCACCCCTGGGACTCCACTTTTCCAGGATGAAGAGTCCCATAGCTCTCAGCCTCTCATCATAAGGTCTGTTTTCCTAACCTCTGATCATGCATGTGGTTCTCCTCTGAACTCTATCAAGCTTGCTGTGGATTTTTCTTCTCAAGGTGGAGAACCTTGCATTTTTTGGTGTTAAACACCATCAGGTTCTCATCTGCCCATTTCCTGAGCCTATCAAGGTCAGCCTGGATCACCCTCCTGCTCTCAGGTGTGGACGCTTTACCCCAAAGTTTGGTGTCATCAGCGAACTTAGCCAGTCCACTTCTGATACCAATGTCTGCATCATTAATGAAGATGCTGAAAAGTGTTAGCCCAGGGCAGAGCCTTGAGGGACCCCACTGGTCACAGCACACCATGATGATTGACTTCTGTCATCTACCAGCCTCTGGGTCTGACGATGAGAACATGGTAGGGGGCCAGATTGGGTTCCCATGGACCTGGGTTTCCTTCCCAGGGCAGGAGTAGCTACTCCAAAAGCACCTTTCCCTCACTGTTCCCACCTATCAGCCATCCTGGGAAGCAAGACTAGTACCCTTCACACGCCAATCCCAGATCCTTACTTAAGAAACATGAGACCTTCTTTAATTCACTTCCTCTTTAATTCTTTTTAATTAATTTTTTTATTTTATTCTTCAGTGGCTGACTTCCTGCCTTTCACCATCCTTCCTCTATCCCCATCTCCTTTCCACCATCCATTTCATTACTCACCCTCATCCTAGTATCTCCACCTCCCAGCTTCATGTTCCCACTCCGCCCCCACCTTAGCTCAGGGACAGAAGCCTGTCCTGGCTTACTGTCCTGCAGTGGCAACTCACAGTTGTAGACCTTCAGACCCCTGCTTGCCAATTCTCTAGTTGCAAGTCACAGATGTGCAGGTAGGGGATAGTCATAGAAAATTTTTAGTCTTAAGGTGTGCATAGTCCAAACTCAAGCTAGCACTAATACAAATGTTTAAACTGTTCAAAGTGCAATGTGTAACAAGGCCCCTACAGTGTCAGGTATATGAATTGGTGGATAAGTGTCTGTGCTGAGCACCCCAATCTGCTTTCTGGATGGACACGATTAAAATATGACGAGAAAAAGTTCTAAGCTGGAATAAAACACTTGCACAGTAGAGGTCGTCTTTTGGATATGGAAAGTTGGCCAGGTTCCTGTACATGAAAAAACAGATGATATTCAAAGAATTCTCACCATGGAGTTCCCATGATAAATCATCACTAGCATTTGCCACCAGACACAGATATCGCACTGGTGAATCTAGCGCAGTGGACTCCTAAGCTAGGCCAGATGAAAATGAAAAGGATAAGAATTTTTACTGTATATGAAGTTCCTTGCTTATGTTTATTTTTATGGAGGGTTTTTATGTCTTCTATTCAAGTACAGGGGAAAGGACTTAGAAATTAGATCCTATGTTGAAGAGTTGATGCTGGACTCAAAAAGCATGCTTGTGCCAAAACAGCCAAGGAGAGACCCCAAGTAATACAAGAGGAATGGGCAACTGATGTACTTAACCCTAGAAGACAAATACATATATATTTGGCTTCGTCATTAGAGACTTTGATGCAGTTGGCAATAAGGGGCTTTGGGAGAAAGCCATATCTATGATACTAGATTGAAGAGATCTGGCATATGAAGTCCTTGGGTAGATGTCACTGTTAATCTTAGAACAGATGTTTGATCCTTGGACCCAAAGGATGAAGGCTTGGGGCAAAAACAAGGCCATTTCAAATTGCTATGTAACTTGGACCCAGGAATAGTTTTCCTTCAGAGGTCTGTTAGGACTGAGCTACCATTCCTAGAAAATCCAGGGCATGAAAGCCCAACATACAACAAAAAGCAGGAGACTGGCTCATCTGGGCATATTGCCAGCAAACATGTGCCTGTGATTCTGTAGTAGAATTAGGTCAAATCGGCCACATCTTAAAACCACACATAAATTCAATCCTTACTTCTAATTCAGCATACTTCTATTGCTGCTGAAAGCCTGAGGATTCTTGCAGAAACCTGGGAAAGTTAAAATGCTCCACCTATCTATCTAAAATAAGAAGAAAACTCATGTAGGTTCATGTACTCTCATGAACTTTCCTTTTGTAGTTTCATATAACAAAAACAGTAGCAACAACTATTTTGTATTTATGTCTCTCCTTTCAAAAATAAACAATTACTATATTATATACTAATCAAGTTAAGAGTACCCTAGTAGGTAAGAGATCTATTTAGATTGACAAGTCAGTCATTCAAAATTTAGGAAATTCGACATTTAAATTTGTTTTTGAAATCTTAATTCAGCTTTAATTCAGAACCATTCATTCTTCCCCTCAGTTGTTGGAAATAGGAGTTCTCGCTCTCTGTCATGCCCCTGAGAAAAGAGGATGAACTGCTTATGTGAGATAACCATGACTTTATGAGTTACCTGGGTCCTGCATCATGCAGTACCCCCAAAGAGGAACATTGCTTACAAGCTTTTTTTTTGGAGGGGAGATGCAGGTCTGATCCCTAAATTAGGGACTTGATTTTAGTGTGGAGTAATACAAAGAGCCTGATATATTTGCATTATACAAATCTCAAACAGAAATTTCCAAGTAGCTTTCCTCATTTGTTGTATAATGTTGACCAGGGCAACACAGTGAAAACAAGCTATTTCAAAAGTGAAATGGTTTAACACCATTTGTGTGTAGCATTTACTATGTCCAGGCATTTCAGAGGTAAAGATTTGAATGGGACTATTTTCCTCACTTATTAGAAACAGAAGAAAAGGGGGATGCATTAGTGCTGTCATTGCCTTCAAGGACATGTAAAGCCTCTCCCAATGACAGATATATTTGATGCATTTTAAATGTTACTTATTTTCAGCATGCATTTTCAAGTACTAGATACCCTGTAAAAACCTTTAACACATATGGTATGACTTGAAAGAAAAATTGCCTTTTATAGAAGGCTGCATTTCAAAACTGAGGGATGCAGCTAAATTGTATCCATTAAACTCATTTTGGATCAAATTAGTATTGCTGGATGTGTCAGAAAATGGACACTTATTGACACCAGAATGCACTTTTCAATATGGAATATACTAAAAATATATTCCCCATTCCCAGTGCTAAAATGAATGCCTTGTTTCAGGACAAAAATAAGGTATTTTTTCTAACCAGTAATAACAACATGTCAGTCTGTTAAAAAGACAGTATGGGCTAAAGAGATATTGGACAATATTTTGACACTGATGAGTTACGGGGAAAAGGCACTTGGGAACTGGTATATGACTCAATTGTTCCTTTCTCTTAAGAAAATCTTAGTCAACAAATCTGGAAAGAAATGGTGTCAGAAATAACCATTAAAGACTTTATACTTACATTTGCTTGGACAATGACTAAATACCGCATTTTCTCTTCATAATTTAGTCTCTCTCGTAAAACTACAGCTCCAGACAAAGTTAGAGGAATGTCAAAAGTCTTATTTGATGTCTGCAAAAGAAACAAAAAACCGAAATAAAAGTATATACTATATTGTAGGATTAATTAATGACAGTGTCTTTATTGATTTATTTATTATAAAAGTTAAACATGGGCACTTTCTGATCAGTTCCTTTTTAAGTTCTTTGTACAGATTAATCAAGATCCTCTCTTGCCCCATGAAGATCAAGTTATTTTCAACTGAATCTCATAAGAAAATGATGTGTAAAAATATAACCTCTGCTGTTGCTCCTGCTAATATGTTTGTAAGTGTTTTTTTTTATTTTATTGCATATTGTAATTCATCAACTTGCAGAGGATCCCTATAAGCAAAGCTCCTATATTTCCTTTTCATTAAATCTTGCTCAAGTAGTAAGAAGATTGGAGGGATAGAGATTTCAAAATGGCTTTTCTATTTTGCAATGGATATTTCTTGCTTTTTGGTTTCTACATTCTTTCCATTTTTATGTTTTTCTTGCTGCATAGACAGTATTTCCAAGCACCACAGTTTAAGATCTCAATATCATTTTATTTTTCAATTCTTTTTCAAAACCCCTGCATTTCCCAAATGTTGTAGAAAGAGGCTAAAAACTAAATGTAAGGAAAGCAGACACCCTATCATTCAGAACTTGGTTAGCAAAGATTTAAGCATGTGTATATTTCACTGATTTTAGTCCTCTGCTGAAAAAGGTTATAATTACTCATGTGAAAAGAAGCCTTACTTACTTTTTATCTTATTTAATCAAAGGTGAAATTCTATTTCCTCTACACCTTCATTTTGAAAGGCAGGATTTTCAGTAGCATTACTAAAATTTAAAAAAAAATGCCATTGTATGCAAACCTAAAATGAGTTATTGTGACAATTGATTCTTTTGAAAATGTGTCAGCTGGAAGCTGAAACAAGATTTAGGGAGACAAGATCTAGAAACTGTTTTCAGTACTTTCACTGACTTCTACCATGGCATTTAGGAAATTAAAGCACAGAAAGATTCCCATCTGCAAAATGCAAATTATATTTAATTTAATCTACAGGAATGAATTAGATGTTGCATTTGTAAATTCTTTCAATGAAAACACTGCAGAAGAACAAAGTATTACTGTTTCCTTAAAAAAAAAGGATATTGCTGCACATTTTTGACCTGTAATGCTGGGCAAAAAGTGGTTGCCATAATACATTGGCCACATTACAGATAAATTAAATTCATAGTAAATCAAACTGTACAAAGTCATTTCTTGCAGGAGAAAAACAAACACAAACAACAAAAACATACTGAAAAACCTATTCAGATGAAAGTGCTTTACACAAGAACAAGAGGGAAGTTAAAGCAGAAGCAATGAGACAAGGGAAAGGATAGAAGAGTAATATGAAATATGCCTCAAGGTAAGAAAACTTTAAAATGGTAAAGTTGTCAAAGGAAGTTAAATTTCAAGCTTAGCAACCTTGACATTGTGTTTTCAGATTGCAGGCAGGTGTACAGTCTAAATGAAGTAACTTATTTTCTTTTCTTCAGGTGCTTCAGTGTAAAAAACAAAACACCCACCCACCCAAAAAAGCACTTCAGTTAAAATCTAGCATAGCTTACATACAACTAATTCTGAGCAAGAAAAAAACTTCTTTGGTTTTCATCACTACTTAAATGGAAGTCCAAAATTATACCAAGTACAATGACCAAATGACTCAACTTTAGAAACTAATTCCTACATAACTCTTGCATGACAGTGCTTTAGAATTTTATTCTTTAAAGTAACAAAACAAACGCGTATTGAATTAAAAAAGAAAACTCTGCTGACAAAATACGTTCCACACTGCCAAAGACTGAAAACAAGGGAACAATTATTTAGACTGAGAGTTTCTGGGGATAGTATTATTGTTCAAACTTTGAGGCCAGAGGCAGAATTTACATATAAACCAATTTAAGTGATTGGAAACCAGTTTAATATGCAACAGAACAGAAGATCAGTTCAAAGAAACTGGTTTCCAAATGGCCAAACCAGCTTTAATAAGCCTGAAAGGACATAGTATCAGATTTGCCTGTTTTAGGTTTAAACCAGTTTAACTAAAACCAGTTTTAGAATTTCTGTCCCAGGTTGCCTCCTGAATCAAGTTACCTCAGAGTTCTTCAGTATCCCAGGATACTTTGCAGCTGTGGGCTGTGCAGTCTGCTTCAGAGAAGCAGGGCTGACCCCACCCCAGCTGTCACAGAGCTGAGGCAATAAAGTCTCTGCTCCCTAGCCTGCACCTGTCAACCCAGCAGGATGAAGGGAAAGGTAATGGACCCCCAGGACCTCCTAGCCTGGGCTTGTACACTGCAGAGGGGGAGGGAAAGACCACACAGTGGGGGGGCTCTTGTCCCCCTACAGTCTGGTGAGTGGGGCTGGGATTGCCCCAGCCCTGCTCCCTTGCTAGCCACCCACCCCTCTGAGAGGCAGGGGGTGGGTAGAGAATGCACCCCGCAAACCAGCACTGCCCCCACCTGGGGCTTCCTGGTACCCTCACACTGGGTTGCATGGGCAGGCAACCTGTTTGGGGGACTCCATCCTACTCCCTCCTGTGCCAGGGGCTGAGCAGGAGGCGGGGATTCCTTTCAGCTCCCCAGGGCTGCCCCAGTCCCTGATTCGATTCAGTAGAGATTCGGCCTGATTCAGTGGTTGAATCTTTGAATTGGAATCGGATCAGAGGACCCTTTAATCTCTCTGAACCCTCCAAATTGGTTCGGAGAGATTCAAACAGATTTGGACATAGATAGTTTTAAATGTTTTTTCTACATACCTCTAGGTAGCAGGTGTTCTGAATGCTGCCGTGCTGGGGCAGATGCAGTGTCCCACAGAAGCATGGGGAGCTCCCCAAGTGCACTCGAGAGCAGATAGACAGGATCCCCTGGTCCACAGGGGATCACACGGGGGCTCCCCATGTCCCCCCAGCTTGACAACTGCTGCCTCCTGGGCCTGGGGGGGGCACCCAAGGTCCCCCTGAGGCTGATTGCTGAGCAAGGGAGGCACAGAGGGGGGTCCCAGTGTGCTCCCTGGCAGACCCAGAAATGGACTGGGAGTAATTCTGGTCCACTTCCAGGTTCGCTGCTGAGGACATTGAAGACCCCCTCCCCCCGTGCTCCTATTGGATGCTCCATCCACCCCAGAATCCCAATGATAATGAGCCACGCTGCTACATCAAGGTATATATATATATATATATATAAAAAAAAAACCTTTTAAAGCTATGCCTGTGTCCAAATCACTGATTCACTGGATCAGCATCAAATCTTCAGACTTCAGTTCAGCCAGACTGAATCAGGGATAGTGATCCAAATCAATGGATCAAATCGCTATCCCCGATTCAGGTCAAATCCGAATCGAAAAGGGCCCGTTTCACACAGCCCTATTACTTGAGTGGAACAAACCTAGTTTATCTGACAAGGTTACAGGAGTAACAAGTTACTTTTATAGAATATTCTTTGAGAATGCTTGGCAATAAGACTTAATTAAAATATTCAAAATAGAGTACTGAGACACAAAGTTTCAAATGATAAAACAGAATCAACCTTCAAGCCAGTCAGTGAGTGTTTTGACTCAGGTGTGCAAAGCAGATATGAATCCTGAAATCCACTTAAACTGCAGAGTAAGAGAAAGCCAGGCCAAAGCTGTTCTTGCCCCATTTACCATGAGACATTTGTACACATGCAAGCGACACAGCATCAGGTACTTTGAAAAATGCTGGGCACTGTGATACTTCCAGTTGTATAAGCAGCAAAATGCATGTCATCATTGAGAAAATGGTGGATATGCACTTTTGAACTAAAATATCTCAGAGATGCTTTAGTTCAAAAGTGCACCATCACCAATTTCTGTGCGTTGATGTGCATTTCACCATGTATACAACTGCACACAGTCCAGCACAGTGCATGTCAGCTCACATGTGGAGCAGACTCAATTAATTGAGTCTGCACAGAAGCAGCGAATCTCCAGCACATCACTGAACAAAAAAGTATGCGTATAACTGCTCAAGGATAACAAAGATTATCCCCTAGCAGATAAAAAGGCAAAAAATAAATAAATAAAATCAGTAGTTGACACCTTCAAAACATTTGTCAATGGCTTACAAGGTTTTCTTGTCAAAGACATTTGTCAGTGGGATGATATTTTTATACTAGATGGAAATATGTTGTACTTAGGAAAAGTAATGACATATCATTCATATGACCCCTAACTGTTTGTATAAGAGGATAGTGTTAAGGAAATATCAAAATAGTCTACATATAGGAGCTTCAAAAAACAAGTTCTGATCTTGAGTGAACCTTCTCAGAGATTAGGACATATATATATATATATATGTATGCATTCACACATTAAATTCTCACTGACATCCAATTTGCCTCTATTTTTACAGTTCAGCTTTACAAGGACTTTAAATGCTTTCCTACTTCGTGTTAGATCTTCACATTGTGGTCTGACAAAACAAGAGCCTAGCACTGTGTGTAGCATTTCATCCAATGCACACACACACACACACAGGTAGCTGTCTAGGGGCATAAAGCCATGGCTTCATATAAGTTTGTATTTGTAGTGGTGGAAAATGATTGCAGGAGAAATACATTCAGCCTGCAACCACCCTTCTCCCCTGTTTTTCACTCTTTCCTGAGAGTAGGCTGATCCTGGTCTGGGGAAGGCGTGGGCTGCTCTAGTCCTCCTGCTCTCATGGGAGACTGTAGCAGCAAGGTAAAAGCTCCTGCCTGCTTCTCATACCAGAGACTCAGAAGCACACTTTGAAAGTTGTCAGGCCAGGAGTACTTCTGCACTTTTTTGTGTGTATTGCCATTGTTAGGTAAAGTAAAACAATGCACATAATTTGGGAGACAACAGCTAGAACAGGAAAAAAAATAGCTAAGTCTGGGACCAAGAAAGGACTATATTGAAATAGCCAATGATAAGAAATGAAAATTAAAATTGAGAAAGAAAAACAAGCAAACATACAGGATCCCCAGGAGTCTGTAAATTTGGCAGCTGGAAAAGAGTAGCAGCACCAATTGCTCCCACAGCCACAGCAATTAACTCTGTCACTTTTCCCACACTGCTAAATTTATACACCCAAGGGGAGCCTGCGGTCCAAGTGATATAGCTCCATGTTCTAGGTTGCGCTGGTGTGCAGCTGCTCTGCAGTTGGATCTGGTATCCAGGGTCACACTGTCGTGCCAGATCACATCTGTGGACTGATCCACATGCCAGCCCCACACATGGGATACATCCAACAGATTGGCCCTGCACTACTTATCTGGGCTGCAGTGCTGAAGAAGTTGAATACCACTGGTCTAAATCAATAAATCACAATCACCACTTCTACTCCTAAGCCAAACCAAAGTAAATTAGTCCATGAATTTCTCTTTTCTGATAGGATCTATAATTTGATTGGAACCTTTCATAAAAGTTTAATTGAACAGGATGAATTTGCTTCCTAAATATATAACTTCTTCAATCACTTAAGAATTAAACTTTAAATAACAAATCAAAAATCAGGTTAATTTACTGCTCGTTTTTTCAACAGCAAGAAAAAAATTATAATGAACCTTGTTTAGGGGCAGAAGGAACAACATCAGATATTATAGGGACTTTCTGTCTTTTTCAGTTATTAGAACCATTACACTCCTGTAGTAGCCAGGCACAAGATAGATTCCAAAGCATTTATTTCTCATCGCAACTAATAACATTTTATATCTGATTAAGAAAGTTATGCAAAGTTTCTATAGAACAGGTACTAAGAGGAGAGTAATTAGGAAACTGACTCAATATTTACTTGCAATCTCTGGAGATCAGTCATGAAATAACTGCAAATTTTGTTGCAAATATAAAAATGGCAGGATATTGACCAAAGGCCCTTTTTATTCCCTTTAAGATGCCCTCCAGGGAAGGTATCATGCTGTAAATCTTTCAAATTTAAATGTTACAATTCTACCCCAGTTGTCCTTATCCTATGCTTACTTGAATGTAATCAATATCACCTTGTTACTATATATTTTGAGCTGTAATATTTCAAAGTGCACATACATGGCTATATAATAGAAGGATCAATAGTGTCTAAATGTTTTACAGTGTATCTGTACCAGGAGAGCTGGACCTGGATGTCAATGAACATTCTAAGTGTGTTAAGATAAGAACCTAACAGGAACTTAACCTAACCTGCTAGGAGATCTTATACCCTTGAAAAACCCCACTGACATTTATTATGAACACAGGAGTCAATGATAAGGGAAATTAATGTAGGTACACTAAGGAGCACTTATTGAACCATAGACACAAGTTTCATGCACTCCTGGGGCTGGGAGATTGCAGCAGATGTATCTTCAAGCCATAGGGGTGTGTGGGACACACCTATGGCTGGGAGCCACTAACAGTTGAGGTGAGTCCTGGCAGCAGCTGTTTGCTTCTTGACAGTGCAGGGGGAGCCCAGGATCAGGTTCTCCCTGCACTGGCAATAAGTCATGATGGGATCTAATGCATAATCCCACAGTTGTGCCTCCTGCTATATACTTGGATTACATATTAGATCCAAATACACCTTTATCTGCACATGTAGAGAAAGCCTGTAATATTCCAATTTATATCAATAGTCATACAAATTAGATATATTTCAATTCAGAAAACAAGTAGTATCCATCCGAGTTAAGTATCAGCTGTCAATGCTTTAAAAATGATTGAATTAAATGCAAATCTATCTAATCTATTAAAATAATGACAAAATTGTTTTGGGAAATTTGTTTTCACAGAACATGCCACTGAAACAAATATGACTTTGCAAAAACACTCTTTTAAATCAAGACAACATTTTCCGATGGAAATCTTCAGTGATAACTTTCCAACTCACTCTATTTAATGGCATCACATTGTGCTGTAATGTATAATATTCATAAGCAGAACCATCACAATGCATTAAAACATTGAAATGTAATTATGGTTAATGCATAAATGTTCCACCTTAGAATTTCCATTTAACAATTTCAAGTTGGGATTTTGAAAATCAGTAGGTTCCCAAATTACTTAGGTTTGTTTTGGGTTTTTTTTTAAATATTACACACCTATTTGTATTTGTAGCTGGATGGCAACAGGTACAAAATGGAGAGCATGTGTGGTAAATAAAATGGATCTGAAATAGGTAAAAAAACCCCAATAAAGTAAAATCCTTGACAGTCTGGAAAAAGTTAACTGTTTTCAGGAACACTTTATTGTCTTCAGGAAATTTGTATACTGAAAAATTCTATTATGAGATGAATCAACAGAAACACATTTTTAAAAAAAGGAGATTACTTGCAATTCGCTGCATTAGTCCTGGCAATTTTGTGTTTTGAAAGGTTACTTACATCTTTGCATTAATAATGTACTACGTTAATAATGTACAACTTCTGCTTAGTAATTCATTATATCAGCACTCTGTCTACTACGTAACAATTTAAAACCCTATTTAAAAAGAAAAAAAATCATAATTATTATTATAATTTTTTGTAATGCGACTTCTGGAAGCATTTTGCTGCACCTCTTCTACTACCTACCTAAAAACTGTTAGTCTTTGCAACATTATCATCCATCATTTTAATTTTCAGTGTCCTGTATAAAAGGTGCAAGGAGGAAAATTACATTAAAAATTGGGTGAGTGAACTTTTTTACCACCCTAGTGAGCTGTTCCATAGCAGCAAAGCAAACATCTGTAGTTACTTTGACCAAGAGAGTCTCTGACACATTCCAATTCTCAAAGAATGAGAACAGAAGCAACTGGAGCCAATGTCCATGTTGGACACTGACTTGAGGATAGAGGAGCATATACTGTCTTGTAGGAAGATGGATATTTTGACTGACAACAGTGTCTTTATTTTTCCAGCCTAAATTCTTAGCTAGAATAAGAATATAATTTAGGCAATAGGAATGTGGTATGGGATGGGAAGGAGTACAGGCAATTCAGTTAGCCTTTAATTAGCCACTATTAGCAATAAGAAGGTGGGGAGAGAAAAAGGGGGATTTCAACAGATAGCTACAAAGACAGGAAAGCACATACTAAAAAAAGGCACTAATAAAAGATGATTAAATGAACAATTGGGGATAAGAAAATATAATAAGTAATGAGCACTTGAGCTAAAATGGCAGCATTTGGGAATAAGGAAAACCATAAGATCTCCTTATGCCTCTACAGTGGTCATCCTTCTAGATCAGCATTTCCCAACCCATATGCTGTCAGGCAAGTCCAGATGTGCCACAGCATTTGGGGCTGGAGCCAAGCCCCCTGCCTGGCTGGAGCCATGCCCCCCCCCACCTGCTGCTGTTGGGCACAGATAGATAGGGAGCATGGCTCCAGCCCAAAATGCTGTCCAGGTGGCTATGTGCCACTCCCTCATTGGTGGCACATGGCCATCATGATCTTTCATCTTCAACTGACTAACAGACAACATGCAACAATGCATATACCCTGAACCTTCATGCAGATGATAAAACCAAAGAAAAATTTGATCAAGTTTTGTCATCTGTCCCCAAAAAAGAAAAGATAATTCTTCTTGGCTATTTCAGTGTTAAAGGGAACAAGGACTCTGAATTATGAAAATGAGAGACTCTGGAAGGTCAATTCAAATAGAATTCTTCTCCTGAGAAAGTGTTCAGAACATCTTATCACCACAAACTCTCCGTTCCCTTATGGATGCACCCCAGCTCAAAACACTGGCATCTGATTCAGTACATCATAGTGCATGTCTGGGACCATCACAGCATCTGTATCACCAGAGCTACAACCAGCACAGACAACTGGTGAGTGGATCATCATTTGTTACATTCCGTCATGTCTTTTTGTATTGCCCCAAAATGGTGTGAACAAAAGAAGCAACCAAGGAAGAGGTTTAATATAGAGTGGTTGAAAGACCTAGCTAAAAGTGATGATCTCCAGCAGTGTCTTAGTGAGAAACCATCTCCTGATGATTAGAGAGCCTCAAGATAGATACCCATGAGACATGCAAAGAATCTCCAAGACTTCTCCACAAAAAACTTCTGGACTGGTTCAAAGAGAAAGAGAAATTTAAGCTCTAATTGATAGAAAAAGGATAGCCTTCAGATCTTGACAGAATTACATTAACTCCAAACATAAGCAAAGACAATATCATCAAAGGCAATCCACAACACCCCATTAAGGACTATCTGGCAGATGCATCAACTTATTGAGAGGTCCTGAAAGCCATTAAGCATATGAAGAACAAAGTATGTGGTCCTGATGGAATGTCAGCTGAAAGTTATGAACAAGGTGAAAAAATGTCTCTCTCATCAATTACACACTATTGTTATGAAAATCTGGAAACATGAAAATATTTCCAGTGCCTTGAGAAATGCCATAATCATTATCATATTCATTAAAGGGAAATACACTTCTGGACGCCACCTGGACATGAGAAAGCAGTTTGACATTGTATACCTTGACTTCCAAAAGGCTTTTGATCCAGTATCGCACAATGTCCTCATGAAAAATTGAAGGATTGTGGGCTTAACTCCAAGACAGTCAGGTGGGTGAGAAACTGCCTGCAGGATAAGACCCAGAGAGTTCTAGTGAATAGATGTATCATCCTGGTGAGAAGTGGGCAGCTGTGTCTCACAGGGGTTGGTGCTCGGTCCGGTACTTTCCAACATCTTTATTAACAATTTGGATGTGAGAGTGAAGAGCTCACTGCCCGAGTTTGTAGATGACGTGAAGTTATGGAGGAGCATAGTCACACCTGAAGATAGGCTACAGATACAGGTTGTCTTTGGCTAGCAAGTTGAGCAGATTGGAAACTGATGAAGTTCAATGTTGAGAAATGTAAACTGCTCCAACTTGGGACAAGCAACCCCCAACATACCTACAGGCTTGGTGGCACCAAACTGACTAACACCACGAATGAAAGGGACCAGGGGGTAATAATAGACCACAATATGAATATGAGCTGTCAGTGCAATGCTACAGCCAGTAGGGCAAACAATACTTTGGCATGTATCAATCGATGCATCTCCAACAAAACAAAGGAGGCGATTTTTCCGCTCTACTCAGCACTGGTGAGACCTCAGCTGGAGTACTGTGTCCAGTTCTGGGCACCACACTCTAACAAGGATGTCGTCAAGCTTGAAAGAGTCCAAAGAAGAGCCACCCACATGATCAGAGTCTTAAAAGGCAAGTCATATGAGGAAAGGCTGAGGGATCTGGGACTCTGCAGCCTGAGGAAAAGAAGGCTGAGAGGGGACCTGGTAGCATCTTACGGTTACACTAGGGGAGTACATCAAGGGCTCGGTGAGCAACTGTTCACCAGGGCACCTGAGGGGAAAACCACTAGTAAGGGTCACAAACTCCTGGAAGATCAATTCAGGCTCAACATTAGGGAAAACTTCTTCACAGTCAGGGTGTCCAGACTGTGGAATAAGCTCCCTCCAGGGGTGGTACAATCACCTACCCTGGAAATCTTCAAGAGGAGACTAGACAATCACCTTGCTGGGATCACCTGATCTCCAGTTATCTTTCCTTCCTGGTGCAGGGGGCTGGACCCAATGATCTTCCAAGGTCCCTTCCAGCTGTAAAATTACAATCTATGAATCTAAGACTGCATTGCAGCAGTCATTGTGGTATTGTACTCCTGTCCATAGCTGGAAGATGCTTTCCCTCAATCTCCTCAATAGGCTCATGTTCCTCAGTATGCAGATTCTACCCGAGTTCCGATATTGTTTCAGACTACTCAGAGACATGATAGTTTTGTTGCTAGACAGCTATAGGAAAAGTGCTGTGAGCACCAAGATCTTTGCATAGCCTTCATTAAATTGAAGACCTTATTCAGGTCAATCAACAGACAGAGACCAAGGGCAAATACTGATTTGGATGCCCTTCAAAATTTGTTACTATTATCAGACTTCTTCACAACATGACGGCAAACATGCTAAGCAATCACTCAGAAATGGATCCTTTTACTCTTAGGACTGAAGTCAAGTAACACAGATGTATAATTGCATTAACACTCTTTTCCATCTATATTGTAGTTATTCCACACATTGCTGAAAGACTTCCATTAGGAGTCAGCATCAAATATCAGATGGATGGAAATATCTTTAACATCAACCAGTTGCATTCCAAATCCTAGACAACTGACACCTCCATTAATAATCTTCAGCGTACTTATGATTGTGCTCTGTGTGCCCTACCTAATTGCTTCAAGGCACTTACTGTTTCTGTGAAGTGGATAAAATGCTTTGACTCACTGTTAGCGTCAATAAAACTGAGACTTTTTACCAACCTATGTCAAACCAACAATCTGCTTCTCCACATACTAGAATTAGAGGGCAATCCTGGGAGAATGTTGAGCCTTTCCCCTACTTAGGTAGCCACCTTTCCCAAAAAGTAAACATAGACATCAATGTTCAACACTGTATTAAATCTACTGGTGCTGCCTTTGGACATCTCCAAAAATATGTCTTTGATATTCATGATGTCAGGACCCAACCCAAATTTATTGTCTACCATGCTGTTGCCACCCCTATGCAACTGTATGGATGTGAAACATAGGTATATCAGAAACACCTGAAAGCCTGGATGCTTTGAAGGCCAATCTGAAAAAATGCAATATTAACTTCTATACCTGGGAGACTGAAGTACTGAATCACACACAAGTGCACCATGATGTATGATAAGGCACTGATTATTTCAGTCAAACTTACCTCACTATGGTGATGGATAGATGAGAGTTAAAAGGAAAGAGCTTGACCAGCCATCACCAGGATCTACTCATTCCTCCCAGAACTTTTTGCCACACCTGCAGTTGAACATGTGTAACTTGGATCGGCTTTCTGAGTCATCTATGAACTCACCAATGACATCCCTATTTAATGGAAGACTATCATCCTCATATCAAGGGACGACGGATGACAAATCTGTCTCATTTGTTCTAGTGATGTGGGGGGCCAGACTGCAACTCGCTAGGCCAGGTACATCCGTGGGAATAGGAGTTTGGTAACCTGTTGCTGCCATTTGAGTTTGGGGGACTGTCTGTAAATTAGAACAGTCTTGTTCCCTGCGGGCAATGACCCTCAGTTTCCAGGAGGTGTTAAAGGTCATGAATAATATGTCTAAGGTGTTCAAGCTAGGGATTTGGTTGCAACTAGAAGGATTCTTCTGTTCTTCTCTCAGGGCTGATATTGTAGCAGGTCAGAATGAGGTTTGAGTATGTTTTTCTTGATCTGAGAGGCTACAGTTCTGGGACTGAACTGTAATTGTAGGAATCCTTGGCCCCAGGTCCTTAAGGTGTTCACCCTGGTCAGTGGCATCAGTTCATCTGTTCTTAAACAACAGAACTTTAAAAGCCAAAAAGCCAACTTGAATGCAATATTGTGGAACAGGAAATCATTGAACTTCAGACTAACACAGCTAACTACCTCTTTCTGATAATTTATTAGTGCTAACTGAAACTCCCAATTTTTTCCCTCCAACTTGAAAAAAAGGCTCCTTTTTACTTTTCTTCTATGGCTAATTTCCTGCTGTGTCTGGCAGCTGAAGATTTTATCGTTTAACTGTGTGGGGTTGAACTTGAACAATTGCATGAAGTCTGAAATGTAGCACCATAGGTATTAAAAGCCTGTAAATGATAAGAGATGCATTCCCCCTTCCACTTTTATTTTTAACATATTGATTTGTATATTATCACACTAACTAGAAATATGTTATAAAACACACTATTGGTACCTCTTATTTATCTCTTCTCAGAGGGCCCCTCTACTCATGCAGGTAAAGACACCATCGACTCTAATGCACAATCCACACAACAATGTCTCCTGCCTCAAGTTCCTGTAGCAGGGAGCCCCTCAGCTGATAGTTCCCTAAGCCATAGGGGTGCCCCATGCATCCCCACAGCTGGGAGACCACAGCTGCTGTGATCTTCCGGCCGCAGGGGCACATCACACATTCCATGGCTGGGAGACTGCAGCTGTGGGGCTTACCATACATGCTCACAACTGGGAGATCACAGGTGGTAGGATGCCCACAGAGCTAGGAAATTGCAGCAGGTGTGGTCTCCCAGTCATAGGGGGAGAGACTACATGTGCAAATTAAAGATGGATAGAAACTAACTATAAAGTCATTACACATTTACCAGCAATAATTTTATAGCTATGTGGACCTTTTTAAGACACCATAGTTAATTTGCACATGTAGGGAATCTAGATTAATTGTATAATTAACTAAGTAATTGCATAATAGATATAACATAGTCAACATATGTCATTATAGTGATACAAATCACTTAGTTTAAGCACCTAGACAGTTTAGGAGTCTTGCTGTGAAGGATATGACCTCTTTAGTCCCACAAAGTAATATCTGGTTATTTCCATATAACCTAAGTTTGCATTTCATGACTCCTTACTAAATATCCTCTGTAGTACATTTTGCCAGTCACTTCAAATGAAGTGTTTCAAAGAAATACCCTGACAGACACCAGATGCTTTTCTGCCACCAGTATTGAACTGTATTCAATCCGATTTATATTACGGCTGTGTGAAATTTTGACGACTATTTCATTTCTAAGCTGTTTTGATGTGTTCCAAAGCTCAAAACAGCAAAATCAAAATGAAACAAAAGGCTCTGAAACAGCTTGAACTGTTTTGAAAAGTTTTGAGTTTTGAAGCAGCTTGGTGACGGGAGGCGGGGGAGAGCCAGGGCTGTGCTCCTAGCAGCTCCACCAGTCCCACTGAGCTGAGCCTATCAGTGGAAGGCAGGGGAGAGCCAGTGGCAGAGCCACCCTGAGTGCATCCCTGGCCCCAAGTGCAGCCCTGGCCAGTGGCTCTCCCCAACCTCCTGCTGCTGGTCTTAGCTCCATGGGGCTGGCAGAGCTGATCAGAGTGAAGCCCTGGCTCTCCCCCCACCTCCCACCACTGGGCTACACTCTGACCAGCTCCACCAGCCCCACAGAGCTCAGCCTAGTGGTGGGAGGTAGGGGAGAACAAGGGCTGCACTTTGCCTCTGGGATGAGCTGAGGGGCTGGTGGAGAAGGTCAGGGTACAGCCCTGATGCTCCTGCACCTCCTGCCACCAGGCTGCACTCTGAGCAACTCTGCCAGCCCCACAGAGCTCAGCCCAGCAGTGGGAGGTGGGCAAGAGGCAAGGCTGTGCTCCACTGCCTGCCACCAAGCTGACCTCTATGGGGCTGGCAGAGCCAGTCGGAGTGCAGCCCTGGCTCTCCCCTGCCTCCCACCAGGCTGCATTCTGGGCTGCGCTCCAACCAGCTTTGCCAGCCCCACAGAGCTGAGCCTGGCAGCAGGAGGCAGGGGGAGCCACTGGTCAGGGCTTCACTTAGCAGCTCCACCACTGGCTCTCCCACCACCAAGTTGATCTCCATGGGGATGGCAGAGCTGCTTGGAGTCCAGCCTTGTGGCAGGAGGCAGGGAGAGCCAGGGCTGTGCTCGAGTGGCTCTGCCAGCCCCACAGAGCTTAACCTGCCCTCCCCCAGTGCTTCCAGACTCCTCCAAGGGGTGCAGCCCCCCAGATCTGCATGCAGGATGCCAGGAGGCTGCCGCTGCTGCCTGGGGTCAGCGGCAGCACCAGTCTTCCCAGCACTGGGCACGGGCTGCGCCCAGCACCGGTCCCACGTGACAGTGGCAGCCTCCTGTCATCCCAAGCACAGATATGGTGTTCTGCACCCCTGGAAGGAGTCCTGCACAGCCCTACATCCCTCCTGGGGGTGCGGGTCCCCAGATCTGCACACATGATGACAGGAGGCTGCCACTGCCAACAAATGACACAAGTTTTGCTTGTCAGCAACTTGAGGTGCAGTTTCCCAGAAATGCCTGGAGCAATCTCCTTGAACCACGGCAGGCTTCATGCACTCAGAAGAGGCTACCATCCCTGCAATTTTCATCTAAATCAGAAAAGAAATTACAACACTGTAGGCATTTTCACGATTCCCCATTATAGCCTATGGGCAAAATGTCAAAACATATCAAATCA
>NW_017728920.1:13135060-13145057 GCF_001723895.1 Crocodylus porosus | reverse complement strand
GTGCCCTAATGAACTGAATGCTGGCCCATGAGGGTGTCATCTGGACACCCAACAAGATTCAGAGGTATTCTGTTTAACTGTGTGCTTGTGTCTGACTGTAGTTATTGTTTCTCTGATGAACTGATTCTTGGCATATGAGGGTGTCAGCCTGTCCATGCTGATCAACCCAGCTGGGTCAGGCGTGTCACGTTACTCTGTGTGTGTTTGTGTGTATGACTGATTTGGGGACTGGAGAACCCAGCCCCACTAAACTGAGTCCTGCAAGATAGCTCCATTGGGGGTGAGGGCTTGCAGGGGGAGAGATACAGCTCTGTATAGAAACACCAGTAACACAAGCAGCACATTAATAGAATTACCAAGACCCTAGCCCTAATAAATGAGCACACCCCAATGTAGTGGGCAAATCTGGTAACACCAGTGGCACCCTCCTGGTCCTGCTAGCAGTCATATGGCCCTCCTGTGACCCCACTGAGTTAGGGGGAACAGGCTTGGCTGCAATTCTGTGCTCATCTTGGACAGAGGCAAGAGAAGTGGACTCACTTTCTCTTTTGGGTATCATACTTGTCTATTTACGTACGTCTGCACATTCTGAAAGGCATCATTGAAAGTGTTCTGTGACCTCTGTATTTCAACATAGGACTTGATGACCACATCTTTCAAATTCCACATGGTGTCTTGGACTTCCTCAAGGATGGCATCATCCTTACACAGTGACTTATGGAGTTTATCCCACCAGGCCTCTGTGTGTTCTGCTCTGGCTACTGAGGCGTCTGCCAAAACCTCAAGCAAGGTTTTGTGGGTCTGTCTCTGCTTGCTGCAAAAATCTCTGCAGTGCTTTGCTATAGTGTGAGCAGGGTGCTGTTCCAGGAAGCTATGGGTTGCAGCAGCTGCTAAACAAAGAAAAAAATCACTGGTTGCCTTCCCCCAAGAGAAGGAAAGTACACCCCCCTCACCCCCACCATGTAGTGCACAAAATGCCAGAAGGCACAGAAACAGACCCCGCTACAGTGGGGCACCACTCATACTGCCCAAAACTTACAAGTACTGACTTTGGAAACAGGTCCAAGGCTGCCACTGCCCATGCTAGCTTCAAAAAATTAATTAAAGCAAATAATTAGTTTGGTGTCTGTTATATTACAAGCTAATGAACCTGTCATGCACCACCACCAAAATAACATGGCAATCCACCAATGGCAATGCATGAATTTCTCCCCCTCCCCTCCTGCCCCCCCAAACCAAACCAGCACTAACCCAAGTGTTGCCTGGCAGTGACAAGAGACACATTACAAGAGACTTACCAGGGCCAGCATGTTCTTGGGTCTTGGTAACAGTACATGATGTATCAGCAGTATGGGTTTCTTCCTGACCTTCCATCTTCTCCACTTCATTAACTGTGCTAGTCCATGGAATAGAGGGGCTAAGTGGCACTAAGTGTATGGTGACTGATGGTTCTTCCAGCTCCATACAGTTGAGACATGCTCATGGTTTCACCCCCAGGAGAGGCTGTAGCCACTTCTTCCTTCTCCTTCTGCCCAACCCCAGTGCTGAAAGTCTCCATATCTGGGTTGTTGCCCGCATCCCTGGAGAGAATGATGGAAAGCTTAACGTAGAAGGGGACAATTGTGCTACCTGCCCCAGAATGAGGGTTTGCATCTTTGCCTCTGTGAAATGCTGATCTCAGGGACTTGATCCTGTGCCTGGGTCCAGTCAAGATCGTGTCCTCATGCCTGCATGTCTTTTGCAATCTCAACATAAACAGGCTACTATTCCTCCTACTTTCCAGCCTGTCTATGATCCCTTGCTCTGAACAAATGTCAAGTAAGTCCTCCAGTTCTTCCCGGGTCCAGTTGGGTCCATGGGCTTTGGAGGCATCAGCTGTGAAGAGGTTGATGGTGCCTCTTCATGGGAGCCCAATGGCCCTGGCCATGAGTTACCTGAATGGAGCATCACCACACTGCAAAAGGAACTCCTGATGTGCCCGAAGCCAGCTTTATCAGCCCAGCAGGGTGGCACACCAGTGGGTCTGAGAGCTTGGAGGAGCTCAGGAATTACATCAGGTGTTAATTGCCACAAGTGATTAATTAATTATCATGGCAGCACATTAATTAGCTAGATGAGTGGCAAAAAGCAGCGGGGCAAGGTTTACAAGCCCAGGTGGGCTGAGAGCAAGGGGGAAGCCAAGCACACCGGATATTTTTCATTCCTTTTTTGTTGTTGTTCCTTTTTTGGTTGTTCTGGAAGCTGAGTCCGACAAGAGAAACCTACTGTCAGAGTCAGACCTGGGTGAACACCACCCCTCCCAGAATTAAAATGATCCACCAAGTTATGGCAGGAGAGAGCTAAGAGGAACCCAGTCTGACTAATTGGCCAGGGCTTTTTCCCCAGCACAGACTGGCAGATGGATGTCATCAGGATGCAGAGGATCATGCCCTTATGTGGTGATTCCCTGATACCAGCCTCCTGGGCCATTGACTCCATAATGCTGGCCTTGGCTTTCTGAGACATGGTGAAGCAGTTCATGGTCAACAGCACAAGTGATTTGTGAAAGGGGGCTGGCAATTTTTTGTTGGGGAGGGGCACCTTTATACTCAGGCTGTGCTTGCATGAGGGTCTGGGAAAATTCCAAGGACTGTGAGGTCAATACCTGTAAGTGTCAAAACACCCAAAGGTGACGAAGCACTCAGTTTAACAAGAAAAAAGACCTGGTGATGGTGTAAATAAGGCCATTGTACTTTGGGATGGCTGCTCAATGGCCCAGAATGTTGCAAAAGTCAATATCTACCTGCCTGCTTCTGCAAAATAATTTTATTACAGAAGCACAGCCTGTTTTCTGTAAAATGACAAAAGTTTTGAGTAGCCTACATTACCAGGAGAGGAGTAGGCAAAACATTTTTTGTTTGTAAGTTTGATTACATCAGAACACCAGTGGCTGCTAAGCTTGGGATGAAAAGATATGTAAGAGCCCCAATGTGAAGTGAAGTGTTGAAAAAGCAGCTACACCAAGCTGCAGACCACACAACACCCTACACTCCCTGCCCCATCCCCACCCCATCCCTGTCTCTGCCCCCCTCCCCCGCCCTGGCTTGGTGCAGATGGGTGAGAAGCCACTGCTGATGGAGATGGGGAAAATGGACAATGAGGATGAAATACATGATGATGGAGAACAACACAGTGAAGAGTCCTCTGACATGGAGAATATGGAGGACATGGGTCAGCAGAAGGAGGAGGAGGTGGTAGTACTGCTTTTGCAAATGCTTTTTACCTGGGGATTACTGCCACAATGCTTCAAAAGAATGGAAACTGTGCTACACTGTTCACTGGCAAGTTGTGTTCCTGGTTTAACAGCATTAATGGCAATAAGAAGATGATACAGGTACCCAGAGGACTTGGAATACCCAGAGGAAATCAAAGAAGTGCAATTTGACTGGACTCTGTTAAGAAACCTGAGGAGGACCAGAATTAACATAGTGTGGGCCCACAAGAGGAGCTTGTACTGGTGGGAGCAAATTGTGTTGACAACTTCAAGTGTCCAGCAGTTCCTGGAGATGTTCCAAATGAAAAGGGAGACATTCTATCATATCAGCTTGATGCTGGGTCCTCACATCATGAGGCAGGACACTAACATGTGTTGGGCCATCCCACCAGACAAGAGGTTTGCAATGGCCATCATGAAACTGGCCAGCCCATCCAGCCTCCGTTACATTGCAAAACAGTTTAGCGTGGCTGCCTGCATGGTCAGGCTGGCAACTTGTGAGGTATGCCAGCTGCTTAAGGAGATTACTGCAAACAAAATTCTCCACCTGGCTAATCTGCAGCAAGTCATAGATGGCTTTAATGAGAAGGAGTTCCCAAACTGTGTGGAGTCTTTAGACAGCAGTCACATCCCAGTGCTGAGCCCTGTGGGGAGGGCTTTCACAAACAGGAAGGGATATGCCTCATGGGATCCTGCAAGCCATGGTAGACCACCAGGGCTGGTTCATGAACATTTATAATGAGATGGGCTGGCAGCATGCATGATGCACACATGTTCAGAAACTCCCCTCTGCCTGGCTTTGTGGAGAAAGGACACTGCTTACCCAGCGATCCATGGTGCCAACATTCCCCCAGTTATATTAGCGGATGCTGCCTACTCCCTAAAGCCCTGGCTTATGAAGTCTAATGGAGAGAATATCACTGACCCACAGAAGATGGTTTTTAACTGTCTGAGCAGTTGCAGGATGCCCATGGAATGTGTTTGGCCAACTGAAAGGACAATGGAAGGACACTGAAAAGACACTTATGTGTCAGCTCAGGATGGAGGAAGAAAATATCACAGTCTTTGTAGTGGCAGCCTGCATGCTGCGCAATATGTGGGAGAGCTGTGGAGAGGTTTCAAGGAGTCATGGGAAAAAGAAGCATGACAGGCAGTAGCCAGACAGCAGAGCTGTGTCCAGGCAGCAGCAGCAGCACAGGGGCTGAGGAGATATCCACAAGAAGAGGCTGGTTGGGCAGCCCTTGTGCATGATTGTGTGGCAGGATATATTGCTGACAACAACACCTAGGAAGGCTTTATTATCCTGGTTATGTTAAAATAAATTCATTTACACTTTAAATCTGTGTCTGTCTACAGAGGCATGCAGACAGCGAATAAGGGGTGGAAGGGAGGAAGGTCAGAGGAAGAGGGAGGACATCTGGACTGGGCTAGGGGTTTGCTGCTGCCAGACTGAGTGGTTTGGGGTGAGGGGCATTATTCACAGCCACCCACATCTGAATAAGCCTTCCCCCACTACATGGGTGACAAGGATAACTATTATAGCTCTTGGCCGGTTAGGCAGGTGAGGGGACCAAGCCAAACAGCAATCCACATTTTCAAAAACTTTCCAAAAACTTTTATAAAACAATTCACAACACACCTCCCAAATCTGTATGTGTCACTACACAAACATATTGACGGTGTACCTGGGCAGGGAATGGGAGGGTTCCAATGGGAGCCCCCTTGGAAACTGTATGAAGATCAATGAGCATGGGGATGCTGGGAAATGTAGTCCAAAACAAACAAACAAACAAAAAAGCCAGCAGAGCTTGCCACCACCAACATCAACAGCAATCACAAATCAACTGAGTGGCAACAAACACCCACCCACCCGCTACTCTAAACCCTGAATATTTTACGATATCATAGCAGTTATAGAAGCTATAGTAAATGAAAGAAAAAACACATATATGTGTAACATGGTGGGATGCAAATGGAAAGGGAAAGGAATGGGAGGGGATGATTCAAGGACCGTGTCTTTGGGATTGGGATGGGGTCTTTGGGATTGCATACTGATGGAGCGAGACCAGGCAGGTGCAAGTGACAAGGATGTTTGGGGTGATCATGACCGCACCCGGGGAAGACTCCCAGTGAGAGTCAGGACTGCCCAATGAGACTCTAGGGACAGGGCCTGGGGAGCCCGAGTGGTTAACATGTGCCTCCTGATGTAATACGTTAGGAAAGATATTACAAGGGGTAAATTGGTATTTGACTCCCCCTACTGAAATCTGCAGGGAATGACACACAAGGCTTAACTCACTCGAAAGTGCCATTCATGCAAAGATGAATACCGTGTTGTGCAAACAAAAATGAACCACACCCGAAAAAAAGCCACGTTAAAATTTTCAGGTGCTCTACATAAACGCCCATATCACCTACACACCCCTGGGGGGTTAACAGACTGTAAATGATAGAAGATGCATTCTCCACCACCACCCATTTTTTGTTGGATTTTTTTTACATATTGCTCAGTTAAATTTCCTTGTACTTTCTTATTTTTATTCTGCAGAAAGTTATAGTTTTTAAGAGACAGACAAAGCCTAGTCATGGGGAAGCTATTAAGAACAGTTACCAACTACTAAAATTCCAGGCTAGTGCTTTCTAGAAATAAGCTGGTCATGATTACTGTTACAATATCTTTAGTGCCTTTATGAGGTGAAGTAGAAATTAATAGAAACAGCATGCTGTATCCCTAGTCTATTTTTGAGATCGCTATGCAGGAAACATTCATTATATCAGATTATATGTTTTTGATGAAGAATAAGTATAACTTCTAGATTTTTTTAGAAAAGAAAGGAAAGAAATAAGAGGACAGTTTCGGAACCAACATAAATATTTATATATTATCATACTAACTGATGTCATGCTAAAAATGTTTTATTATAAAACACACTATTGCTACCTCTTATTTATCCCTTCTAAAAGGGTCCCTGTATACATGCAGGTAAAGACTCTATTCAGAGCTGTCCCTAGTGGTGTATGGGGCCTGGGGAATATCAGCCTGTGTGAGGCCCAGGAGTGGCAAGCAGGGGCGGGGGTGTTTACCAAGTTTTGGTGAACTGTCGAGGGCCACATGGGTAGAGACTGGAAGTCCCATCCCTTAACCCCTGACCTTTGCTGCCAGAAGTCCCTCCTCTTGCCCTGGAAGTACTCCTTTTGGGAGGGAGGGTGCTGCAATCCTGAAACCAAAGAAAACCCAAATCATATTTAAAAAATAAACATCTACTGTAACTTATTTTAATTTTATTTTAAACAATCTTGTACTCATTTATGTGTTTTCAAAGTGTACCTCGAGGTGATTCTATAACAGCTCAAAATACAGTCCTACTATATATTGTGTGTGGGCAGTAAGGGGGTGTATGTGGGAGAGTATGGTTGGGGAGTGTGGGGGGGATATAGTGGGTGTGTGTGGATGGCTGTGGGGTATGTAGTTGGGGTGGGTGATGTAGGAGGGTGTGGGGTTATGGCAGGTGGGGTGGGAGAGACAGAAACAGGGCTAAGCCAGTTCCATCAAATGTGGTTCTCATGGACTGCATGCGAACCTCATGTGATGCAGCCAGGCAGACCCTGAGCCCCAGGCTCCATGCTCCTGCTGACCCACCCTGGTTTCTCACTGGCCCCAGGGCACCAGCACAGGCTCTGTGCTCCTTCCTGCTGCCACCACTCCCCCACCATTTCCCTGCTTTCCATCCGGTATGCCCACCCACTACTGCTGCCACCCCTTTCTAGACACCACTGCCACTACTCCGCATGCCACCTCAACTTCCTGTGCCCCCCACTCCCTAGACCACCACTACTTTCTGCAGCTCTCCCTCCATTCTCCCCACTGCTGTCACATACCAAATGTCCTCTGTAGTGCCAGTTATTTCAAACGTGATATTTCAAAAAAATACCCTTACAGATCCCAGATGTTTTTTTCAGTATTGAACAGTAATGATGGATGGATGCCTGGGATGAGATGGATACAAATCACAATGGATGGAGCAGCATGAATAGGAGGGGGAGTCAGTTTAAGAGTGGCAGAATCTGAGGAGAGGAAACAGCCAAGCTGATTCTATGGGTGCTTAGTATGATGTGGACTAGAAGGGAAGAGAGGATCTACTTTGAGGTACTCAGAGCTTTGGAGACTAGAGAGAGTACAGCTGAGTTAACCTTGGGGTGGCTCAGGGTCTAAATCCTGGGACTGGTTAACCCTTTGAGGAAGGCAGGGTCTTCTTGCTTTTTTACCTTTGCCCCCACTAAATACCTTTATTGACGAAGAGCTGTCTGCTTGCTGCTTAAGACTTTGGGGTGCACTATCTCTCCCTTTGAATCACTAAAGTCTCTCTTTTGGGAGCTGAACTGGAAGGTAGTTTCTTGAAGCAGAGCCATGGATAAGCAGGGAAGATCAGGGACTGAAAAGCTGGAGCCTCAGAGTTGGAAGCATCCAGAGCTCTATTCCACTCTAGAAGCCATGCTGAGTTGTCTTCAGGGGGTACTCAGAGAAACCAGACATATCCAGTGAGTCCCAAGCAAATACTTACCTGGTGGAATCAGTGACACATTGACACACATTAACATACAAACAAACTTTTATAAAAACACAGTTAAAATAAACACACACAAAATTACACATCACATTTAGACTAAAAATTGACATGTTAACTTTCAATTGGTAGAATGTATTTTTCAAAGTAAGAATCAAATGAATGTAACCGTTTACAATAAAGTATCCATTACAGTTTTAAACTGTAGTATTCATCCAAAGAAACTTATAATATTGATTCATGCCAAATAAAAGTATTGGCTTGGTCTTATCTGACCCAGTGAATCAGGATGATTAAGGGAATTCTTTGGTTTCCTTAGCTGAAAAAAATACCTGCTAAAATCTGATTTCCAGACTTGCAATCTGTGAAGTGAGAAAGACTCATTTGCTTACCAGTAAAGACTGAAATTCAATTTGAACTATGGCCACAAAACTCATCTAAGGGGGAAAATGCCCATGTAAATTTAGGAGAAAATTTTATAGCCTAAATAAAAGTACAAAATAAAATACAGAAAAATAAAAGGTAAGTTATACATCTAATCATGCATTTCTTGCAGCTGACAAGGTTTTTTGTGTTTGTTTGTTCATTTGTGTGTGGGGGGGATGTTTTGTACCATTAATTTAGATGAAGTAATCTGCCAATTATAACAGGTATTAAAGAGAAGAGAGATCCCAATTCTACAAGTTACTGTTAAGGACAATACTGTATGGGGGATGTATTTTAAAGCTTGATAAGTAAAGGTCAAACTGTAAAACTCACATTACGTTTAATATGGAATCTTATAAGGAAACTCCATGCAGAAAGATTAATTGATCTATGGAAATTCAGCAATGTGAAGAAGTTAAAACTAGAGTCTTTCAGTGTTATGTTCTTTTTTTAATCAGCTTTTAATTAAAAAAAATACTAGATTTATTCTGTCCCCAGATATCACCCCTTTGCCCAGGTTCAATAAACTCTTATCCCAACAAATTCAGGTTTTCCCTAAAGCTGTACATTTCAGTTATCATTTAACAACTCTCCCATCTTCCCCCACCAAAACTACTCCCATATCAATGATAGCTGAAGTCCAGTGCATTTAGCCAATTTCTCCTTACTGCTAAAACATCTCTAAATTCTTATTTATGACAAAGGGCTATAAGAACCTCTGCAACAGATGTTGGTTCCTTCTTCACCAGCAGAATGCTCATCTGTCTGTTTCCTAAGATTTTACAACACTTTTGTAACAAAGAAGAAAAACTATACTAGGGTTTGTGGCCACAAGCACCATCAGGCTTTTTTAAGAGCTGGCATATGGTATAGTCATGATGCTTTAAGTACACAGAGACTAGGATACCCCCAAAAAGAACATTCTTATCATCTTCAGCCTGGGAAAACATGCTGATGTTAAGATTTAGAATTTGGTCAGTCTTGAAAACAATATAAAGATGACATTTTTATAGGGCCCAATTTTCTCTAAACCAATAAAATTACAATAGTGTAGCTACAAACTAAATTGCACTAGGATTTTTTTAGTGTTGGCAAAGGAAAGAAAATGACTGTTTTTAGAACACAGAATTCTCCAGGCAGTGCAGTATAATTGAAAAGACTACTGCTAAGGATTAGGGCTGTGCAAAATTTCACTGGCTGTTTTGTTTCAACACTGTTTTGACTTGTTTCAAGCTTGAAAAAGCAAAATCAAAATGAAACAAATGGCTTTGAAACAGCCTCAAAACAAAAAAGGTCAGTCAAAACATTTCAAAAGTTTTGAAACATTTTGAGTTTCAAAGCTAAAGCTAGGCTTGCCTGCAGGAAAACGGAAAGTAAGGAGAGGGAGGGGGATGAGGGGGAAAGGACTGCTCTCTTATTGACTGTGTAGCTGGCCAGTGACTGTGATCCTTCCCTGAGGTCCCTTCCAATCCCAGTGCTCCGGGGGAGGGATGGAAAAACAGCATAAAAGGCAGTATTGAAATGGCCTGCTTTCTGCTTTGCTGTCAGTTACCGAATTGTTTTACATGCAGTAAGGCAGCGGCCCTAGATTTTAGGAGGGGAGTCTTCAACAAGCTAAGGAGGATAGTTGGAGAAGTGCTGAGGTCCCGGGGGGGAGGGGAGCCAAGTGTCCAAGGAGAGTGGTCGCTCCTTAAGGAGACGATCCTCCAAGCCCAAAGGAAGGTAATCCCAACGAGGATCAAAGGGAGCAGGA
>NW_017728920.1:13132828-13134960 GCF_001723895.1 Crocodylus porosus | reverse complement strand
CTAGATGATCTGCTCAGGTCCCTTCCGACCCTAGAAACTATGAAACTGTGAAACTATGAATACGAAGTGATTGTGAACTCGCTATGTGCATCCACAAGTGCACCCTGCTGTACTGTTGGTACCATGTAGTCATTTAGTACTTCCTAAAGCAAGAGCTAAATGACTGCACAGTACCTACCAGAACGGCACAGTCCCAGTGGTGTGTGGGTAGTTTCTGACCCTACTGTGCAGGGGCAATGAGCTACTGTGCAGCAGTTCATTGCTACTGGGCAGTAGCAGTAGCACCACTGTAGCTTGGCACTACGATGATGTAGCATCTCACATAGAAGCATCCACTGAGTCTGACTGTATCATTAAACAATTCTCCAAAAACCACTGCAAAAATTTAAGTTTAAAAAGCCAAAGCATTATGCTTTTACTATATTGCTTAACATAAAAAAAAAAACCCAACACACACATAGAAACTGCATTCAAACAGAAGTTATACATCTAGGATATATCATAAGCAAAGTCAAACTCTGAAACTAGAATTTATTTAGAAAACTAATTGGAAAATACTTCTACAAGGACAAGATCTTTCCTATATCACAGAAACAACACATATACAATTATTATTCACATTCATTCAAATTTCATGTGATTGTTTCTTCCTGCTCCAATGCACTAATATTACATTTTATGCAAGTTCTGCATAGTAGCTGCGCAGTCAGAAATACTGAATTTCAGTTAAGTATGTCCAAGCAATCTTCCAAAGCAATTTTAAAACATGGGAGGATGTTGCCTATAGGTCTGAAAATTATTAATACGGCAGATGTAGGGGGTGTATCTATTTTAGCATAATAGTACTACATTTATGGTGCCCATTTGAGTAATAAGTCTGTAAAATAAAAGGAAAAGCAGAATGGGGAGTGGTCAGGAAGTATTCAAGAGAGGCAAGTATATGAATACTAATTTCTAACATTTACAAACAAATTTTGGGGGAAGAGCTATTGTAAAATTTACAACATTACAAGTCTACAATACAGTCACTCAGATAAGAGGAAAGAGCACCCTTTTGGGTCCAAAGTAACCTAATGTGTAACATTCCCAAGGTTACATTCTCCAGACCTAACATAATACTTTTTCCTGCTCCCTTGAGAGGGTGACACCATCAAATAATTTTTTCCATCCCACTCTGGTATTTGGGACAAGTGACATAGTCTTACTTCTCCCCCCGTCCACATGTGACAGAAGCAAGCTTTCACACCCGATGCAAGCACCGGCCTGCCTCCCATCTATGGGGCAGCTGCCCACCTCACTCTTCTGCCACGCCTTGATGCAATAGTACTGGGGTATTAATCAGGTAGAAGGCTGTCCATTTTGAACCCCAGTGTTTAGGGAAATATCCTCAGCTCTGTTCCACCCCTATACTGTGGCCCAGGCCTCACAGATGGCATCCCAGGCAGCTAACTCAGCCATACCCTTCATCCCATTAGCTGTGGTCCCCTCTCCAGGACCTTCAGCTCCCCCTTAGGCCCTGGCCCCATCTCAGGCCAGTTGAGATCCCAAGCCTCTTTCTCTATGGGTATCTCTCACAGTGGGCCACCTTTGTCCTTTGACCCCCCTTTGGGTCCTGGCCTCAGCATGGACCAATTGAGGTCCCTTGAGTCAGGTCTAAGCTGCATGCCCATCCACAGGGTTTGGGGGTCCCCGATTCCCAGCTCAGGTGGTTTGCAAAGCATGCCTGGCCCCACAGGATCAGTCACCCTGGCAGGCTCAGGTGCTTCAAGAAGCTTACCTGGCCTTCCCTGCATTATTTAGTCCACCCAAAGGTCAGGGCTGAGGTTAAAGCACCCCAACCCGTCTTACTCCAGGGAGGTAATCACTCCTGGTATTTACATGGGGACTGCTATGCCACCAGAAGCCCCACCAGGCCTTCCTGCCCTGGCAGAGTAGTTTTAGGTCATGCCCAGGACCAACTGAGGTCTCCAGGCCATCCCCATATCCTCACCCATACCTCTGTGGGAAAAGCGGGGGGGCTGAAAACCGTTTGCTTTTACAAGAACTTAGGAAGCATCTACATGCAGCTTGTTTCCCGCTCTGTTGTGCAAACATGCAAACCGCAGACTTGCAGTTGGAAAGTCCTTAGCTTC
>NW_017728920.1:13107795-13132817 GCF_001723895.1 Crocodylus porosus | reverse complement strand
GATGTTCTGATTATTAGATGTTAATCAGGCAGGAGGCTGCCCTTTACCTGCCCTGATGACAAGGGCCTCTGTACACGCTCCAGTCTCCCCTTGACATGCCTCATGCCTCACAGGTGTTTCTTGTCCTAACACCAGGCCTCATCATAATATCTGCATGTATTCAACTCCCAGCCCTGTCCCTGAGTCTAACAGCTCCATCCTGTGGCTTCATGTCCCATCCTCTGGCCACAAGACTTTCCCAGCTCCAAGCCTCATCCTCAAGCTCCAAGCCCCATCCCTGGGCTACAGGTCTGCCATGTCTTCAAACTCCATACCCGGGCAACACCCACTCTCTATATCTGTGGGCCCCAGGACCCATCATTGGGGTGAAGCCCCTCACAATGGGACTAGGGCTCCAAGCCCCATCCCCCTTGGACATAACACCTGGCTCCATAATGCACCCAGGCTCTCCTGCGAGACTGGGTGCTGCCACAGTTCCCTCCACTGACCTGGACCCCGCTTCAGTGCTCACAGTGAGTCTGGGCTCTCCTGTCCAGATCTCAACCACCAGGGATGTGAGAGCTGGGGTTTTCAGGCACCCCTACCCACCTTTCACCAGAGAAGTAACTCGCCTGTCTTTTTTGGGGAGCTACCCAGACACAGGTTGTTCCACCAGGCCAACCTTCCCCAGCAGGGTGCAGTTTCAGGTCATGCCCAGGACCATAGGGCCTCCTCCTTCCCCAAAATCCCTACTTTTACCTCTGAGATGTTGCCTCCTCAGCTGGTAGCAGCAGACTGTTGCCCTGCAGTTCAGGAACCCAGTTCTTATATACTCCAGCTGGGCCCTTTTCCCCAGTCAGGCAACTCTGCTTGATTACCATCACAGGTAGCTATGGGCTGCCTGACAATATTAAAGAGAAGGGAGATTCCATTTCTACAATTCACTGTTAAGAACAATACTGGATGGGGGCTATATTTTAAAGCTTGACAAATAAAGGTTCAACTGTAAAAGTCCTACTAAGGTAAATAATAAATCTTATAAGGAAACTCCATGTAGCAAGATGAATTAATTTATGGAATTTCAGAAATATGAAGAAGTTAAAAACAAAGATTTTCAGTGATTTTTTTAAAATCAGGTTTTAATTAAAAAAAACAAATACTGGGCTTATTCTAGCCCCAGGTATCACCCCTTTGCACAGGTTCAACAGTGCAAAAAGGGGCATAAAACTTACCCCAACAAATATAGGTTTTACCCAATAGTTTTAAATTGCAGTTATCAGTCAGCAACTCTCCCATCTCCTCCAGCCAAAACTACTACCATATCAGGATTAACTATTGATTGTACAAAACATTTAGCCAATTTCTCCTTACTACTAAAACATCTCTAAATTCCTCTTTATGACAAGGGGCTATAAGAAAAAAAACTGCAACAGCTGTTGGTTCCTTCTTCACAAGTAGAATTCTCAGCTTTTGTTTCATAGGATTTTACAACCACTTTTGTAACAAAAAACAAAAATATTCTAGAGATAGTTCCAAGCATTTCTGGGAAACTGCATAGTCCCAAGCATCACCAGGCTTTTTTTTTTAAGAGCTGTTCTATGATATAGCTATGATGATTTAAAAGTAAGCAGATAAGGTACCCCGAACAAGAACATTTTTAATTGTCATCATCCTTGAAAAACATGCTGATACTAAGCTTTAGATTTTGGTCTTTCTTGGAAACAGTACAAAGAAGACATTATATAGGGCCCAATGTTCCCTAAATCAATAATATTACAATAGTGTAGCTACAAACAAAATTGCACTAGGATTTTTTTTTTAAGTGTTGGTAAGGGAAAGAAAATCACGGTTTTTTTCAGAAGAGAGAATTTTTTGGGGTGGTATCTTTTCCTAGACCAAGTATATAGCTGGAAAAGTTACTGGACAAACCCTTCCTCAGGTCACTTGATGCTTGAAATCTTGTCCAATAGATTTCCCAACAATACATTTGGTCCAATAAAAGATATTACTAAAATGCCTTGCCTCTTGTACTTTTTCTGGACCATCATAGCTATCACAATATTCCAACATTACTTTTTCAGAAAAGTTCAAGCACCAAAAAAGAGCAGCACTATCGCAGACTACATGATGAATGCTTTAAGATGAATTATAAACAGTTGAGATGAATGGTCAGAGTAAGTAGTTTGGTTCACAACTAAGATATGGTTTTAAATGTTCATTTTCATTCCCACCAGAACTCCATGCAATGTTTGATTTTTATTTTTAATCAAATTAAAACTCTGACAGTTTTTCAGAATTTATATAATTTTTTTTGTATGGATACAAATATTTGTAAATTAAAAGGAGGTAATAATGTTATGAATTATTGATTAAACATTCACATAAAAAAGGATTCATTGCTGTGAATAATGGAAAAGAAGGGGGTTATTAATAAGTGTACAACTTTGTTACTATCAATAGTGTGAAAATAAAAGACATGATAAGAAAGGGAAAGGAATTTGTTTTTAGAAAGAGACATATTTGACTTCAATGCATGTTTAGTATAAAGAGATTTCACCTACTGGATCACTAGGATTGTACTGGATGACATATTCTATCTGGCCATTAGGACCATCATCTATGTCAGTGGCACCATTGTTCCCAGAGAATCCTGTAAAGATGGTGGTTCCAACCGGTGTTAACTGCAACAACAGGAACAAGCATATTTCAAAAACACTTAGAAATTACAGAAAAAAGTAGCACTTATATGATAAATTTAAATTGGTAACAGCACTAGTGCATAGATAAATCCACTATGCCCTCTCTCAATATTAAGAGCCTAAAAAAGCAAGGTAAAAGGCAGTTTTATGCACTCAATATTTTCCGACTCTGGTCTAGTTCACATTATTTGTCCCTTTTAAGGGGAGAAGTCATGTATTCAATTTTAATTATCCATGCTGCAATTTGTCAAAACTATATTGCCTTTGGTGAAATGCTCATGTTAAATGACTTAAAGCTTTGGAAATGATAACATTAGTAAGAATAAAGACGGTATAAAGAGAAAAATCAAAGAACATGCTTCCTTTTCAGGTTGAGGTACATTGATAAATATATTCAGAGGAACATTTAATATATATTTATTCAACAGTGCCTCCATGAAATTGTGAAGAGTATAATATAATGCAAGATAAAGGTGATATATGCACACTTAAAATCTTAATATTTCTAGATTTACTAGCATAAATGTACACAAGTAATAGGCTAGACAGATGCTTAGAAATCCAACACAGTTCTTGTTAGAATAGTACAAAACCAAAGAAAGTGCATCTCCCTCTGGCTTTGGGCAATGGAATGCTGCTAAAATGTTGTTTTGATAATATGCTCTTTCCTAAACCTAGTGGAGATAAGCATTAAGCCTGGCCTCCAGGAATCAATACCAAAGCTCACATCAATTTCAGTATGGGGAGGATTTTCTCCTTCACATTCAGAGACTTTAAAACAGTCATTATGAAAGCACAAAAACAAAGGACACCCCCCCACACACATTTGTGTTATATAAAATGATTAAAAGTAAGTAAGTAAGTAAGATTTAAGAAATCAGCCACCATGAACGGAGGAGTCCTGGACTTCTTTTTCTGGTTTAGTAAACAAGGGGCACATCTACACATGCACTTTATTGCTCAGTAGATGAATTTGCTGCGCGGTAAAACACCGACTACACATGCACGGCAATTAGGCCAGTTTAGATTAATTTACTGTAATGTCAGATAGCCCCATCAGACAAAAGTAAAATCTGATGGGGAAGTAAATTAATGGGCCTAAATGTACATGTAGATGGTGATGTCTAGATTAGTTTACTCCACCTCAAATTGCAGTAGAATTTATTTAGATGCATTAATTGCAGGTGTAGATGTGCCCAGGATGTACATGGGTGGGTATCAGACGGGATCGTGAGAACAAAGACTATGTTTATCCAGCTGTGCCAAAACTGTTAATAAGGCCAATTTGCTCAGCCCTCCACAGCAAATTAGCACATGCACACAGATGTAGTTACACTGTTTCCATTTTAGAACACAGCCTACCCCAAACAGTGCAGTATGCTTGAAAAGGCCACAGCTAGGGATAGTTATCTTACCAGATAAACTTCACCAGAATCTGCCATTCAGAATACAAAGCAACAGCATAACCTCTGCTCTTGCCTGTTAACTGTAAGAGTAGCTGTTCTCAAATTATACCAGTGGATTTAACCACTTGATTTTCACATTAATGGACCTCAAAAGTCACACTCCTGTTTTTTCTTTAAGATTCCTGTTTAGCTATTACATGACATGCAGCATAACATGCAACAGAACATCAGCTTCCTTGCTTTTCAGGCCTTCTATCCCTGTGTAGAGAGAGCAGAAAAGTTTTGCCCCTGAATTTATACGAAGTTAAATATTAAAAAAAAAATCCCCTAAAATTATTATAATTGTGGAGTATGATGCCCCTGAATTGCCATATTCCATAGTAACTGAGAACTACCAGCTTTCATTGTTCTTTCATGTTTCTGTAGCTCATAGGCTGAGTGGTCTTTTCTGATTTTTAAAATTGTTTTTGCTCTTATTACTTAGGGAGCTAGTAGTTGACTTAGATTTCTCTAACCAATATTTAAGAGACAGGAACACTGAAGCCGTGGAATAAAATCCATTTGTTTGCAGAGTCTTGTTCAAGATGAACACTGTATACGGATCATTTTTCTTAATATCAAACTGCATTATCTATACTTAAAAACACAACAACTATAAATATTTTTGCTACGAACTTGATTTGCTTGTCATTGGAATAGGCAATAAAAATACTATATGTTTTATAGATATTATGAGTAAAGGGAGTTAACTTCCCTCACTTCCTATTAATTGCTTTCGTAAGTCAGTCTCCATGGAGATAATTGCCTTATGATCTCACAAGACTCATTGCCTTAAATCTTTGGTGCAGGAGCAGCCAGAAAAGAATTTAGAAAAACAATTATCTCAGCTGAATTGTGGCTGAAATAGTATGAAATCAGAGCTAAATACCATTAACTAAAGTTAGATATGTTACTGTTTAACTATTAAGGACAGCATTTTTCAGATTTATTTTCTGGAGTATTAAAGAAATAAAACAAATAAAAAATCTACTTCAGAAGCTGTGTGGTAAAATATAAATCTTTTAAGAACACAATAGTTTTCTTTTAACCACTGAAACCAAGTCTCATTTAATCTTATTATTGGAATGGGATTTGCATCAATGCTAGCCGATTTGAGAAAGTTTACATGACGAAAGATACTTTTCCAACCACACTGTGTCAGAATGGTAAAAAACTAGAGATCTGTGAAAAAATACAAAAAAATGGGTCTGAAATGAGTGGTGATGCATAACCAATACAAGCTAGCATGTAAACACTCTATATAATTGAGGGACTGCTGGTATAAAACTGAGCTAGGCCAGCTATGATGGAGTAAGTAATTTCCTGGTTTCTATAAGGAAGACATTGTTTCAAATGAAATGGATAAGCTGGACTAGGAACAGCTGGTCTTGGCACAGCTGATCTGCTTCATTGGGCAAAACAGATGTCACCTGTTATTCCACAGGATCAGGCTCCTGTAAGTTCCTGGAGTGGCTGGGGCTGCAAGACAACACCTGTGGGGCACCCCTGAAGGGGTCCCTGCTAGAACAAGACCACCCAGGGAATCCCCAGGTGCTTTTTTGCAAATGTGAGAACCTTGGGAAGTACTCCTGAACTTCACAGGCCAAACCTCAATGCCCCAAGGATTCAGGCCCTGAAGCCCCAAGAGTGCCCATGGACAAATTCAGGCCACATGTTGTGGCCACAAGTTTTGGGCATTTCTGACAAGGCATGCATTTGCTTAGCCTTTGTGTTGCCATACAATTTTTTATGGCTGCACAAAAGTGACCTCTGTTTCCAGCTTATGATAGCCACTTGGCTCAGGATCTGGAATCAGTTTAATGAGCTGTACCTTTTTAGAAAAGAGGAGGAAAAAGATTACTTGCTGGGAAACAAAATAGAGCTTTTCATAGGCATTCTTTTTCTACTATCTGGTAGAACTATCATGTTAAATTGGGGGGAAAAGCACAGATAACTAAATCAAAATTTACAAATAAAATCACATGGAGAGGGAAGACTCAGAGTCAGATTAAATAAAGGGTTTAGGCTATATGTCTATGTCTATCACTAGATTGCACTAGAATCTCTGCTTTGTTTTTTTAAGTATTATTTTGGGCTAGAGACAGACATTCAAAAAGCCTGAGCCTGAATTGATTCAATCTTTGCAGGTTAGTCTAACCTGTCTAAGTTGAACCAGTTTGCAACTTCACAGACATTCTTTCTGGGCTGAGGAAATGCTGACACATGCATGTAGTGGCTCAGGTTAGAAGCTGGGGGTGCTAGAGCAGCCCTCTTTTCTCTTCCATAGTGCTGAGCTGAGTGGGGGCATGGTCAGACCCTGGCAGGACACACGGATTGGGGAGAGTGTAAACTCCCACCCTGTCTGTACTGTCCTGGGCTTTTCCCCTCTTGCTGCTCATGCGGTGGGAGCGTTACCAGACCCCATCCCCAGGCTAGTACTGTTAGGCAAAGGAGGGGGCAGGTGAAGTGCATACATCTGCTGATGATGCTGAGCTTTTCAATCTCCCTCTCCCTCATTTTTCACAGGTCCTGACAGGCAAGGGAGCCAGCTGGAGTACTGATAACTCAGTGTTTATCAGTCCATTAACAAAACAAAAAGCATCTATTATTAATTCAAACTCTTGTTAAATAGCCTTTTTTCCACAGAAGGAATGGAGGGACATTACCATCTCACTTGCTGATTAGCTCCAAAAAGCCCTAAGCAGACACTGTTCTGTCTGCTTGTCCCAGTGAAATCTGCACACACACACCCCCTCAGCATTAGCTAGCATACCACATGCCTAGGGTCTCTGGGGCTGGGCTCCATGTTGTTGAGATGGGGGGGCGGGAATCCCTGCTTGAGCAGCAGTGGGGGGAGGGCAGCAGGTGGAAAGCAAGGCAGACCCTGCTGTGCCTGCAGTCTTCATTGGAGCTCTGGCTAGGGAGCAATGGGATAGGGCCAGCCCTGTTCCCTGGAGCAGAGAGTACAGCCCAGGGCTGCAAAACATCTGGGATGCTGGGGAACTCTGGTTTAACTTAAACCAGGAAGGGGTCTGTAACACATTTTGCATAAACTAGTTTGACCCAAATCAGTAAAGTCAGATACTACTTTCAACCAGGTTGATCTTTAACCAGTTTCAGCCATTTTGAAACTGGTTTATGTGCACTAAACATCTGTTCTGTTACAGGTTTAACCCAACTTCTGATCACTTAAGCTGTTTTTTTCATGTAATGTCTGTCCCTAGCCTTAGTCTTCAGTGGGCTGACTCATGGCCAGATTTAGGCATCTATAGGTCCCTGAAGATGAAAATAATTGCCTAGGTGGATTTTCTAAAGTGCCTCGATACAGCTTCCATTGCCATATAGAGACATCTTATTTCCTCCATTTTATGCCAAGTACTTATAAATTCAGTTGTAAAGCTGCTAATATAACCATCAAAACAGAGGCAGTTTTGGTGTTACTGTCTTTTTGCAACACAAATGGTCTTAATCTATATCGATCTAATAAATTAATGTGCTGTTGTTGTTAAGATGTATGAAAGACATTTCATTTCATTAAGGGCACATGATACAAGTAATTTTGAAATTCTAACTCAATCAAAGCAACTGATTAAACATAAATTCCCTGCAAATTTGAAGTTCTAGAACCTGATTCCAATTAAAAACAAACAGCCTTCCAATTCATGTTAAATTTCAAATGGTGTACCAAAAATCTCTTCTTTTTTTCCACCAGGCCACATTTAAAAAGGCAAAAAACCAAACAGAACCAAAACAACAAATGTTAGCAACAGAGTGGCCTCTATTAAGATCTTTACAATTACTATTTATACTTGGTTACCATTCCCCATAATCTATGTTATTTCTTATGCCAAATGTAGGAATGACATAACTGATTAACTAGGGAAAGTTGTAAATTTTGAATATCTGTATAGTTATCACAATGAACTGGGTTCTTTATTTCTTCCAATTATTAGTTTTCTTAAATAAAAATCCATTTAAGACTAAGGTAAAAGAGAATACATCTACTGACTAAAATAATGGGTTTCATCCATTTAAACTATATTGCTAAGTGATAGTTAAAGGGGCATGGTTGTAAAAATGAAAAAAGGAATCTAAATTCTAGAAAAAATATTCAATGATATAAAATAACACAATTGTAATTGCATATTCTAAAAAAATAAAGGTCTAAAGCTGCAGTTTGACTTTATTCATTGTATTTAAAATAACTTAATATAGATGGGTTATATTAGCCTCCATGAATTTAGCATATAAACTCTAATAGCATTCTAGTCTTAGGTCATACACATGCAATACATTTGCAAGATTTAACATGTAGCAGTACAAAAAGTGACCTTACAGCCATTCAAGCTGTTGGCAGCACTATAAAGGTCCTGGAAAGTACTATGAAATAGAAGAATTTATCCATGTCACAGCCCTATTTATAATACTGGTACATTTACATATAGTACTGCAGGGGTCTCTAGGATCCCTAGCATCCCACAATACTATTTTCTCCTTTCCCCACTCCTGGTAGCTTGCTTGCTGACAGTGGGCCAGTCGAGCTCCACTGAGACCCTGGTGGCCCCATGGCTACAGCTCTGCTGGCCATAGATCTTGCACCCCTGCCTGGACTAATTCCCTGATTGGTAGAGCCCAGGCAGCTAGGAACTTTGCATATCTCTGACCCTGTTCCCGGTGCTACAAGGCTAATCAGCAGCACCGGACAGCTGAGAGTTATGCCAACTGATCATTGACAGTCTGACTACTTCCTTTACAGCTTTGTGATACTGTGTATTGAGTATTGTGAAAAATTATCTTGACACACAAAAAATAAGACTAAACAGAGCAGTTTTTAAAATCAACTTTGAAGACCAGATTCAATTGCCACCACAACAGAAGCCAGATCTGAGCATGAAAGAGGAGCCCTTTATACCAACACGTGGGAAGTGTAAAAATTATTATATTAACTTTTACCTCACAACTCTGCCTTACCAAAATAACCTAATGTAACATATTTTACACATGCAATTGATAAGAAATGTTTATTGCATCTCTCATTTCAGGAGAAGTCACAGAGAGCAACTGATTCCTAAATTAGACACCTCCATCTGCAAGTTGAAATGTTTTAAGTTTAGTTTAGATTCATGTAAAAAACAAAATCCAGGGAGATATGGTCATTTTATTGAGAAGATTTTTTATATCACAGACTATGAAATACAGAAATCATTACAGGGAGTGGCATTTCATTAAAACCAGTAAAATAGCCATTTCATAGCCACAAGAGAAAACCAAAAGTGCGGGAAAGTAAGGGAAAGTATGAGTCCTTTACTAAATGGGGGAGGCAACCTCAAGACAGAAGATGAGAAAAATCCTGAGGTATTTGATGCCTTTTCCTACCTCAGTCTTCACAGGCAGTGTAGTTCCCAGAGTTACTGTATCTGGCATCACAATTTGGGAAGGAGGTGAGAAGCCAACAGTGATGAAAGAACTGTATAGGACTATTTAGAAAAACTGGATGTGTACAAGTCCATGGGATTGGTCCACAGCAATGCAACTGAGGATGCTGAGGGAAGTGGTTGATGTGACTGCAGAGCCACTGGCCATATACTATGAACTTATAATATTCGAGAAACTGGGCTGGGGTGGGATGGAGGAGAAGAGCGACAGAATCTTTCCTGAGATTTACATGTAGTGAAGTTACTATTTAACAAACAGAAATGGATTTTGTGTAACAAATGGCAATCTTACAGAAAGTATTTCATGCTTTACTAAATTTTATAATAAGCAGTTTAGTATAAGTTTAGTATCAGTGCATAGATCACAAAATTGATATGGTTGTGCAGATACATAGGTTGCTTTTATGACCTCTTTTGTCATATAGAATTGTTTTCATGGCAACTTCCTTTTGCCAGTACATGGTAAAATAGTTTGTGAATTATTGGCCTTTTCTTAGAGACAAATATATTAGTCAAACTAGTTCTAGAAACTGAAAAACACCTTCTCCACTTTTCACTTTGAGGGTTTGGCAGGATGGATGAAACAAAGGAAACTTAATTTAGCATATAAGATCTGACTATATATATAAATCCTTTTTGCAGATTTGACAGACAAATTAATACTTTGGAAATGAATGTAGTCTCCAATAGTGAACACACTTTGTTGTTTATAGCAGAAGATTATTCATACCTTTTCATGTACATATTTTGTTCATAAGGTCTATAAAAATCCCTGCATAATTATTCTTTTGTTCACATCTCTACTCTGAGATCATTCTTCTCTGTTATTTCCCCCCATTTATCTCCCATTTTCCTTTTATGTTTTCTGTTTACATCCTTCTCCCACATTATTTTTGAGAGATTGAGCAAGTGCTCCGCTTGATTTGGAGCAAGCATTTGAATATCAGTCTACTATAAAAATTGGTCCCTCTTTCTTACTCTTTCCAAGAAGCCTGCTATGAGGCCAGGAATATTTAAATGCATGGAAGGAAGGATTCATGTTCATCAGTTTCTTTACAACCTCTCCACTGCACTAGCAAAAGGGAGACAAAAAAGAATGAAGTAAAGATATATTCATCACAGAAGTTACTTTCAAATAAGTTGGTAGAAGAAAGAGAAACCATAGAAGCTCTTCCCCAAACCACTATTCTATCATTACACATGCTTGTTCTCTTCAGAAAATATCTTGTTATTTAAAAAAAAAAGTTTTAGTTTTGTTTCCCAATATTTCAGCTCCTGGAAAACCAATATAATTTCCTGAAGGAAGATGTCAAAATTGGAATAAAACCAATTACTCTTGACCACCTTGAGTGGCTGACCTTGAAGTGGGAAAAGCAGTAAGCTTTTTAAAGGAAGCTTATTATTGAAGCTATTGAGAAGATTGACAACTGAACCTTGTGGAGAACTCAATATATTGTAAATAAAAGTTAAGAAACAAAGCAAGAAAAAAAGGGTGACTAAAGAGGGAACATTTATAGAAAACTGTATTTCTAGGGGTAAGAACAATTAATGGAATTTTAAAGGGTATGGAATTGTTCAAAAGATATATAAAAATGTAGATGCAGATAGATATATTAATCATCTTAATGACACAGTTTAAAAAAAATTCCTATAAGCACTTACTTACAGAGTTTTAAAGAACGAAGATTTTGGTGGTTCATCTGGCCCTCTGACTACTACCCCATGCTGCTCATCCATGTGGGCACCAATGATACTGCCAGGGGAGACACTGAGCAGATCAAAAGTGACTATACTGCTCTGGGTGCAAGGGTGATGGGGTCTGGGGCTCAGATTGTGTTCTTTTTGATCCTTCTGGTCAAGACAAAGGGCCCAGGCAGGAGCATGTGCATCCTGCAGATCAACACCAGGCTGAACAGGTGGTTGTCACCAGCAGGGGTTTGGCTTCTTTGATCATGGGATGTTCTTCCAAGAAGGATTGCTGGGAAGAGATGGGATCCATCTGATGAAGAGAGGAAAGAGACAGACAGGCTCACTAACCTAGCGAGGAGGGCTTTAAATTAGGTTTACTGGGGGATGGAGACCAAATCCCTGAGGCAACTGGGGAAGCGGGAGACTTGAAGGAAGAGCCAGAAGGAGGGGGAACAGGGGGATGCTCTCATACTTCCTGAGAAATCAGGGCAATCAACTAGTTACCTCAGGTGCCTGTACCAAAATATACAGAGCCTGGGAAACGAGCAGGAAGAACTGGAAGGCCTCACACAATCAGAGAACTCTGACATTTGGAATAACAGAGACTTGGTGACATAGCTTGCATGACTGGAGCACTGTCATGGATGGGTACAAACTGTTCAGGAAAGACAGGCAGGGGAGAAGAGGAGGAGGAGTTGCACTTTATGTAAAAGAGCCATATGACTGCTCAGTGCTCTAGTATGGAACTGGAGATAGGCCTGCTGACAGTTTTTGAGTTAAGGTTAGAGGGGAGAGCAATGAGGAAGATGTCATGATGGGGGCGCTGCTATAGATCACCAGGCCAGGAGGAAGTGGTGGATGAGGCTTTCTTCAAACAACTAGCGGAAGTTTCCCAATCACAAGTCCTCAAGGGGGACTTCAATCACCCTGACATCTGCTGGAAGGGCAATACAGCAGTGCACAGGCAATTCAGGCAATTTTTGGCAAGTATTGAGGACAACTTCCTGGTGTAAGTGTGGAGTGGCCAACTACAGGCCCTGCTCTTCTTGACCTGCTGCTCACAAAGAGGGAAGAATTGGTGGGGAATGTAGTAATGGATGGCAACCTGGACAGCAGTGAGCACAAGATGATTGAGTTCAGGATCTTGAAGAAAGGAAGGACAGAGAGAAGCAGAGTAAGGATGCTGGACTTCAGAAAAGCAGATTTTGACTTGCTCAGGGAACTCAGGGGCAAGATCCCCTGGAAAGCCAAACTTGTGGGAGAGAGGAGTCCAGGAAAGAAAGCTGGCTGTACTTTAAATAAGCCTTACTGAGAGTGCAGGAACAAACCATTCCAATGTGCAGAAAAACTAGTGAGTATGGCAGAAGACAACCTTGGCTTACAAGGGAACTCTTCAGTAAGGTAAATCACAAAAAAGGCAGCTTGGAAACTTGAAGAATAGGGAAGAATATAAGACCATTACTCCGGCATGCAGGGATGAAGTCAGGAATGCCAAAGCACAACTGGAGTTGCAGAGAGCAAGGGATGGGAAGGGTAACAAGAAGGGTTTTTACAAGTATCTTGGTAGCAAGAGAAGGATCAGGGAAAGTGTGGTTTGCTTACTGAATACGGGAGGAAATCCTATGACAGGATGCAGAAGAGGATGAAATGCTTAATGCCTTTTTTGCCTTTGTCTTCATAGGCAAGGACAGCTCCCAGACTACTGTACTGAGTAGAACACTTTGGAGATGAGGTGAGCAGCCCTTAGTGCTGAAAGAACAGGTTATGGACTGTTTAGAAAAGCTTGATGTGTACAAGTCCATGGAGCCAGATAGGATGCACCCAAGGGTGCTGAGGGAGTTCTCTGATGCAATTGCAGAGCCATTGGACATCATCTTTGAAAATTCATGGTGATCAGGAGAGGTCCCAGTTGATTGGAAAAGGGCACACATGGTGCCCATATTTAAGAAAGGGGAAAAGGAGGATCCAGAAAACTAAAGACAGGTCAGCCTCACCTCAGTCCCCAGAGAAATCATAGAGGAAAACGTCAAGGAATCCATTTGTAAGCACTTGGAGGATAAAAACATGATTAGGAACAGTCAGCGTGGATTCACCAAGGGCAAGTCATGCCGGACCAACCTGATTGCCTTCTATGTTGAGGTGACTGGCTCTGTGGATATGGGGAGACCAGTGGATGTGGTGTACCTTGATTTTAAAAAGGCTTTTGCTATGGTCTGTCACAGCATTCTTGCAGGCAAGCTAAGGAAGTATGGGCTGGATCAATGGACTGTAAGGTGCATAGAAAACAGGCTGGAGCATCGGGCCCAGAGGGTAATAATCAATGGCTCGATGTCTAGTTGGCACCCAGTATCAAGTGGAGCACCCCAGGGGTCAGTCCTGGGGCTGGTTTTGTTCAATGTCTTCATCAATCACCTGGAAGATGGCATATTGTGCACCCTCAGCAAGCTTGCAAATGACATAAAGCTTGGGGGAGTAATAGATATGCTGGAAGGTAGGGCTAGGATTCAGAGTGACCTAGGCAAATTGGAGGATTGTGCCAAAAGGAATCCCATGAGGTTCAACAAGGACAAGTGCAAAGTCCTGCACTTAGGATCAAACAGTCCCATGCACCAGTACACACTGGGGCTGACTGGTTGGGCAGCAGCTCTGCAGAAAAGGACCCAAGGGTTATAGTTGACAAGAAACTGAATATGAGTCAGCAGTGTGCCCTAGTTGCGAAGAAGGCTAATGGCATACTGGGCTGCACTGTTGCCAGTAGGTCAAGGGAATTATTATTCCCCTCTATTCAGCACAGGTGTGGCCACATCTGGAGTACTGTGTTCAGTTTGGGCCCCCTTCAGAAAGAATGTGGACAAATTGGAGATGGTCCAGTGGAGGGTGACAAAAATGGTGAGGGGATTAGGGCACATGACTTATGAGGAAAGACTGGGAGAACTGGGCTTATTTAGTCTACATAACAGGAGATTGAGAGGAGACTTAATAGCAGCCTTCAACCACCTTAAGGGGGTTTCAAATGAGGATGGAGCTAGACTATTCTCATTGGTGGCAGAAGACGGAACAAGGAGCAACAGTCTCAAGTTGCAGTAAGGGAAGTTTAGGTTCGATATTAGGAAGAATTTTCTCACTAGGAGGGTAGTAAAGCACTGGAACAGGTTACCCAGAGAGGTGGTGGAAGCTCCATCCTTGCAGGGTTTCAAAACCCAGCTAGACAAAACTTTGGCTGGGATGATCTAGTTGGGGTGGTCCTGCTTTGAGCAGGGAGTTGAACTAGATGACCTCCTGAGGTTCCTTACAATGCTAACTTTCAATGATTTTATAACAATAAAATAAGATTTACAGGTAGTCATTTTGAGATAATACACTTTTGATGATGTATACCTACAGAATTTATTTCAGTACCATAAAGAAAAAGACTTGAGTAATTACACTAAGAGTGAAGGAAATTCAGCTTTAATTGTAATTATCAGCAGCATTGGTGCCAATAATTTCAGAAGACTAGAGTTTAAGAAATATTACTGCTGCTACAAGCAAAGAATTCAAACAATGCAGTTAAACATTAACCATTCAGAGCATTTTTACACATGGAAGCGGCAGTGCATTGTGATGCAGTTGTGTAAGTGGCAAAATGCACGTCAGTTCTAAGAATACGGCAGCAGCATGCTTTTGAATTAAAACATCTCAGATGTGCTGTAGTTCAAAAGCACACTGCTGCCATTTTTTGTGCACTGATTAATTAATTAATTGAGTCTGCTTCAAAGCAGTGGATCTCTGGCATGTCACAGGAGAAAAGTGTGTGTATAAATGCCCTTATAGCTTATTTTTAAGGAGATAAAAATATATATTAACATTAGCTCTCAATGCAAAACTGTAGAAATATTTGGCAATGATGATTTCTCTCTTAAAATGGAGTTAAAGTTGAGAATACATATCAGTAATGTACAGGCAAAACTTATTAAAAGGACGTTAACATTATTACCCAAATACATATTATGAGCTCAGGAATTTCAGAATTAACTTCTTTTTACATTACATCAAATTTGTTTAGGTAAGATGTTAAAATTAAGACACCCATACAACCTTGATTGTGTACTGTAGTGGTATCATAGAACAACCACAGAAATCTGATTCAGGTATTTCAGAGTCACAGTATTATTACAAAGTATGTCAGTTAAGTTTGCATTTCATTTAAGATTAATCTTAAATCCTAAGCTTTTAAGTTTAACTTTAGACCATAAACCCTTAGTTTTTAGTGCCAAGTTTTCAGTGCATTATAAAACCTCCCAGTGTTTTCAAGTTTAAGATATTTTTACATATTCTTAAATTTAACCTCCACCTTCATGTAGTTTTTGTCTTAGAATTTCTCTTCCTTTCTTTTTTCAAATTATTTGTATTTTTAACAAACATAGATGCCCTTTGGAAAACAAGAAACGCAAAAAGTATGTTTCTCATGCAACATTTCTAGTAATTTCAAAATATTCAATGTCTACCTTAAATATATAAGATTTAACTTTTACTTTTAAAAGGAGATTCATTGGCACACTAATACAATGGAAAGCAATGAATGCACTAGGATTTTTTTTCCCCTTAGTTTGCCAGGGACTTATTGGGTTAGAGGGATGTGCTAGTAACACAAGTAAAGTGTGAAGGGAGGGGAGAAGGGAAAATTAAGGAAGAGCTTAGATCATGAATTCCAATCACAAAATCATGTAACAGAATCATAGCAAATCACCTCAGGACCTCAGGAGGTTATCTAGTCTCAAAGACTTGAGACCATTGCTCAAAGCTCAAAAACTTGAGACCATTACTTCTTGTTCTGTCCTCAGACACTACTGAGAGAACAGTCTAGCTCCATCTTCTTTGTAACTATCCTGCAGGTAGTTCAAGGCTGCTGTTAAATCCCCCCTCAGACTGCTCTTCTCCAGATTCAAAAAGCCAAGTTCCCTCCACCTCTACTTAAAAGTCACATGCTCCAGCCCCCTATTTTTGTTTCCCTCTGCTGGACTCTCTCCAATTTGTCCACCTCCTTTCTGTAGTGGGGCACCCAAAACTGGACACAGTACTCCAGATGTGGCTTCACCATGCCAAATACAGGAGACGAATCACTTCCCTCGATCTGCGTGCCATGCTCCTATTCATGCCACCCAGTAAGTTGTTTGCCTTCTTCACAACAAGGCCACACTGTTGGCTCATATTCAGCTTATTGCCCACTGTAACACCAGGTCCTTTTCTGTAAAGCTCCTGCTTAGTCAGTCCTCAGCCTGTAGCAGTGCATGGGATGTTTCCATCCTATGTGCAGGACTTTGCATTTGTCTTTATTTAACCTCATAAGATTTCTTGTGGAGTGCAATCCTTTAATTTGTCCAGGCCTCTTTGAATCCTAGCCCTATCCTCCAGTGTACCTGCTACTCTCCCCAACTTTGTGTCCTCTGCTAACTTGATACGGGTGCACTCCATCCCATCTTCCAGATTGTTAAGAAAAATATTGAACAAAACTGGCCCCAGGACCAACCCTTGGGGCACTCCACTTGATACTGGCTGCCAACTAGACATCAAGCCATTGATCACAGCGATCCAGCCAGATTTCTATCCACCTCACCGTCCATTAATCCAACCTGGAATTCCTTAGCTTGTTTGCAAGAATATTGTGGGAAACCATATCAAAAGCCTTGCTAAAGTCAAAGTATACCACATCAAACTCTCTCCTGCATCCACAGAGACAGTCACCTTGGCATAGAAGGCATCTCAGCATGGAAGGCAATATGGCTGGTCAAGCATGACTTTCCCTTGGTGAATCAGTGCTGACTCCTCCTAATCACAAACTTCTCCAAGTTTAGAAATGGATTCCTTGAGGACCTGCTCTATGTTTTTCCAGGGACTGAGGTGAAGCTGACCAATCTTCAGTTCCCCAGATGATCTGTGTTCTCTTTCTAAAAGATGGGCACTATATTTTCCTTTTTCCAATCATCTAGGACCTCTCCCAAATCTGAGTTTTCAAAATTAATCACATCCGCAATCACATTAGCCAACACCTTCAGCTACATCAAGTCTAGCCACATGGACTTGTATACACTTAACTTTTCTAAATAGTCCTTAACCCTTTTTTTCACCACTCCTGACTATTCACCTCCTTCCCAAACTGTGCTGCCAGGTTCAGTAGTCTGCGACCTGACCTTGCCTGTGAAGACTGAGGTTAAAAAGGCATTGAGTACTCTTCCTCAAGCTCTGTCACGAGGTTACCTCCCCCATTTAGTAAAGGACCCATACTTTCCCTGACACTTTCTCTTGTTACTGGCATACTTAGGGAAACCCTTCTTGTTACCCTTTATATCCCTTGCTAGCAGTAACTCCACTTGCTCTTTGGCTCTCCCGATATCTTCCCTGAATGCCTGAGCAACACTCTTTTATGCACATACACACCCATTCTCTCTCACTCTCATTCATAGTAATTTGTACAAGTTTCCATTGCTTATAAGCTTACCTTTTGTGTTTTAGTTCATTGAAGAGTTCCCTGCTAAGCCAAGCTGGTCTTCTGCCATACTTGCTAGTCTTCCTGTGCACTGGGTTGCTTGATTTCTGTGCCCTCAGTTAAAGTTTCTTTAAAATACAACCAAGTCTCCTGGACTCCTTTCAATATATCATAGATACTCATATACATAGATATCCAGACACATATATGCATACACACAGATAGATAGATCCATATCTATCTATTTCTCTATATTGCTATATATCTATGCTTTAAGGACTCCTTTTGCACTTACGCTTTTGTTATACCCTGACAATCCATTTTACTTCTGTGTGGAGCCAAGGCCCTGAAAGTATACAACCAAGCACGCCAAGCATAAAGTTAGCATGCAGTCACAACAGCTCTAGACTAAGTACAGACAATCAAAAAGCCAGAGGCTGAATCAGTTTAATCTTCACAGGTTTTTCTAAGATGCGTAGATTGAACCAATAATGAAGTGAACTGATTTTAACTAAATCAGTTAAGCTTGATACTACATTCATCCACGTCCATCTTAAACTGGTTTTGGCCATTTTGAAAGCAATTGATGTGTACTGAACTTCTGTTCTGTTATAGAGTTAAACTGGTTTCTGAACACTTAACCCAGTTGTTGTGTAATGTCTGACCCTAGCCTTAACATTCAGGGAATAGAAAGCTAAGGATTGTAAAGATAAAAACTCTTGACATTTATCCAGCCTTCCTTATTCCACAGAGTTGTTTGCAAAGCAGATTTGAAGGAAAAGCGATGCTTGACTTTGTTAACTGGGATACCAAAATGGCTCCATTAAAGACCTATTTCTGTTTTTCACCAGGTCCGCCTACATACTATACTATGTTAAATAATTATTAAAGTAAATTTATTAACCATGGTAAAAATGCCAAATGTACTGGCAAAAATGTACTGTCAGCCCTCTCTCGAAGGATTTTTTCCCCCTAAATTTTAACTCAAGCTAATAAAATGTTTACTTATAAAGTCATCAAAAATGTGTGACATATATGAAAGACTATGTACTATAAAGTTTGGGGAGGATATACTTTACTTCACAAAAAAAAAAGTGGTTACATTTCTGATTTAAGAACATAGCTGAAATCAACTTTAATTATGGAATCACAATCACTTTTCTCATGATTTGGAAATAACACAACAGAATTAGGAAATAACACAACACCAAGCCAATTTCACGCTTTTCTTCTAGTAGCCTCTTGAGGGCCAGAGTCAGAAATCAAATGATGACAACAAATTGGAGAAACAGTCTAAAATATGTTGGATATTATTCATTATGGATATATGAGTTGTACTACACTTGGGAAGGCACAAACTAAATGTTCAAACAGTTCAGAATGGGGAGTAACTAGTTAGGCAGTAATTCTACACAGGACTCATGTTCTAGTGGATGATGAATTTAAAATATAGCAACATGGTACACTGATATGTAAACAGGAGTGCTGTGTGAAAGACCTAAGCAGTAACAATTTCACTCTACTCACCACTAGTAAGTTCTCAGTGGGGACTTCATTTTTGGCACTACACTACCAGAGAGACTGGGGCCAAAGGAAGAGGGTCCAGAGAAGAGGAGCAAATACAATCAAAGATAAAATGAGTGGTGGCAAGATAAAGCTGAAGAAATTCAGCTCCATGATGACAAACATAACATGCATAGATTTTTCCAGGTAACAAAGGCTATCTATTGCCCAGCTTCCTGTGATCACTGGATAGCCTGACAGTTCTCAAAGACAATGAATCTATCTGAGCTACAATGAACACTACTTTGAAATGCTCCTGAAATGTGAGTCCACTGTGGCAGATACCACTACCAAATCCATCCACCCAACCTCCCTATCCTAGAAGAAATGTGGTGTGGCATCAAGGAAATCAAGAACAACCAGGCCACTGGACCAGAAGGCATACCTGATGAAATCTACAAAGTTGGTGGCAAGGCACTGGTACTTATTCCACAATTGTGTTCTACATATTTGGAACACCAAAAAGTCCCAGAGGATCTGAGGAATGCCAACATTATGACTATCTTCAAGAAAGGAGAAAAGTCTGTGTGTGGAAACTATCAAGGTATCACCTTCCTTTCCACATTAGGGAAAATCTCTGCCCACATCCTCCTGAACCCTTTTCAAACCTTTGCTGAGGAAGTCCTGCCAGGAACTCAGCACGGTTTCAGACCATACCATGGTGCAATTGACATGAACTGGGTTGCCTGCCAGGCCCAAGAGAAGTGTTGGGAACAACACTGGGACCTGCATACTGTCTTCATTGAAAGCCTTTAATGGAAATCAATCATGAAGCCTTGTGGAAAGTCCTGGCCAGATTTAGATGTCTGGAAAAGTACATCAAGGTCCTTAGGTTTCTCCACAACCAGATGACTCATATCATTCTATGTAGCAGGTCAGAGACTGATCTATTTGTCCTCCAAACTGGGGTCAAGCAAGGAAGTCATTGCCCCAACTCTATTCTCTGTTTTTCTGATAGTCATGATGGTTTTCATTAAGGACTGCCTTCCTTCTGGAATTGACACTGAATATTGAATGGTAGGAAGGCTCTTCAATCTGGGATGTTTTCAGTCAAAGACCAAAGTACTTAAAACAACCATCCTTGACCTCCAATATGCCAATGACTGTGCCATCCTAGTGTGCACTATATTAGATTTTTTTCAGAGAAGTCTACCAAACTTTGGGCTTCGCTGTCAACATTGCAAAAACTAAAGTTTTCTATATGCCTGCCCTGGGCTATGAATGTGACACCCCCCTACACACATACACACACAGCCCAAATTAGCATTAAGACCCTGGAGGTATTCAAGCATTTCCCCTACCTTGGTAGTCATCTGTCTTGGAGAGTGAACTTTGATGAGGAAATCCAGCACAGGATCCAGCGTGCAAGTGCCTCATTTTGGAAATTACTCTGGTGTGTCTTTATTTATTGTGATCTCAAGACCACAACATTTTGGTCTACAATGCAGTCACCATCCTCACTCTCCTCTACAAATGTAAAATGTAAGTTACCTACTGTCATCATCTCAAGAACCTGTAGAGGTATTACCAACCCTGCCTTCAGAAAATCCTCCACATCAAATGGGAAGATTCCTGCACAAACATTAGCATTCTTGCTGAAGCCAATGTCCTCAAGTACTAATTTCACTGGACTGGACATTGTGTGCAGATGCCTGACTCTTGATTCCCCAAACAAATGGTCTTTACCCAGTTTAGTAATGGCCTGAGATCTCCCAGTGGCCAGAGGAAAAGCTACACTGACAATCCAATTGTACCACACCCTCAACCAAGTGGCTGCCCATTTTGAGGTAAAACATCTTGCCATTGAAGCAGAGAGGAGAGTGGAAAAAAGGAAAAGTAGAGAAATCCTGGTGTATGACCTACCTTCCACTGTGGAAAGATCTGAAACTTCTGCAGGTGGATCTGTGGCACAACTATTGGACTAAATCACCTCAAGCCCCATCCATGAGCCATGGTTGAGATCATGCTCGAATTGAGGGTTTGCCAAGGATGACTTATCAACATTTCACTGTAGAAAATTGATTCTGCTTTGGTACAGGGATGTGGACCAGACAATTTCTCCAGGTCCCTTCAAATACTATTTTTTATTATTTTATAGCTTGCATAGTTCTGGGCTTACATTAATGAGAATGTTTCAAGAAATGCCATGTGTGTGTTCCTTGGTAATGCTTCCTGTAACAGCCATCACCAGAAATTACCAGTTTGTTAGACTTGAAATTTAGGTTTATTAAGATATAGATTGCATGGGATTAAAAACATTTAGACTAAATGTGACTGCATTTGTGACTATAATTAATAGTTTCAGATAACTAATAGATTTATTCACCCACCTTCATAGTTGCATCAATAAAATAACTTGCTGCTTTAATATTAGGGCAACCCCCCCCTGAAAATATACACTCGAAGCAATATTCAAGGTGAATCAGCGTAAATTATTTCCTAAACAGCTATTTTATGGGCCATTGTACACTTTTTGTTCATCTAAAGACACTTTCTGTATCTGAGAGTATTCCACAAAGCAAAATTATCTGTTCCATAGAGCATATCAATCCTTGGTTATACTTTCTCATGTGTCCAACATGTGTGATTTTATGAAAAACAGGAAAACACACACATACACACACACACACACACACACACAGAGATTTCATAGATGTTGGGGCTGGAAGGGACCTCAAAGATCATCAAGTCCAGCCCCCTTCCCTTGCCCCAGGGGCAGGAAGTCAGTTAGGGTCAAAGGACCCCAGCAAGATAAGCATCCAAGCATTTCTTGAATAAGTCCAAAGTAGGTGCCTGCACCACCTCTGATGGCAGACTATTCCAGACCTTGGGTGCTTGGCCAGTAAAGAAATGTTTTCTTATGTCCAGCCTAAAATGGTCTTGTAGGAGTTTATGACTGTTGGTCATTGTTTTTCCTTGGGGCGCTCTGGTGAACAAACTTTCTCCCAAATCCTGATGAACACCCCTTGTGTGTTTATAGGTAGCCACCAAGTCCCCCCTGAGCCTGCGATTTTCGAGACTGAAGAGTCCCATAGCTCTTGACCTCTCTTCACAGGGCCTATTCTCTTGCCCTCTGATCATGCACATGGCTCTCCTTTGGACTCTCTCAAGCTTCACGACATCCTCCTTGAATTGCAGAGCCCAGAATTGGATGCAGTACTCCAGTTGTGGCCTCACCAAGACTGAGTACAGCAGGAGGATGACATCCTGAGATTTACTTGAGAAGCATCTATAGATGCAAGCCAGGTTTTATTTGCTTTACCAGCTGTAACATCGCATTGATGGCTCATGTTCATCTTGTGGTCAGTCATGACCCCCAAGTCTCTTTCAGCAGTGGTGCTAGCAAGTATAGCGCTGCCGAGTTTATAAGTATGCCACAGGGTTTGTTTCCCCCATGGAGTACCTTGCATTTATCAGGTTTGTATGTGCCCACTTAGTAAGTTTATTTAAGTCGGCCCGGATCACTAGTCTGTCCTCAGGTGTAGAGGCTGTGCCCCAAAGTTTAGTGTCATCGGTGAATTTAGCCAGTGCGCTTCCAACACCAATGTCCACATCATTGATAAAGATGTTGAAGAGAACTGGTCAAAGGACAGAGCCTTGGGGGACGCCACTGGTTACAGAGCACCATAATGACTGTTGCCATCAACCACTGCTCTCTGGGTCCAACCTCGAAGCCAACTTCCCAGCCATCGAACTGTGGTATAGCTGAGGCCACATTTGGCCAATTTTTCCATGAGGAGGGTATGAGACACGAGATCAAAGGCTTTTTTAAAGTCCAGGTATGTGACATCAATCTCTTCTCCCTTGTTCAGGTGAGATGTCACCTGGTCATAGAAGATGAGATTGATCAGGCAAGACCTACCTGCGACAAACCCGTGCTGGCTATCCCTCAGGATGCTGCCCTCAGCCAGCTTATTTAAACAGGTTTCCTTGGTAATTTTCTTGAGAATCTTACTAGGGATTGAGGTCAAGCTAATCGGCCTGTAATTCCTGGGATCTGCTTTCCACCCATTCTTGAAGCTGGGTACTACTTTGGCCTTCTTCCAGTCTTCCAGTACAACACCTGCGCACCACGAATTCTTGAATATTTTTGTCAATAGTTGAGCTCTGGCACCTGCCAGCTCCTTGAGTACCCTAGGGTGTAGTCTGTCAGGACCAGCTGACTTCAAGGTGTCCAGCCTCTCAAGGTGATCCTTTACTAGACACTGATGCTAGTTATAAATACGCCCACACCCTGGCCATCCTGTGTCTTGCTAGGCAGGACAGTCCCATTGGACTGATGAAAGACCGATGCGAAGTACCTGTTAAGCAGGTTGGCCTTTTCATGGGTGACAGTTATAAACTGTCCCATTTGGTTCAGCAGGAGTCCAATGTTACACTTGCTTCTTTTCCAGCTCCTTACATATCTGAAAAAGGACTTTTATCCTCAATATGTGAAGCCAGATGGAGCTCGGTTGTAGCCTTGGCTTTCTTGATTCGCTCTCTGCAGGTATGGACCAGTGCTGAGTAATCCTCCTTGGAAGTAATTCCAAACTTCCATCTTTTATATGTCTCTCTTTTGAGGTGTAGGAGGTCCTCGAGTTCCCTGCTGAGCCAAGTGGGTTGCTGTGCCCTTTTGCTACCCCTCCTCTGAGATGGGATGGCCATCCTTTGTGTTGTCAGGATAACTCCCTTGAGGAGCAACCACTTCTCTTGAACTCCTCTTCCAGTCAAGTTGTGGTCCCTTAAGGCCCCAACAATGAGCCTCCTGAGTTTGTCAAAGTCAGCTTTCCTGAAGTTGAGGACTTCAGTATTGCTGACTGACTTGCCAGCTTTGCAATGGATAATAAAGGTGATCAGCTCATGGTCAGTATCACCCAGCTTTCCATCGATTCTTAGGTCACTGACTATGTCATTCCCTTTGGCCAGTACCAAGTCCAACAACGCTTTGCCTCTTGTTGGCCTATAGACTTCTTGAGTCAGGTAGAGCTCATCCACGCACGTGAGGAAGCTTTGCAACTGATCAGATTTGGCCGAGTGCTCTTCCCATGAGATGTCCAGGTAGTTAGTCTCCCATGACAACCATCCACTGAGAGCATGCAGCTTCAGCCAATTCCCTGGCAAATTCCAGGTCCTGATCTTGTTTCTGGTTAGGAGGTTTGTAGTAGACTCCTACCATGATGTCCCCTGTGCCACATTCCCCACATATTTTAATCCAGAGGGACTCCAGTCATCCTTCCTGGGTGCCAATGTCAACTTGCAGGGATGTGTAGCTGTCCTTGACATAGAGAGCTACACCTCCACCTCTTTTGCCTACATGATCTCACCTGTTCAGGGTATAGCCATCTATACCTGTGGTCCAGTCATAGGTGGAGTCCCACCAGGTATCCATTATCGCTATGAGGTCACAGTGATTCTTGTTTAGCAGGAGTACCAGTTCCTCCTGTTTATTCCCCAACCTCCTGGCATTGGTGTACAGGCAAGAAAGTATTCCACTGGGGGCCCTTGCCTTCCCCACCGATCATTCTGGGAGTAGTGTAGGGGTGGATTCCCTTAAGGGCCTTAGTCTGCTGGATTTACAAGGGTTTCCCAGAGGGCCAGAAGTAGCACTAATCCCCACAGCCCCTGGCAGGTTCAGTTTAAAGCCTGGTTGAGTAAGTCAGCCAGTCTGGCTGAAAAGAGCCTTCTCCCCAGGGGATTGAGGTGGAGGCTGTCTCTCCCCAGCAAACCACCACCTCTCTCACCAAAGAGTGGACTGTGATACAAA